>NW_003302549.1:18136929-18248913 GCF_000004255.2 Arabidopsis lyrata subsp. lyrata | reverse complement strand
CGCTCTTTGATCGTATCTGCTTTGTTGACAAAGTGATGAGCCGCCTGAAAATCACCCGCCCTCAGTCTCTCAAGCAGCCATAGCTGAGCATTGCGGGCGGGTGATTTTCAGGCGGCTCATCACTTTGTCAACAAAGCAAATACGATCAAAGAGCACTCCGTGGTTCATATGGTAATCAGTAACCCCCAAAGCTCTCGGCAATGGTTCTGTCATACCATTTCTGATTAAAAACCAGAGTTTCTGTTAGAATGATTTTTCTAGAAAATAAATCAGAGAGTTTGTTGTATCGAGTATTGTTGATTGTTCTATAAAATAAATCAGAGAGTCTGTTATATTCAATATTGTTGATTATTCTATAAAATAAATCAGATTATGTTAGATTCATTTTTGGGTTTCTAACAAATAAGGAAACAATTACAAATAAATAAAAATCACCTGGATGAAAGCATTGTGATAACTCTCGAGATCGATTGGATCAAACATCGTCACCTGAAATTTCGGAAACAAATTTCATTTCATGAAATTTGATAAAAATTCTACCAACCCTAATCCTACATATTACAAACCCAAACACGAAATTTGACAATCTACAAACGCTTTACCTTAAACACACCCAAAATCCCTAAAAGAACTCAAAAGATTTTCGCCGAAACTCTCTCCCAAAATCTCTGAGCTCACGAGCCTTTTCTCTGTGTTGTGCTTGCCGTATTAATGATTCATTTGCTTACGTCTCGTTCGTTTATATTAATTTCATTGTCCGCACTTCAATAATTAGTGTCTTAGTCCAGTGGTTTCATTGCTCCTTGACCTTGCGTCGTCCTTCCTTTCTCAGGTTCGATGCCCTCCAATGTGCCCATATTTATTTTAGAATTACTTTTTTCTAATTCTTATTTTGATTAATTCTCTTATGTTTCTAAATAATTTAAATTCTTTTTAAAAAATATGATACAAGTTACAGACATTTATTGGGAAAAAACATAAGAAATAAGGGTAATATTTTATTTATTTGCAAGATAAGTGTTTCGAAATTTGCAACAACAAAATTTTTCTTTTATCAAAGAATATAAACAAATTTGTCAAAGAAAAAATCTGTATTTAGTGAAAAAGTTATTTTAGTAAGAAATAAATATGTCACAACTATTCATCAATAAATTTACCATTAACATGCCACAAAACAATTATGCTATCACATATAATAAAACTGCCATCACTAACTTTGCTTTGTAATTATGTTTGCTGTAAAACAAATCTTCCACTGAAGGGTAGAATTTTTGACAAAAAAAAATGTCTAAAACAATGTGTACAATAGGTATGTAAAATAGATAAAATAAGTCTGCTATACAAAATTTATGGCGTAACTTAATATTAGGGTATCACTGATAAAAAAAGAAGTCTACCACATAAGATAATAAATCTATCACCAATTATAAAGCTGTCACAAAAATATATGATCCTAATTAATCTATCATCACATTTTATATAAATCAGTGACATACTTGTATTATTTACAGAAATCCGTGGTAGATTTAGTACTATAGTTTTTTAAGAAATCATGTTTTTGGTGACATTTTTGTAAATTGTTGAAATGCTGGAATTTTTCATTAATGACATTTTGGTAATAATATAATTTTTTTCTCGACACAGCTTATTTAGGGTTTTCTGGCTTATTTAGGATTTTCTGGCATACATTAAAGCTTAAATTAGGGTTAATATGATAATCTTTTCTTTTATTTTTCTCCGATATTTTTCTTTAATTCGCTACGCATGGTTTATATTTATGTATTGTTTTAATATATTTTATGGGCTTAATAGTTATTTAAGTAGGTAGACAATGACATTAGTAATGCAAAAATACTATTAATATTCTCTCTTCTTTTTTCATTTTAGAATTATTTACAGAAATCTATGGTAGATTTAGTACATCAGTTTTTTAAGAAATCATATGTTATGATGGTATTTTTCTAATTTGTTGACATGCTGGAATTTTTCATTAGTAACTTTTTAGGTAATTATATTATTTTTCCCAACACAGCTTATTGATGGTTTTGTAGCATATATGTTACTGAATTAACCCCAAATTTTCTAGGCTACTCTAGTCATTAAAGTTTTAATTAGGGTTAATATAGTAATCTTTATTTTTATTTTTCCCCTAAACTTTTCTTTTAATATATTGCTAATAATAATTCATGAGTCATGAAAACCTCGAAAGTTTAGTTTATTACGACGTTACGTGAAATAAGAGAAAAAAAATGGGAAAAATGTCAAAAAAATCATGAACTTTTAAATTTGGGACGATTTAATCTTGGACTACGATGAAGACATTTAAATCATAAAGCTTTTGTTGACTTTACAATTAATTAGCAAAGTTTGTTTGACTTGCCATTTTAGACACAACGTTAAGTAGGCTAACAGACAAGGTTTACGGCGTTAAACTTCCGTTTAATTTCTCCGTTATCTAAAAACGATATCGTTTACTCTAACCGATAAAACGACGTCGTTTTGACGATTTGGGGGAAACTAAAACCTAATCCCCAAATCGATTTCGTTTTCTAACCCTAGAACATTCAATCTCTCTCTCTCTCGCTTCCCTCTGCTGAAATTCCGACTAGATTTCTTCCTTTCAATCTGCTCCAATGAGTTCAACCTCTGTCACGTTTGGTGTCGTCGGAGATCGTGGTGTTCCGTAGAAGTGTGTGTGTGGTTTAGATGTCACGATTTTCACATCAAAAACGCAAGAGAACCCGGGCCGACCTTTCTTCCGGTGTATTAGCAAACGAGATGTTAGTTCGTGGACAAGCAAAAGAGATGTAAGTTTATGTATGAATGAAATTTGTTCTTGGGTTAGATTTTTCAATGTCAGTAGCTAACAATGTGTAATTTGTTTGTGGCTTAGGGTCATTTATTCAAGTGGGCCGAAGATGCCGTGTTTGAAGAGGTAGAAGATGCTTTGCCAAGGTTAGCGATCATTGCAAATGAGGTTAGGAAAGCCAAATCAGAGGTAAATGAGTTAAAGACTATGATTCAAGAAATGAAGGAAGAAGCAATGAGCAACAAAATGGAAACCCGAAGAAACTGGTGTGGCTTGAAAGTGTGTTTTGTGTGGCTGTTTGTTATTACCATTGTGATGATTGTCTATGGGTTGTTTGATCAGGGTAAAGAGAACAAGCTTGTAGTAGGTTATTAGTGTATTGAGATTGTGTTGCAACATTTGACTTCGATAAATGCAAGTTTGGTTTAGTTCAAATTTTCATACTAAAACAATAATAAACACCAAACAAGAAAATGAAACATATTTCTAATACAAACTGAAACAAAACATGTTTCTGTTACTGGTTCTGAACCAGAACATACACAAAACATACATAATCCGTGTAAAACACACATAGGTTCTCTGACTGCATAAAGACAAACTTGAACACAAACTGCAGTTTCGACCTAATCCGAGTAAACCACAAAAAACAAACCAAAGAAACGAAACAAACTAGTTTGAACATTCAAACCATGACCCCCACCCTTGTAATCCTTGTCTCTCAGACCCTGTAGTTTCTGACCCTCCACACCACCTCCTTCCTTTTCTGTTGCCTCGACACCACCTCCTTCCTTTTCTTGTGGAACACATTCCATGGCCAATTGTCCCTCTTCAACAACTTCTTCGTTGTTCTCAACTCTTTCGCCAGCATAGCAAACCTCATCGCAATCTTCATCCCCAACGACCTCACAATCATCGCCACTAACAGCCTCACGATCTTCCTCAATGTCTCCATCGTCGTCCTTCTTCCGCTTCTTGCGATTTGATCCGGATTGACGAACAGCCTCCGCCTCATCTCCAGAAGGGATTTGAATCGGCTCAGCTTTTGTAGGATTTGGTCCGGCATTTTCCGCGGCTGCTGCTTGACTCAATCGCCGTGACCGCCGTACCGGAATTCTTCTCTTCCCCCCACGAGTTTTAGCCATCATCGAAGAGAATTTCACCAAAGAGAGGGAACGAGAGAGAGATTGGGATTCTAGGGTTAGAAAGTGAAATCGATTTGGGGATTAGGATTAAGTTTCCCCCAAATCGTCAAAACGACGTCGTTTTATTGCTTAGATTAAACGATATCGTTTTCAGATAACGAAGAAGTTAAACTGAAGTTTAACGCCATAAACCTTGTCTGTTAGCCTACATAACGATGTGTCTAAAATGGCGAGTCAAACAAACTTCGCTAATTAATTGTAAAGTCAACAAAAACTTTATGATTTAAATGTCTTCATCGTAGTCCAAGAATAAATCGTCCCAAATTTGAATGTTCATGATTTTTTTGACATTTTTTCCGAAAAAAAATGGGCCAAAGTTTTGTGTATTTATAGTATCAAGAAATGGTTTTTCTTTTTCACCTTTACCACCACTTCTTACTTCTTATGCTTCTTTTTCTATACACTTTTGTTCTATGTTTCAATTTTGTTTCACGTTTCTTTCTTCTATGTTTTTTACTTTAGTTTCATTTAGAAAAAGTTATTTCTAGTTCTTTACGTTTAGTGGTGAATGGTGATGGTTAATATAAGACATGATTGTATTAGTCTTCTTAGTTATATTAGTCTTTTTAATAGGGACAATTGGAAATAAAAATACAACTGAAATTGTTTCTAATTTTTTCATTTATACCTTTGTTATGATAATTGAAAACCTATTATGAGCTTAATTAAAATGAAAATTACAAAATAAAAATATATAATATAACTAGGATTTCACACAATCGTTTAGCTAAATTAGTGTGATTCGACATGTCTAATATTGGTGGTGTTCACAAAATAATAAAATGAAGATTTAAGCAATATTTAAAAATTGGCCTAATGATATTTTTTTTATTAGTGTTCATTCAAATCAGTCCCGCCATATAATGATACTATGACTATTAATGGTAACGTAGTCGTTAAATAGCGACTAATTTTATGACTATTATATTGAGCGACTCTCGATTTACGACTACCTTTGCAGTTAGAAATTTGTTTAGATTGTTATTAGTGTATAAAGTATTTAACGAAGAGTTACGATGAAAAGATGCAACCATAAAAAGCATTTATTGAGACAAAAAGTAAAATAAAAATAGTTTACGAAATGTTACGATAAAAACGCAAACATGTGAAAATAGAGTTATAATCAAAAGACGCGACTGTAGATATCAAATATACCAATTATTGCAACAGTTCGTCAAATAAAGTAAATTATAAAATGGTTTAAAACAAACCAAAAGTTGTAATGGTATGTAAAATAAACCAAATGTTGCAATGGTTCAACTAAACAATTGCAACAATTTATTTAAATATATTTTAGTATTCAAAATTAAATTTTTTTTTATGAAAAGTTAAATCGAGAGAGGCGGCCGTAGATATCAAATTTGACATAGGTTTCAAGTTCGTCGATTAAACTAAGGTTACAATGATTTATAAAATAAACCAAAATTACAAGTATTAGTCAAATAAATTAAATGTTGCAACACTATAATTCAATTAAACGGTTTGCAAATACATTTCATTAATTCAAAAAATATTTTATGAAAAGTTATACCGAGAAACACGATTGTAGATACCAAATATACCACATGTTGCAATGGTTACAGTGGTTCATAAAATAAACAGAAAATTACAATGGTTCGTAAGTAAACCAAATGTTGCAATAGTTCAACTAAGCGGTTACAAAATAACCTTTATGCATAAATTAATTTCACACATCATCAAAAAGAAAAAAAAATTAATATTTTAATGGGGTTATTACGGAAATGGGTATTTCTTGGGCCAAAAATTTGAGATAAGACATTTTTTGTCTGGGCTTACAGATTTACGCATTTGTGGAGAGCAAAAAAGACCATTATACCCCTATCTTCTTTACTTTGCTGAAAGCAATCTCACCGTCTTCTTCTCGCTTCCGACTACAACAACCTAGCTTCTCCGATTACAACCATCGGTTCTCACCGTTGTGCTCGCTCCGGCTCCGCCAACTCTTTTACCGCCGTCACTTTCACCTCCATTAACACCATCTCCTTCGGCGAACAAAACGTCTCCGCCACCAACACCATCTCTTCTCTTCCGATGAACCTATGGATTCAATTAACTACGTCTTGATTAAAGGAACTAAACCCTATGGGGATGATCTAGAGTAAACCCAAAGGCTTCAATGTTAGACATTGATCAAATCAAATAAGATTTTAATTTTCTCACAAACTAATTAGCTCAAATTTCTTGATGTTCATGCTTGTTGGAACTTGTTTTTGACGTAGTGGTTATGACCACTTTTTCGGTGGATTTTCCGGTGAAGACGTTCATCGGAATGACCGGTATTTAGACACGATGAGATCGTTGCTGCGAACACTACACGGTAGTATATTGGAATGTCAAAAATGGAGTTCGTTTGAATGAGAAATTGAGGTCCAAAATAGCTAGCTTGTAAAGCTTGAAATGTTGGCTAACGGTCAAATGTCGCACTTTAGAAGTTAAAAGGAGAAATCAGAACCGTGTCGTGTTGTGATGTGTCACATCAAACCGGACCGGTTGGGATTTGGGTTTGGAATTGGGGAAATAGAAAATGGGCTTACAACCCAAAATATTATTCTTATTTTCCCAAATTCAAATGAGAATCTCTCCCTAATTGAATTTGTGTAACAGCAAAATCTATAGTTATTGTCTCATTGACGACATTAACGTGATGGCATTAACATGAGAATTGATTCTCATTAATGTCTTGTTCTCCTTTTGACTACATGTACGTTGAAGGCTTTGGCTTTTATAAGTAAGGCTTCATCACGTCATTTTGATTATCGTGAACTATAATAAAAAGTCAATCCTCCTATTTTCTCTACTTTTGTCTTTTGTGTCTGAGAGTGCAACACAGAATTTTGGTTCTTTAGCTTCTGTTTTTAGGTGTTGCGAAACAGTTGATGGTGTGGTTGTATCCTGGGATTATGATTGCGTAACACCGTCACACTACGGGCAATTAAAGAATTAAGAAAAGAGTGTCTCGCCTCCACACAAATCGTTCTCCGTTCCTTAGAGTTTGGTAACGAGTTTGTAATTTTTGATTATGTCTTATCATTATTTACAACAATTTTTCAATTTGACATATCGTAGAAATCGTGGTTCTACAATGCTTTCACATAAAATCAGAATCTCCAATTCATCTTCAAGTCTAAACCAATCATCTTAATTTCCAATTCATCTTCTATGCTCTTTGGTCTCTTGTCGCTTTTGCTTAATCGAGTTGGAATCGATTTGTTTCAGGGTTGAAACTGATTGAGAAGCTTCTCCTGTTTGCTTCGTCGAGGAAGAAGAGACAATCACATATAAGGGTAAATGCGACAATTTGGTACCAGGGAAAATGCTTAAACCAGCACTGTTTTATAAACAGACGTAAACCGATGATTTTCCCTGGAATAAGTGTCGATCGGGTAATGGATTCATCCTATTATAATAAATCACAAATAACTTCTCTAAAAACTGCAGCTCTCTCCATCTGACACGTGTCTTAAGTCTCAAATTCACTCACTTTACTTTTCTAAACCATTTAGTGACGAAAAAATGAGAAAAGGAAAGAAAAAAAAATCACTTAAAACTTATCAACTGAAAATGCAGAGATAGATAAGGCACACGAGAATTAACGAGGTTCGGCAACGTGCCCACGTCCTCAAAACAATAACTAGATTCACTTACAATCTTTACGACAAGACCTTGCCTAACTGGAATTACACGATACTAAGAACCTCTTAGTTCGACACCAAACAATATCTAATTACACCCAATATTAGAACAACTAAACCCGTGTTCCAGCAAGCAGCTCGACTTGCCTACAAAAGCACCGAAACAATGCAATTTGTTGTTCTCTCTCTCTTTTCGGCTAACCCTAGCAGCACACATCTCCCTAGTATATATACCCATATACCTATGAGATATGTCACCCTAGATTTTATCATGATACAAAAGGAAAATATCCTCTTCTAAACAAAAGAAACAAATCTTCAATAATATTCTTCTCCAAGAATATCTTCAGCTGCACGTTTCTTCTTATTTGATCTCTCTAAATATCTTTCTGATATTTATCTTCAACTCCACGAGCCACGTCAGCACCAACCGAGCAATCTCAAACTTATTTCCAACAGACCGTTTCTTGTTCCAGCAATATCTGCACTTTCATCAACTGCTCTATCCTGTAAGTGCGGATGAGGCAATAATAAAGTGCAGGAAGTAAACGACACAAGAAATTTGTTAACGAGGTTCGGTTTTTCCCACTCCCCGGGACCACGTCCAGATTTTGATTTCACTAGAACAAGAAAGCAAATTACAACCAATTCGCAAACGCGTAAAACAAGCACAACCCTCTTGATTTACCGCTCCCTTCTATAACGTGAAACCTTAAGGATAATCTCTACCCTTAACTAAACTCCCCCTTGGGTCTAGATTTAATCAGGATAACCTAACCCTGAGCTAAACTCTCTATGGATGTAGGATTCACACTCAATTATCTTTAAGTATTTCAGTGGAGAAAAACTCTTAAAATCAACAAAAAAATATAGGAATTTGAAAGGAAATTTAACCAAGAAGAAAAAAGTGAAAAAATTTGATGAACAAAGTATGCAAAGCCTTGCGAAATAGTAAAAGGAGAAAGTATGTTGTATTGCTTAGTTGTAATGTGTAATAATCTGTGAGCGGTCTGTCCCCCAAACACATGCGTTTGAGGTTGTTTTTATAGAGAAAATATGATTAATGCGGTCATTCACTACTCATAATTATATTGATCCGCATTAATCATGTAAGTTACAATTTTGACCGAAACGGCTCGAATTCGAACTATCTTGGGCTTCACATGGGTTTTCCGAACTCTTTCTTGCTGACTCCGAACTCCCGCGCTTTGATGCTACTGCGAGCCTCGAACAATATTCTCCTCGTTTCGGCCTTTCTTTATGCGAACTATATATCGAATAAGAGCGAACTCCATACTGACAAAGATCGAACTCTTCTAGTGGAATGAATCGAACTCCCGACTGGTCAAGTTCAATACTTATAATAAAATATCTTGAATTCTGAGAGGATTATTATGTAATAATGACATGGACAGATCCAAGTGGATCCTACCGAAAATGTGTGGGATCCGACCCCAACACTCTCCTTGAGCCTAGACTTCAAAAACAAAACCACTTGATCACACAAGCACAAACCCGCAAAACTAAATTGCACACAATCTCACAGAAAGCTCTCAAAGATTTCTTCTTTATGCCTCAGCTCTCTTGCCTCTCCCAGACGTCCTCAGCTCCTCCTTATATAGCCAAAACGATTTTCTAATCACCATAGGAGAAAGTTTCCAATTTCCATAAGGAAAAGTAAATTTCCTTTTACACTTTTCCTTTTCTTCATTAAACTCCACTTTCATCAAGTCTTCCAAATCTCTTTAAGTCCTTTTTCCTTTGTGATTCATCCTCTAAAAATGTTCCAAACATATCTTCTCAAACCTTCTAGAAACCGACACTCACATAAAACCAGTCGCATCTTGACTTACTTCTTGAATCATTCAACAACTCCATTAGACAAAATCTTGTATTACTTCTTGACTCATTCAACAACTTCATCAGACTGCAGCTACATCTTCATATCAACCTCCCACGATCCCCATATTCTTCATTTCTCATCTCTTCTTAATAAGGAAATGACATTATTTTTAGGAAAACCTCAACATCATTTTTATATTCTATTTTCTTATAACCTTTCTCTGAAAAAATTAAATAAATTAAGTTTATGTTTGTATTCATATAAAACATTGTGCCTATAAATTTTTTATTATGTTTGTCACAATGAAAACATCGTGCCTATAAATAAATAATCTAATAATTTTTTAATAATCTCAAAATTAAATAAAAAATAAAAAACTAATTTTTAAATAAGATAAAGTTTTCTTCACGAAGCACGAGGCACAACACTAGTATTTTAATAGTTAAAAATAAAATAAAATATGTTTCAAAGAATTACAATTAAAAGTCGCAACCGTAAGTGACTGTAAAAGTTATTTGTTCACATTGTTATTATGACTAGATTTGTTTAAATGTAATGTGTAATTCTTCATGTTCTTCAACATTAGCTTATATGGTTGCTGAAAAAAAAAAAAAAAAAATTGGGTAAAATTTCTCCAATCCAAATCAAATTACATGAAAAAAGCCTTACCGAAACAACCCAAACAGAATGCTCAGGCCTAGCTTAAACTCGTATAGAGCCTCAAGGCCCTCAACTAAATAAAGGAATAAAGCCAACGTAGTCTTTTAAGCAAACTCATATTGGATGTGTTTCGTTAGTACTTTTGTCTTATTAGGACAAGTTTGGAGAAGTATAGTCATATACAGAGAACAGAGGGATCCAATGGCCAAATCAAACTACAAGACACAATAAAATTAGAATACTAGCTCAAGAAGCAAATCTTCCAATCTTCGTGAAGAATAATTAGGTCATTTTTATTGGACTTAAGTTGGGATCAAAACGTGATTGTTTTGAGAAGCTCTGACTTTGGCATTCCTTCTGTTGCTTTCCATATTATGCTTTCCAGTTTCGCACATAACTTCTTGTAGAACTGCGATACCACAAAACAAGATATATGACTCTAATCCGCAACACAATAATGCTGCATTCTCTTTAAATAATACATCTACTGTTATTGGATATATATATTTATAAACCTTGTGGTATTCAAGAGTTTCACCAGCAGCCTTTCTTACGTCTACCATGAAAAGCGATGGTGCCACCTCGTAAATCTGCATGTAAGTTAATTTCAATTTGCTAGATACCCTTAAAGTGAAGCAAAGCCCTTTCAAAAGAAACTTATATTACAATAACAACAAGCAATAATCACCTCTATCACAACAGCTAACTGCCCGTCCTTGATCGAAGATAATCCCTCGAGTCTTGTCTGTTGAGCACATAAAGTGCATAATTAAGAAACCATACATAACAAATCATAGCAATTTTACCCTCTACTCAGCATTAGTTCAATAAAAATCCACGCTAAGCCATCCATTCATGAACTAAATAGATATAAAATAAGCTTCCTTGCATATAAAAATCCACGCTAAGCCATCCAATTTTACTTATCTACACATACATTTTACAGTTCAGAGTTTGAGACTAATTCATAATATTTGTGATAAGTGTATATGCTAGGAATTAGTTACCTTGAAGTTTCGTGTATGAGACTTAAAACCCATTGAGTTCGCTACAGTCTCAATGTTAGCAATTATCTCACTAGGTGCCTTTCGAGAAACAAAACGGGTCTGCCTTTTAACAAAATCCTGCAAGATCAAATGATCAGCCATCAATATGCGGGAATATTTTGAATTCCATTTCTATCTACTAATGTGATGCAACCACTTGTCTAATGAACTTATAGTTATTACAAACTAGAACTCAACATCAAAAGTTAACACAATAAGGCAGTCAAAACGGTTAGTCTGAAGACTAGATGCTACCGACATTCTTTTATTCAATATGGAGATCTCTCTGACCAATAATAGAAAATCAGGTACTACCTGTCGCCTATCAAATAGGGCTGATAAATTTAAACCTTGCGATAAGGTAATCATCTCAAAGGCATTCATCATCAGGGGTCCTTCATCCTTGGTCTCTACATTCTCTGCTACATAACTGCCCTGTGAACAAGTGAAATTGACAGGTCAAATTAATGAAAAGCAAGCAAAAGTAACTTGAGCTAAGACACGTACTCACATACTGAGGTTTTTGTTTAACAGTTTATTTACAAGTTTTCGAAGAGCAAGAGCCTAAGTTTAAGTAAAACATTCTAAATATGCATTAGAAATTACGGTATCTATATATTTCTAGGCTATACAACAGTTAAGACAATCTTAGCAGCAGATACATATTGATAGGTAATTGTGTTAGTCTGGATTCTGTCTAGGGTTTTTGGTTTGGCATTTGGTCAAGAATAAAGAATTCTCTTGTAAATCCAAGTCTTCCTAAGGTGTATGATTTGTTAAATTGAATGAAGAAGCAGTTTACAGGTTTGGTACCTACCACATGTCTACTATTTTGTTTTTTTCTGTAGCAAACACTTCTTCTTGGTCATCCAAATGTTCCTAAAAGATCTTAACATTTAAATGGAGTTGACCAGCAAAGAGCACGATACAATGAAGACGAACCACAAACCTCAATTCCATCAAAAACTGCATGAACATCATCCAAATTCACTTCTTCCTCTTCCCTTGCCCGGATAGGCACATAATTTATTCTGAACCAAGGATCTTTCCTGATTCCTTGAATTTGAATACGCTGCTCTAATTGGGAAACAATAATAGATAAACACATATAATTACTAGAACATTAAATATTAGCAAAACCTGAAAGCTTGGAGACAACAAAGCAAAATACTCACTGTTTTGGGATTGGGGTCAAGTATCCTATGAATTAAAAACTTCACTTCTGCAGAAAACCATGGTGGACAAGAAAATTCTGCTGCATTTATCTGTACATAATAATGATGACAAAGCTTAAAACTAAGTGTAACATCGCAAAACCATATCAATTAACGGATTCGCAATTTTGCCATAGGTAGGATTCATGATTTTTCCCTTGATCAATTTTGCAAAGAAAATAATATCAACCTGGTACAGTCACATGCTACCTTCCTATAGATTACCCATCATCTGTCAATAACCAGTAGTTTAAAGAGGAAAGCATGTGGAACTACAATATCCTGATAGGTGTCAAGAAAGTGCTAAAAAGCCCATGAACATTTCCAGAAAAATATGTTACTTACTTTTCTGTACAACCCTGGAAGATCTGTCTCAGAAAAGGGTAAATATCCAGCCAATATAACGAAAAGAATAACCCCGCAAGACCAAATATCTGCTGCTGAACCATCATAACCATGGCCACTAAGTACCTCAGGAGCTACATAGTTCGGAGTTCCACATGTGGTGCGCAGAAGTTCTACTCCCTGATTGAGTATATAACAAATGAATGAAAGAGATAGAACTTTACACAGCTAAAATAATTTAAATGACGCAGCTGCTGAATAAGAGCATTTACTTGCTGAGGCAATGCACTGAGTCCAAAATCCGAAACCTTCAGATTTCCATTTGTATCGAGTAAAAGATTTTCTGGCTAGATATCATAGTGACACAAAAATATCAAGACTGGATTACAACGCAGTAAGAAATTGAAATATTCTGAAGAATATTGGTTTAACAAAAAAGGGCTTCACCTTTAGGTCACGGTGGTAAACACCCTTGCAATGACAATGAGCAATAGCATCAACAAGCTGTTGAAAGTATTTGCGAGACTCACTTTCTTCAAGCCTCCCATTGTGAACCTGCATGAACAAAAGATATCCAAGAAAAACAAAGATTTGAAATGCCGAAGCACAGATGCTTTAACTACTGACGACTAAAAGGCATACAAGTACGAAATTCCTTACAATTCTATCAAAGAGCTCTCCTCCTGTCACAAACTCCAAAACTATATATATTTTTGAAGGACTTGCCAAGACC
The DNA here is from genome assembly GCF_000004255.2 of Arabidopsis lyrata subsp. lyrata. Taxonomy (NCBI): domain Eukaryota; kingdom Viridiplantae; phylum Streptophyta; class Magnoliopsida; order Brassicales; family Brassicaceae; genus Arabidopsis; species Arabidopsis lyrata. The sequence goes on along the minus strand of NW_003302549.1, from coordinate 18,235,405 downwards.
TACATCGGTCGGGAAATCACAAAGAAACAACAAAAGACCAGCCTCAGATGGACAATGATGCAAAAACACTTAGGAGAAAAGTTTTGCAGATGCAGGGAAAGAAACATACCTCATACAACCTCACTATGTTAGGGTGACGGACAATCTTCATTATAGATATCTCTCTTTTAATCTGGAAAAGACAACAAAAACAAAGTAAAAGAGATTAAACGAAATCAAGATCATACCATACACAAAACTAATGCAACAACCTTAGTTGCAATATAAAAAATACAATCCAGAACACACCTGATCAACCATTCTGTTCTTAAGTATTGTACTCTTAGCCATAATTTTGATGGCAACATTTTCACCAGTGTCTGTGTTCCTCGCAAACTTAACCTTAGCAAAGGTTCCTTCACCTACCGTGCGACCAACCTCGTACTTGCCCACTCTCCTCATTTTCTTTGTCATTCTTTACAAATTTTTACCAGATCCATTAACAGCTATCAATCAGATTATTCAGAGACACACTGAAAACTAAACAAAGCCAAATCATTTGATCTGATCCATTAACAGCTATCAATCAGACTATTCAGAGACACACTGAAAACTAAACAAAGCCAAATCATTTTCACAAAGAACAGGCAATGAAATTAAGGTAACACTGAAACAACAATCTCTCTCCGAACACAAAATTCAGAGACAAAACATCGATATATATTGAAGAATTACTTCGTAACCATAGTTTCGATTTCTCAGCATAATCAACAGAAATCGATAAAGGGAACGACCGAAATTAGCAGCAACTAGGATCGTAAGATAATCAAGTCCAATTGCGATTTTTCTGAATCGAACACATAATGAAATCAAGCTATCTTGGAATCGAAATATACCTGAATAGGATTGGCAACGAAGGCAGAGAAGAGTAGTGAAGGAAGAAGGCGCATCATGCGAGGATTTTAATCTAGTCGGCCCCCTGTACTCAAAATCCATTCCATTTAGCCCCGTAATAAAATTAATATAGTTAATAGTTTATTTTAATTCAGAAAAATAGTAAAAGACAAATAAAACAAGGAATTTTCACTTATTTACGATCCAACCAGTCAGTTGGATCTAGATCCATATGACTTTCAGATCTTTTATCCCCAAAGTCAATCCAAACACTAATTTCCAAATCACTTTTTTTTTATTTCTCCTCTCTACGACTTTTTCATCTTCTTCGTTTCTTTCTGTCTCGAGTCAACAATCCGACAAACACAAAGCTTTCAATCTCTTTTCTTCTTCTTCTTTCTTCTTTTTTTTCTCTCTTTTCTCGATTCCATCGATACTCATTCATCTTTTTCATCTTCCCTCTTCACTCGTTTCTATCGATCCAAAGATCCGTCCTCTCTCTTCTTCTTCGTGAGAAATTCGCAGTGAAATCGAGAAATCCGCCGTGAGAAATCTGCCGTGAGAACTCCGCCGTGTCTTCTCTTTGTAAGATTTCATTTGTTTGATCCCTAATTTTGTTTTATTGTGTTGGGTTTAATTAGGATTTGATTTCTTCCAATTTATTCTTCTCTGTGAGGGTTTGATATGTAATTCTCTTTGATTTTGTTTGAAACAAATGCATTTTGAATGGAATTTCGATTACAATTAGGATTTTTTATGATTACAGTTCGGATTTTAAGATTACTAATAGGATTTGAATTACAATTCGGGTTTGAAATTCGGACGACATGTAGCTACTTTTTCTTGTTTTTATTTGGAGATATTGAGTGAAAGTTGTAACTTTGTTTGTAAACTCTTCTTAAGATGATTGATTTCTCTTGGTCAATTTTGGAAGAAATCTAGTTTCAAGTAAGTTAATAAGGAGTGGATTGCAGACATAGATGAAATTTTTTGTACGTATATATTAGCCTATAACATTTGTTTCTCTATTACGAGAGGAAGAAAAGGAAAAGGAGACTGAGACTGAGACTGAGAAGGAGAAGGAGAAAGAGAAGGATAAGGAGAAGAAGAAGCAGAAGAAGAAGCAGAAGAAGACTTGGTGTGTTCAGATGTGTTTTGGTTTCTAATGTTATGTATGAATCTAAGTGTTTAGGTACAACTGGTACACTTATGTACAACTATGTATCTGGGTTTGTATGAATCTAAGTTTTTTTGACAGAAAAATCACCAAAAAACTATGAGTCAAAGTGTTTTGATCAAAAAATTCACAACAACACTATGAATCTACTAAGTATGTTAAAAATATATATAGTGTTGAAAAAAAAAGTATTTTACTTTTTTTTTTGGTGAATCTAAGTATTTTGATTAAAATAAAAAATAAAAGAAATATCTACAAATATCTAAAAATATCTGAGAAATATCTAACATAAATATCTAAAATTTGTTCATAGTTGTACAGTTGTACTCGGTTGCACATTTTTGCTCATAGTTGTACAATATCGAGAATTTAGTAAATCTAGTTGTTATCAACTCTAAATTAATTTTTGTGGGTGGAACCGATGGTATTGTCTCATCAAAATACCATTTCTTTGTATGAGTGTAGTTATATTTATCAAAATACAAGTATTTCAAAAATTTAAAATTTTTTAGTTCAAATCTACAAAGTAACAATGGAAGTATAAGGTTGTTAGTGTATGAATGTGAGATTTTGTGATAAGAATTTCACTAATTTAGGAAAATATGAATTTTTTTGTCAAAAACTTCTTGTGTAGTTTCATTACCACCGAGTATGCATTTTTTAAGATTTTTTTATTTGGTTTTAAATTTTCATATTATATAAAACTCTGAAAACTAGCCAAGGCAATAGACCTTAGTTGTACAGGTTGTACTTAGTTGTACCAAGACAAAACAATTTAATTTGTATAGATACGATAAAAAAATCAACCAGAGTTGTATCTGTTAAAACTTAGTTGTACGAAACAGAACAAGTAAGTTTCACAAACAAAACCAATACAAACAACATCGCTTCTTAAATCATCCTAATAATGGCACTTAGAAATCAACCTTGGTCACCCTCATCGTCCCATCAACGTCACCATCATTGTTACCATCATTGGTAAACCACTCGCCTAAACTACTCGGCCTCTTCGACCTCTTCTTACCTCATTTTCTTCTATGTTCTCCAAAGCATAAGCACAAGCAAATTAAAGCGCATGACTGAATTCTTTTTTATTGTCCCTGAAAAAGAAAGAGAGAAAGAAAATGGTCTATAATTTTATATTTTTCGTAGCAGTCCATCAACATAGTTGTACTCATTTGTCCCAATTGCACCAAATTTAGGGTTTCGGTAATATTATACTTAGTTGTACCTAATGGTTTCAGTTGTTCCAAATCTACAATTCCCAATTTTTTCTACCAAAAACTGCATTCAAGCTACGAATTCAACTTTTCTCAATCATAATTCACTAAAAAAACAAGTATACTTACTAGTGGATAGAGAAGAAGAAGTAAACAACGAGCTTTAATGGTGGATGGAGAAAAAGAAATAGAGAGGAAATATGTCATTGAAGATGCTTGAATCGTAAGAAGAAGAAGAATTTGATTTTTTTTAAGTTTTTTGATGGAGAAGAAGAAGAAGAGATGAGATATGTCTTTGGAGATGGAGAAGAAAAAAAAAGAAGAAGAAGAAGAAGAGAGGAGAGGAAATATGTCGTAAGAAGAAGAAGAATAATCTCATTTTTTAAGGTTTTTGGTAGTTAATGAGAGAGGAGAGAGAATGAATATGATTGGTTGCTTTTAAGAATTTGTTGGTAATAAAATTTAATGTAGAAATAAATTGGATAAAAGGCAAGGGTATAGTTGGTTTTTAAATGTATTGGGAAGGAGAGGGGTAGTGAGAATAAGTAAGGGTTTTTGAAAGAATGTTTGGAGGAAAAGGGGCTAGAGAGATTTAATTCCATCATGCGATTCGCGAAAGCCGTGAACCGTCAATGCTACGTCGGTGCAGATACGCTCTCCATTTCGGGTCGGGTCGGGTCATTTTACTCTATCCGTTACCCGATCTGAATTATTCGTTCGGGTTTTTTTTTAATCTATACTAGTATTTTTGCAACACTTTGGTGACGGTTGGGTAAAAATGTTTTTGGGTTAATCGGATATCCGACCTGTTTTTTAAATTCCTTCACAAAAAATTTGTTAGGTCGGGTTATATTTAACCCAACTCATACACCGGATATTCTATATTTAATAATTTAGATGTTTAGAAGATTTGATTAAGATTTATAATTATGATTCTCCTATCATCTTTGTTTGATTTATTTTTAAATGTTTTGAATCATCATATAATACAAAAAGTTAAAAAAAAAAATCAATTTTTTTTTCTGCATATACTGTGATTCGAAATTTTAAAAACGGATATATATTATCCAATTGACGAAAATGTATGTTCAACGTTCTACATCGATTAAAATATTTAGATAATGATTCAGAATCATATCCTAAATAAGAACATTAATAAAATAAATGAGTTTTTTGGCCGGACGGGTTTGGCGTGACGGGTTTTCGAATTAACAATAATAAAAAGATTAAAATATCATTAATCCGCCGCTTCAATACGGATTAAATCCTTTTTTTTAAATACCACAAATATTAGACATATTAAATCAGTCTCATTTAGAAAAGATTGTATAAAACCAAAAATTGTCCCGTGGTATAATGTTACTTAATAACAATATTTATAAAATTTTAAAATATCATTAACATGCCGCTTTAATACATACTAAATCTTTAGTTTATTAAAATATACATCTCTTAGAGAATGATATGATTTGTAAACTTTTATATATAATAAATAATCATTAAATTTCAAAATAAAAACAAATCAGGGGACGGGTTAAGAAATTACGGAACGGGTTATATTTCGGAAATGATTTATATGGCGGACGAATTTAAATCAATATTTATATACCGCTTTAATAGGGGTTCAATCCTCAGTTTATTAAAAATTGTCTCGTGGACTCGTGGTATACCGTTACTTAATAACAATTGTAAACTATAATATAAATAAATATGTTATAAGGAGATACAATTTACAAAATATTTTTATATTAACTTTAAAATTAAATCATCCTGCGGTGTACCGCGGGTTAAAATCTAGTTAAATTTTTAAGAAATTATCTTAAATTATTTATATATTTTGTTTATATCTTAAATAAATTAGATAAACATTTGTTTTCACAAAGAGGTTATTACTTCTCTTGTAATTGAAGCAATGCGAATCGTGTTTTACAAGGAACAAATTATATCGTTTATATAGACGTAAAAAGTAAATTACTATGCGTGCATAGTAACGGTGGACTCCACACACATTATATTTTACTCGTAATATTTTTCACGTGTAGCTTCTATTGTTGACGCTTGATATTGTTGACGTTGGTTTTTGTGACTTTTGTAACACTCCCCCTGGGTGACCAGTGTCACTATGTCTCTTTCTTAATATCTTATGTTGCCTCGTTAAAAACCGTTCTAGGAAAACCCGGTGGGAAAAACCATAGTAGGTAGAAAAAAGTGCAACCGCGCAAGCTCCCCCTCGAATGATCAGGATCATAACTTACAAGTCTTGTTGACGACGCATTCCAATGTTATGAACATGTTTCCTGAACATAGAGGTGGGTAATGATTCTTGGATGATCGGACATATCTTACTTCAATGTCTTTATTCTTCAAGAGTTTTTGGATGTATGAGAAGAACTTCGGAGGGATATGTTTGGTTATATCACTTTTAATATATCCTTCTTTTGTCTGAACAACACATGCAACATTGTCTTTAGAGATGGCAGACGGGCCTGCCCGCGTCCAAACGGGCCGACTGCGATGGGCCTTTTTTAAATCTGATCCGCGACAATCTAGCCCGCTAACGACCGCGGGTTACAAACACAAGCCCATGCCCGCCCCGCATAGCCCAGCGGTTTGACGGTCCGGCCCGCGGGCATTCTTGGTTCAACAATTTTAAGTTCAGTTCGTGCAAGAAATCCTCTACAACCCAACTAAAAAATACTAGGAAACAAATCTATGAATACAAGCTATGAAAACTCAACAAAGATACAATTGGCTTGAATTCTTTAAGAAAACGCATAATTCATGACCAGAATGATTATCATTTTATTCATTCCACACATCTAAAGGCCATAATCTATTCGTTTACACCAATTTTCAGACATTAAACTTCATATATAAATTGGCTTCGTAAGGATGGTGACATGGTGTTGTGAACGTATGGTTTATATGTTAAGATTCCAAATCAAAACCAAAACATATTCTTAAAACCAGAAACTGATTCTCCAAAACAAACTGAAACTCTCACATAAACCCAGTCAAGTAACTTTTTTGAATAATCATCAACAAATTTTCACACACGATATCAATTCGTGTCAATCGATATGCCATCCCTCAATCCTTTCGCATCGATCTTCAGTCACGATAACTTCGGAGTTCAGATTCACCACAAACTTCAATCAATTCATGGAGAATTAGAGAAGAATTGAAACAACTTGGAAGAGATGAATGATTAAACGGACCACTCGCAAACCCGCGACCGCAATGGGACATAATCCGTCTGACCCGCAAATCGTACGGGTTGAGTCCGCGAGACTCGCCTTTTTTTGGGCATCAGTTTAAAGGCCCATACCCGCCCCGCTAAGTGACATAACGGACCATGCCCGCGGGTTTGAGGCCCAATTGACATCTCTAATTGTCTTCATATAAGATAGTTGGCTCCGTATTCAGACGAATTCCACTACTTGTTTGAATGTGTCAACTTATTGATCGTAGCCATACGCATTCTCTACTCGCTTCATGAAGTGCAATGATTTCAGCATGATTCGAAGAAGTAGCTACAAGCGTCTGCTTCTGAGAACGCCATGATATAGCAGTACCTCCAATCGTGAATACGTATCCTGTTTGTGATCAAGTTTTGTGTGGGTCTGATAAATATCATGCATCTGCAAAACCAATCATTTGACCATTTATATTTTTAGGATAAAATACCCTTAAATCAACTATCCCTTGAAGATAACGAAAGACATGTTTAATCCCATTCCAATGTCTTCGTGTAGGGGATGAACTAAATCTAGCCAAAAGATTTACTGAAAATGATATATCAGGTCGGATTCAATTTGCAAGATACATAAGGGCTCCAATTGCACTTAGATACGGTACTTCAGGACCTATTATCTCTTTATTCTCTTCAGGTGGTCGGAAAGGATCACTTTCAACATTAAGTGATCTAACAACTATTGGAGTACTGAGAGGAGTTTTCTTATCCATATTAAAACGTTTTAACACTCTTTTGGTGTATGTGGATTGATGTACAAATATACCCTTTTGAGTATGTACAATTTGTAGGCCAAGATAAAATTTTGTATATCCGAGATCTTTTATCTCAAATTCCCCTTTTAAATAGTTTGTTGCTTTCTATATTTCTGCTTGAGTCCCGATTATGTTTAGATCATCAAAATATATCGCGATTATCACAAATCCGGAATTTGTTTTCTTTATGAAAACACATGGGCATATAGGATCATTCACATATCCTTCTTTTGTTAAATGCTCATTGAGACGATTATACCACATTCGTCCAGATTGCTTTAACCCATATAATGATCTCTGTAAGTTTATTGCACACAACTCTTTGGTTTAGATTTTGATGCATGTGGCATATTAAACCCATCGGAAACTCTTATATAGATATTTGTATATAATGATCCATATACATATGTTGTAACGACATCCATGAGACGCATCTCTAGATTTTTTCCAGCTGCTAGACTCCTCAGAAATCTAAATGTTATAGCATCCATAACGGGAAAATATGTTTCCGCATAATCAATCCTGGATCTTTGAGAAAATCCTTGAGCTACGAGACAAGCCTTGTATCTTGTATTTTATTTTCCTCGTTTTCTAACGAAAATCCATTTGTATCCAACTGGTCTCCCATCTTTAGGTGTGAGTACAATATGTCTGAATACATTTCGTTTATTGAGCGAATCAAGTTCGACTTTTATTGCATCTTTACCTTTTATCCAGTCGTGTCTCTTTTAACATTTATATACAGACTTTGGTTCTGGATCCTCATTTTCCTCATCAATTTCCTTTGACAAAAAGTATGAAAAAATGTCATTAACGTCATCCATTTTATTTCGATCCCAGATCTTTCCATTATGGATATAGTTGATAGAAATCTCATGATTTCCTTCAGGCTCATGATACTCATCATTGTCATTAGACTCATGATTCGTTTCTTCCAAAATGCTCTCTGCTATATTGGGAATATCATGCTTTTCAACTGCCTTTCGTTTTCTAGGATTTTTATTCTTAGCACCAACTGGTCTACCATGTTTTAAGCGTGTTTTAGACTCACGTATACTCATTTGCAGCTGGTATATATGATTTAGTTACCGTTGTGGTATCTACAAAAGCATCGGGAAGTTGATTTGCTATACATTGCAATGCACAATTCGTCGAACTTCTATTTCTGACTGTTTTGCAAGAGGATCAAGGTGTAACAGAGATGGTACACACCATTTGATTTATTTTCCTACTTGCTTATTTTCTCTCCCTAGAATCGGAAATACTTTCTCATCAAAATGACAATCGGCAAAACGTACCGTAAAGATATCACCAGTCTGCGGTTCTAGGTATCTTATATAAATTCTCAACCTTCTTTCTGGTCCCATCTTTGTACGTTGTGGTGGTGCTATAGGCACATACACCACACAACCAAAAATTCTTAGATGAGATATATTTGGTTCTCGACCAAATGCTAACTATAGTGGAGAGTATTTATGGTATACACTTGATCTTATCCGAATGAGTGCTTCTGCATGCAAAATGGCATATCCCCATACAGAGGTTGGAAGTTTTGATCTCATGATCAATGGTCTTGCAATCAATTGCAGACGTTTAATTAATGATTCCGCCAAGCTATTTTGTGTATGAATATGTGCTACATGATGTTCAACTTCAATTTCCGTTACTATACAATAATCATTGAATACTTGGGATATGAATTCACCAGCGTTGTCTAGTCTAACTCTCTTAATAGAATAATCAGAGAACTGAGGTCTTAATTTGATTATCTGAGTTATAAATCTCGTAAATACCAAATTTCGAGATGACAATAGACAAACATGTGACCATCTGCTAGATGCGTCAATCATTACCATAAAATAAAGGAATGGTCCACATGGTGGATGTATCGGTCCACAAATATCGCCTTGAATTTGTTCAAGGTACTTTGGTGATTCTTTATCAATTTTGGTTGGCGATGGCCTTATGATTAATTTTCCAAGAGAACACACTGCACATATCATTTTATTTCCATGACTCAACTCATGATTTTTCAATGAGTGACCATGTGAGCTCTCTATGATTTTTCGCATCATTGTGGTGTATGGGTGACCAAGGCGATCATGCCATAATACAAAATCTTCTAAATTTTTTTTATAACAAGATGTGATTCTATGGCATCTATGTAAGTATGATGCAAACCAGAAGAAAGTTCTGGAAATATTACCAAGACATGCCTTTTTCAGATTTATTAGAAGTTATATACATATATTTCTTTCCATCCTCAGTTGCAGACTGAGTTTCATATCCTTGAAGGTATATGTCTTTGAAACTCAACAAATTCCTCTTAGAATTCGGAGAATATAAGGCATTATTTATGAAAAACTTTGTTCCATTAGGCAATTTAAAATTATTTTTTTTTGCCACTTCTTTCAATTAAGTCCGAAGGACCCGATCTTGTATTGACAATAATTTGTCTGTTTTAATTCAGAGAAAAATCTCTGATGTCTCAGAATAGTGTTCGTTGTTCCACTATCTGGTATACAAATTTCTTTGATATTTTCCCTTACTATCGTTTTGTTTGAATCTTGATTCCTTTTTATTTGTAATTGACATAAATATTAATAAATATAAGTAAATATTATTGATGTTGAAAACATATAATAATTATACTTCATTTCATTTTTCAGAAACAATAATTATACATCAGTTCATTTTTCAGAAACAATATTATTTAGAAAAACTGAAATACATAATAATTATATAATAGCATTACTGGATACTAGTAGTCTCACTACAAGCATTTCAGTTATCCGCATGAGCAGTCTCGACGAAATCGTTTACAAAGTCGGAAGCATCGAGGTACGATGTACCCTCAAAGTGCTCAGTAAGATTTACTAATTCCTTCCCTTTTCCCTTTTGGGACTCTTTGTACAAAAGGGAAGGCTGAAGTTTCACACATATAGAGAATAGTACTTGGTCTCTTATTAATCACCTTGTATGATCAAAGTAACAGTTTTAGCAATCATGTTGGAGGGGGCCGGGAAGCCATTGTCTACTCATAGTTCTCCCTTGAAAATGGGAATGATTAGACGTAGGATGAGCGTTGGTTTTTCCGTGAACTTGTACATGCATTAATTGCGTTCAATCACTCATTAACCTCCAACATCCTTTTATGCGACTCGCTAGTTGGATTTCGGTTTATATTTTGGAAAAGAAAGTCATTTTTTCATTTACATATGCGTCATATCATCGAAAAAACAAAATAATGTTGTGAAGAGGGAAAAACTGAATCTTCTGTAATTGAATCTAACATTTGGATATTGAAGATGCATATCTGTCAACAATGAGTTGATGGACTACAGCGAGCTGATGACAACAATCATCTGTTATCTACATCAAGCGACATATGAGTGCGGAGAACCTAAAAGCTGATGTGACACTTATGGAAAGCTGATGTGTCATGGCAAGGAAGCAAAAAGCTAACGTGTCATGGAGATATGGAAAATTTTGGTTTAGAAATACACAAAATATTCTCTAGATCAAGTTATGGAAAGGATAAACTTGAGGTGCAAGTTTATTCATTTTCGTAGATATTTTCAAAGATTTTTGTTAGGGTTTCCATGGAGTCTTATAAAGAGTTGAAGTGAGCCATAAGCCGCCGTTAACACTTTGACTATTTGTGAGTTTGTTCTTCCAAGCTTCAATATAAACAACGAGCAAGGAAGGTGGGTAAGTGTTCAGTTCTAGGTATTATGGTAGGTACTACGATTGATTTACTTGTGTGTAAGTCTTTCCAATAGAACTTTTATTTCAATCCTCTTTGTCTTCACCGTATGAGTGATAACAAAAAGAACAGAGCATCACTGCTTAAGACTAGGTTTTGTCTATGTCAAGCCTAGGGAAAATCTAGATTAAGTAAAGCTGAATATGTTGTAACTCTTTTATGGTGTAAAGATAGACATATAATAAAACTATTATAAAAGCGTTGGTCTTGGCGTGTTCCAAACAAAACAGTGTGTTGTTGTGCAAATTACTATTTACAGATATTAACTTCATGATTATCAAAGAAAACTAGTTGCTGGCAAAAAATATATTCACACATCGCCAAACGGGTTGGGCAGAAAGACATATGAATATCAAATGGTTAATGGCTTCTTCTTCTTGGCAACACCTTTGGAAATCGGAGAAAAAAAAATATGGTTAATGGTGAATATTTTTATTAAAAAAAATTAATCTGATTTATTTTTTATTTAAAACAAATAATAAAATTGAAAATATTAAACCTAAAAAAAGGGAAAAAAATGGTTCTTCCACTTCTGTCGAAGTCTTCATCTTCCTCCAAGAGCTTCATCCCCATGTTTCTCCAATGACTCTATCTATTGATGGCCTGAAATCTCAGCCACCAAAACGATCTCGTTTCACTTATTTCAATCCGATTAAATTTTTCTATTGTTGGTGTCGGATCCCGCACCAGAAGTCCGAGACCAACCAAAGATTGCCACGTAGTCAAGATAATGGCCCATAAAGGATAAAGCCCATTGGACCCGTGAGCCGAAGGAACGGTCGAGGTGGTTATCACCACTTCGAGAATCCGAAGTGACTGCGCTTCGACGTGAGTTCGGTATAGAAGACACGGGTAAGTCGGTTCAAGGACACTTGGGCCAAAAGGCGAGGCCCATGAAGATCAGAGTTAACTCAAATTCAAACGTTGAGCATTAAAGTCAAAGATCAAAACGGACACATTTAAGAGGGAATAATTGTACTTAATTATTCATTTTAATGTCGTTTCTCTATGTATAAATATAAAGGCCAATGGTCATGTAAAGGGGGGATATCTCTCTCTTGAGCAAGAAAGACTATAGCAATTTTTGTAGCAATTCATAAGCCTTTTACGTTCTTATTTTTTGTCCCTCAAGAATAATCTTTCCTAATAAAAATACTTGAGTGTGTGAATCCGACATCCACATTTTGGCGCCGCCTGTGGGGATAGAGGATTCTTGAGTGGTCAAATTTTTCTTTACTACATTCCCGAGATAAGCAGCAATGTCCGGAGGAGACGCCGTTGAGACATCATTGGCCGAAACCCTCAAAGCTATGCAGCAAACCATGTCGGACATATCACAAAAGTTCTCGGATGTGGAAAAGGCTGTCGATACGTTGCAAACATCCCAGGTATCTCTTAGTCAAAACGTCAATACTATACAAACTCGTGTTCGCTCTTTAAGTGCAGGAAATCCTGTGGGAATCCGAAGGAGGATACTCAACTCGCCAAGTTACGTTGCGCGAAATGAAACCAGCGGACAAACAACTCCTGGTACTACTAATAATGTAGTTCAGCCATTGGATGGAGAGGCACAGCTCGAAGATGAAGCTCAACTTGCAGACCAATACGAGCAGGAAAACCTCGACCAGTTCGAGACTATGAGGAAGGTTAGCCAAGAACTAAAAGAAATGAAGTTAAAGTTCCATCAGGCTACAAGCTCGGAGCCGGATATCAATCGAGTCATTGAAGAAGCTAGGCGAACACCTTTCATTTCGCGAATTGCGAGTTTGAGAATCAAAGATTCCCGGAAGCTCAAGTTGGACCCTTACAGCGGATTGGAGGATGCAAAGAGCTATCTCGCAGCTTTTCTGATCGCTGCTGGAAGAGTCGAATTGGATGAAGCTGATGAGGATGCAGGTTACTGCAAGCTTTTTTCGGAAAATCTATGCGGCTAAGCTTTAATGTGGTTCACCCAATTAGAGCCGGGTTCGATCAGCAATTTCGACGAGCTATCAGCTGTATTCTTAAAGCAATATTCCATCCTTATGGATAAAAGCGTTTCGGATGCCGATCTTTGGAACTTATCACAAGGATCAAATGAATCACTTCGAGTTTTCATCACCAAGTTCAAAGGAGTGCTGTCAAAGCTCCTAAGAATCTCACAACAATCAGCTTTATCTGCCTTACGAAAAGGATTGCGATATGATTCAAGATTTAAAGAAGATTTAATACTTCATAAACCAGACACAATTCAGGATGCACTCTTCCGCGCAAACAACTGGATGGAGGTAGAGGACGAAAAAGAAAATTTTGCCAAAAGAAATAAGCAAGAGAAGCCGGCAATCACCGTCCTTACCAAGAAGTTCGAACCCAGGGAAAACAAAGGACCAAAGAAATTTGGGTCGCAACCCTTCAACAGTACCGTCGGAAAGCAATTCCAAGGGAAAGGAAGATCAAACACTTGGGTCCGTGATGAAAGTTTATATTGCGACATTCATAAAGTGACCGGACATTTAACCAAGGATTGTAGCGTTCTTAAAAGGCACCTCGCAGAGCTTTGGGCCAGTGAAGATCTTTCCAAATTCGATATAAAAGATTTTGTGAAGGAATACCACGAAGCAAAGGAAAATTCCAGAGATCAAAATTCCAAAAGACCAAGGTTAACCAACGAGGAAGAACCAAGGAATTCTAAGGGTAAGATCAATGTTATTCTAGGAGGTTCCAAATTTTGTCGAGATTCGATAAGTTCCATCAAGAAACATAGACGAAATGTCCTACTCAAAGCAAGCTTGAGCGAAGAAGTCGATTTTCAAGGTGCATCAATATCATTTAATGAAGAAGAAACGCGGCACCTCGAAAGACCTCATGATGATTCCCTAGTCATTACCCTAGACGTTGCCAACTTTGAAGTATCAAGGATCCTTATAGATACAGGCAGTTCGGTCGACCTGATCTTTTTAAGTACTTTAGAAAGAATGGGAATTAGTCGGGCAGACATAGTGGGGCCTCCATCTCCATTAGTTGCATTCACAAGTGAGTCAGCCATGTCTCTCAGAACAATCAAGCTACCGGTCCTTGCCAAAAAGGTATCGAAGATCGTGGACTTCGTTGTCTTCGATAAGCCCGCAGCTTACAACATCATCTTCGGGACTCCCTGTATTTATCAAATTAAAGCAGTCCCCTCTACATATCATCAATGTATCAAATTTCCAACATTAAGAGGAGTGGAAACAATTCGGGGAGATCAAGAAGCTTCACGGACGTGTTATCTAGCTAGCCACCGTATGAAGATTCAATAGCAATTAACGAAGCCCGCAAAAGAGGGACTAAGAACAAAATTTCTTAGCGGGCAGAAAAAAAATGATGTAGTAATTGAAGTGGTGTTGGAAGAAGATAAACCGGACCGGAAAATTTGAATTGGGGCAACTTTGACTGGCCAATTAAAAGAAGCTTTGATCGAACTTTTGAGAAAAAACATAACATCATTCGCATGGTCAGCAGCAGATATGCCCGGCATAGATCCAAGCATAATTTGTCATGAACTAAACGTGGATCCAAGCTTCAAGCCGGTGAAACAAAAAAGAAGAAAGCTCGGAGTGGAACGAGCAAAAATAGTAAATGACGAAGTAGATAAACTTTTGAAAATAGGGTCCATAAGAGAAGTGCAATACCCGGAGTGGGTAGCAAACACTGTCGTTGTCAAGAAGAAGAATGGAAAAGATAGGGTTTGCATCGACTTCACTGATCTCGATAAAGCTGTTAACATTAGATCGACTTGTAGAGTCCACCGCTGGAAACGAGCTGTTAACATTCATGGACGCCTTCTCGGGTTATAATCAAATAATGATGAACCCCGAAGACCAAGAAAAAACGGGGAAAACGGCCTATTCCACCCCGAACTAAGTTACTTTATCGTTTTCATACACAGAACTTTCGTCTGTGTGAACTTCAATTTAATTTGAATTTTCATCACAAACTATTCTACTCCGGTAGGATCCCTCAAATCGTGTGACGGTGTTACTGTTCCGTTAACGGATGCTGACGAGGATGACACGTGATCATATTAAACGACTGCGTTTTGGTCTAGGTGGTTTCTCATTTGACAACAAGGCAAAACGACGTCGTTTTGTGCAAATCAAAACGACGTCGTTTTATAATTTGGGGGTTTTTAGTCACGATTTAGGATCCTTCCTTCTCTTTGTCGGGGCAAAATCGAGGGTTTGAGAGATACTTGAGACGAGCGACAGAGGAGATCCCAGCAACAGAGTGAGACGAATTCTGAGTTGAAAATGGGTGAGAGAGGGATTCCAAATCGATGTAGATGTGGAGAGGGTGTAGTTTTGAGGACATCAAAGACTATAAAAAATCCAGGGAGACTCTTTTATGCTTGTCGATATGGAGAGGAGGTAATGATATTGTAGTGTAATTGAGGTTAAATTATGGGTATTGTCTTAATTGTGTTTTTGTAAGCTGCAGAATAGTCGTGGTCACTTGTTTAGGTGGACTGATGAAACAATGGTTGAAGAGATGGAAGACATAATTCCGAAGATTGATGAACTTGAAAGAGCTTCATTGACATTACAAAAGGGTTTACAAGCTGAGATGGAAACTCTTGCAATGGAGACTCGTACATGTGAAGCTGTTGTATGCGGTTTAGAGAAGGAGCTTCGTGGTTTAGAGAAGGAGATTCAAGGATGCAAGATAGAATTGCGTGGTTTGAAGAACATTCTTGTGTGTATAGTGTTGATGGTTCTTGTTTATGTGTTTGTGTTGTAGTCATTCTGATTCTGGTTCTTATTTGTGTTTGATATTAGTCAGACATTGTATTATCTAATGGGAAATTATGCATTAACAATGTTGAAAAGAAAAGAAATTGACTTAACCATAAATGGAAACAGAATTATCATTTGGTTACAAGAGACTTAATCCAAAAGTCAAGATAACATAAATCCTAAAGATACATCACCAAAATATTATCCTATCCGAATTCTCTAAATGCTCATTCAAAAAAATCCAGAGCACCTTCACTCCTAAACCTGAGAGTTTAGTCAAAGACTTGGCTTTGTGTTGGCTGACTTGATGATCCAATTGTTGTACTCTCTTTAACCTTCTTTGGACGTCTATAAGGAGCAGGTCCTAAGAAATTGCACTTCCTTGTGTTATGCCCTTCTCCACCACATATTCCACAATGAACAATTCTTTTCTTCCTAGAAATTTTAAGCTCTTTCTCTTTGCCCTTGCTCTTCTTCTTTTGAGGTGACTCATTCTTCTCTTTGATTCTTGTTGGGATTCGTTTTCTACCTTGTGTTGTAGGTCTCGGTGGTAGCAATAGCTCAGTCTCACCTGACTTTTTCCAGAAGTTGTAGCCTCTAACCGCATCTATATGTGCATTATACTCATTCCTCCACCTAGAAGTCAAATACCAAGGTGATATGTAGTCCTCTTGATTCCATTTCTTGTCTGAAATCACCATTAAAGCATGCCGACAGGGAATGCCTGACATGTCCCACCTCCTACATGTGCAAGAACGCTTGCCAAAGTATACCTTGAATGAAGATTTCTTCTCCTTCACCTCATACTCACCTGGTCCAGCAGGCCATGCCTTACAGTTTACGATCTTCTTCAGCTCTAATTGCAGCCTCTCCATCGCCTTTATACTATACTTGCCTTTGTGATTCTTTGCCTTTTTCCTTCTAACATCTATGCGTAGCATTGCTCTTCTGCGGATAGTTTCCAACATTTCCACCATTGGCATCTCTCTTGAAGCGTTGATGGCATTATTGAAGGACTCAGAGATGTTGTTACTTACATCATCACAACCAGATGTTGTACTGAAAAAGCAGAGACTGCAGTTTCTTGGATTCTTCTGCATCACTGAATTGTACACACTCATGTCATACATCTTCAACTTTTCTATCCTCTTCTCATACTGTGCAGTGTTGTAGCTCTTTGCAACCTTCCAGAACATCGCCTTCATGTCAGCTCTATGTGGATGGTTCTTCTTTAGGTTAGCATATATGTGTCTTGCACACATCCGATGTTCACACTGTGGTAATAGCTGAGAAACCGCATTGAGTAAACCCTGCAAAAGCATAATACAATCACCATTAATACTTGTAAAAAAGAAACAAAGTCATTATAAATTAAAAGATCTACCTTCTGTCTATCTGAAATGACAGTAAAACCAGAACCATCACCGAGGTTGAAATCAGACTGCAGCTTTCCAAGGAACCAGATCCAATTGTCTTCGTTCTCTTTTTCCACCACAGCCCACGCAAGTGGGTACATCTGGTTGTTGGAATCTCTTCCAACTGCAGCCAACAACTGACCCCCTGTAAAATACTTGAGAAAGCAGCCATCAATACCAAATATTGGACGTGAATAGCTCCTCCATGCTCTCTTTATCCTACCAAAGCAGACATAAAATCTGAAAAAGACATCAAGTCCACCATCTTGCTGGAATGTCTCAAGCTCCACAGTTGAACCTACATTTGAACTAGCAAGAAAGGAAAAAATAAGATCAGATCCATGTTAAATTCAACTATAAACCATAACAATGAAAAAAAACAGTGATCCTACTCTAATAGCTCAAGACGATAGTCTTTCAGTCTTGAGTATTGCTCATCATGCTCCTCTTGGATCATCTCCAAAGCTCTTGCTTTTGCTTTTCTGCACTGATCACCAGATGCAATCAAGCCCCAACGTTTCTGGATTTCCTCTCTGATATTTTTAGGCATAATATTTGGATTATCTCTCACATCATTCACGAATAGCCTGGCAATCACTTCTTGAGTTATAATCTTGCTATACCCCGTATTCATACAACTGTGGTCATCATTGAAGGTTTTTACCACATACTTTTGCACTGTTGTTTCATAAGCGCAATAGATCCTCCATTGGCATGGCTGTGCCTCTTCTACATCTTCTTGCTGACCAACTTCCTTCCTTGGTTCAGATCCAACTGCAGTCTCTGGATTCTCTCCTTCAATATCTGGATTTAGGGCCTCTGGATTCATCTCTTCAGTTTCTTTCCCTCCATGTGCACATCCACTTGCACATCTAAGCTCTGATTTTGCTTTTTCCCATCTCACATACTTGATATTCTTGCCTGAATTCAGCACATACTCCACAATAGCATTTTTAAATGCCTCTATACTATCGAAAACTTGTAAAAACTTCAGTTCACCACTACCTTTGATGTATCTGACATAACCATCATCATACTCATCTTCAGCATCTGATTCCACTGGTGTCGCATACTCATCATACTCGTCATCTACATCAACTGCAGTAGCAACATTCCTCTCCACTCTAATTTCTTCCTCAAATTGTACACATTCAGGTCTTGCTTCTTCATCGCTTGCTACCTCTTCTCTGTTATCATTTTCCTCTACTCTGTTAGCATTTCCATCACCATCAGCCTCCACAAAGATATCAACAGCTTTCGTCCATTTTGCAGCCATACACATTTTATTAAAATTTGCATCACCATTAGAGATTGATTTCCTCTCATGAAATCCTTCATAAGGCAATTTATACCAAACTCTCTGGCCATACAAACTCACCGGAAGCTGATTCATCAACTGTGCAAACAACTCTCTCGGTTTTGAATCAATGAACCGAACACCACCACCTTCATAGAAAATCTGTCCTTCAACCTCTGCAAATTTCCCACTGTGGTAGCAAGCAAACTGTGCATCGGGCTCTTCATCACTGCATCAATTGTCCAAAAATTCTACATTCAACGAAAATGAAAAAATCTTGACATTTGAATGAAGATCGACTAACCTCATTATCGGACCCAAACTTCCCTTTCGACTTAAAATTGTCGATTCGAAGAACACTTATACCGGATCTCCGATCTTCTCCGTCAATCGACTCAGAATTCGTCTCACTCTGTTGTTATCGCTCGTCTCAAACCCTCGATTTTGCCCCGACAAAGAGAAGGAAGGATCCTAAATCGTGACTAAAAACCCCCAAATTATAAAACGACGTCGTTTTGATTTGCACAAAACGACGTCGTTTTGCCTTGTTGTCAAATGAGAAACCACCTAGACCAAAACGCAGTCGTTTAATATGATCACGTGTCATCCTCGTCAGCATCCGTTAACGGAACAGTAACACCGTCACACGATTTGAGGGATCCTACCGGAGTAGAATAGTTTGTGATGAAAATTCAAATTAAATTGAAGTTCATGAGGGTTTAAGCACAGACGAAAGTTCTGTGTATGAAAACGATAAAGTAACTTAGTTCGGGGTGGAATAGGCCGTTTATTACTGATAAAGGTATCTATTGTTGCAAGGTAATGCCTTTTGGTTTGAAAAATGCAGGAGCAACTTATCAACGGTTGGTTAACAAAATGTTCCATAATCATCTCGGGAAGACAATGGAAGTCTACATAGATGATATGTTGGTTAAGTCATTAAAGAAAGAAGATCACATTAAGCATTTAGAGGAATTTTTTTATATTCTCAATAAATATCAAATGAAGCTGAACCCGGCGAAGTGCACATTCGGAGTCCCATCCGGAGAATTTCTTGGCTATATTGTGACAGAAAGAGGGATTGAAGCCAATCCAAATCAAATTAACGCTTTTCTAAATATGCCATCTCCAAGAAACTTCAAGGAAGTACAACGGTTGACTGGGCGGATCGCGGCTTTGAATCGTTTTATCTCGAGATCAACAGATAAGTCGTTACCTTTCTACCAAATTCTAAAAGGAAACAAAGGATTCCTTTGGGACGAGAAGTGTGAAGAAGCTTTTGGGCAGCTTAAGGCATACTTAACCACTCCACCTATACTCTCCAAACCAGAAGCGGATGAAAAACTTTATTTGTACGTATCGGTTTCAAACCATGCGGTTAGTGGAGTCTTGGTTCGGGAGGACTGCGGGGAACAGAAACCAATTTATTACGTAAGTAAGTCAATGACAGATCCGGAAACCAGATACACAATGATGGAAAAACTCGCACTCGCGGTGGTGACTTCGGCTCGGAAGCTGCGCCCATATTTTCAATCCCATTTGGTTGAATTATTAACCAACCAACCACTCCGAACAATACTTCATAGTCCAAGTCAGTCCGGACGTTTGGCGAAATGGGCGGTGGAATTAAGCGAGTACGATATAGAATTCAAAAGCCGGATCAGTATGAAGGCTCAGGTTTTAGCAGACTTCTTGACCGAGCTACCAATACCTGGAACGATAGAGCAACCGGAGAACCAAACTTGGAAATTACATGTAGATGGGTCTTCAACAAAGCAAGGATCCGGAGTGGGAATCAAGTTGGAGTCTCCAACATCAGAAATTCTAGAACAGTCATTCCGGTTGTTATTCAATGCCTCCAACAATGAGGCAGAATACGAAGCCCTGATTGCCGGACTTCGATTGGCACAAGGAGTTGGAGCTAAGGAAATAGTGGCTTATTGTGATTCACAATTAGTAGTTAACCAGTTTAATGGAGACTATGAAGCCAAGGACTCAAGAATGGAAGCGTACCTCGAAGTAGTGAAGGATCTATCTAGAAATTTCTCAAAATTCGAATTAATCCGCATACCTCGGGGGGAGAATACAACTGCGGACGCACTTGCCGCATTGGCGTCAACATCAGATCCTGAATTGAAAAGAGTTATTCCAGTGGAATGCATTTCGGAGCGAAGCATTCAAGACAACAAAGAAACCCTCGTCGTTACAAGGTCTCGAGCAGCGGCACGTGACCGTGGCAAACCAGAGATCGAACCTCCGCCCAACAAACGGAGGAAGTCAAGGGGATCAAACACATCTAACAAGGAACCCGTTGTCTTAGCAGAAGATGTGATTCCAGAAACGATATTAGAAACCGAGCCGTTAATCGAGGAGGATGTTCTTGAACCAAACGAACATCCCGAACCGGAGCCACGAGTATTTCACAAGGTTGACCAAATTCCGGCTAAAGACTGGGGGGCTGACTGGAGGGAGCCAATAAAGCACTACATCATGACAGGCGAGCTCCCAAAGAATAAGTGGCAGGCCAGGAAAATGAAAATCGTTAGCGCGAAATTTTGTCTATCAAAGGATGCATTATATAGACGAGGTGTCAGTGACCCTTACCTATTATGCATTTTTGGGCCCGAAGTCGAAATCGTCATGAGCGAAGTGCATGAAGGATTATGTGGGAGTCATTCATCATGAAGAGCTATGGCTTTTAAAGTTAAAAGAATGGGATACTATTGGCCCACTATGATCACGGATTGTGTTAAATTTGCCCAAAAATGTAAGCGCTGCCAACTCCATGCACCATTGATCCATCAACCTTCGGAGTTATTCTCTTCCATCTCCGCCCCGTACCCGTTTATGAGATGGTCAATGGACATCATTGGACCATTGCACAGATCAACTCGAGGTGTACAATACCTTTTGGTCTTGACGGACTACTTTTCGAAGTGGATTGAAGCTGAGGCATATGTTGGCATCAAGGATTCAGCGGTAAAGGCTTTCATTTGGAAGAATATTATATGTCGACATGGAGTTCCATATGAAATAGTCACCGATAACGGGCCACAATTCATTTCACAAGAGTTTGATGCCTTTTGTGCGGACTGGGGAATCAAAGTCAGTTACTCTACTCCACGATATCCGCAAGGAAACGGTCAAGCTGAAACCGCGAACAAGACGATATTGAGCAATCTCAAGAAACGTTTGAATCATCTAAAGGGAGGATGGTACGAAGAACTCCAACCCGTCCTATGGGCCTATCGTACAACCCCTAGGCGACCTACCGGAGAAACTCCATTCTCTTTGGTTTATGGCATGGAGGCAGTAGTACTAGCTGAACTCAACGTGCCCGGACTTCGCCGAACAGAAGCACCATTAAATGAGGAAGAAAATTTAGCAATGCTTAATGATTCACTAGATACCATAAATGAAAGGCGTGATCAAGCTTTGATTCGGATTCAAAATTACCAGCAGGCAGCAGCCCGATATTACAATTCTAAAGTTAAAAGTAGGCCGTTCTTCGTGGGAGATTATGTATTAAGGCGTGTCTTTGACAACAAAAAAGAAGAAGGTGCCGGTAAACTCGGTATTAATTGGGAAGGACCTTACATTATTACCGAAGTGGTTCGGAACGGTGTTTATAGGTTGAAAGACTTAGAAGACAGTCCAGTCAAGCGACCTTGGAATGTGATCAACCTAAAGAAGTTTTATGTTTAAAGCTACATGTATTTTTTATGTACATGAACTACGGTGTGGCTTGATCCCGAAATGGGTATGTAGGCAGCTCGGAAACGAGTTCAACTATTAATAAAAATTTGTTTTATTTCTGTATTAAAGGGAATGGTTCGGCTATGCGAACATACAAGGGATTGGAAATAGAGCGTTTATTCAAACAAAAAAAAAAGATGGAATGTCCCTCAAAGATGGAGATCTTGTTGACGAGCAGAACACTCCAACTCCTTGACCAGCAAGGTCGAGGATTGGCATCATGCAGTCCGGAATTCGAGCGAAGTCAGAGATTCCAAGCTCGACCCATTCTCCAGGGTGAGATTCAAGGACGTGAAGATCTCTTGATACCGTAGTAAGCCTGCGTTGCATCCGGTTAATCTTCTTCCGGAGTCTCCTCTTTTCCAACGTAAGCTTCCGATGTTGAAGCGCAAGTGCCTCTATGAATGCCATCGCTGTTCCTTGGTCTCTGATTGGGAGATCTCTGATCAAAGCACATGGAGCTCGGATCTGGGATCTTAGGAAGCCGCGAGGTGGAAGAGGCCACCTATTTGGTTCATTTGGGGCATCTTCGTTTATCATTCCGATCCTGGAGAAGTCGGGCATAGATTCTAAACATCGAAGGTTGAACTCCATACCTGCTAAAATGAAAAAGAGTGGTGAGGAGAAAAGAGAAGTTGACACTATAATTTATAGGAATATCGTATTCCTAGAAAGCTACGTATTCTATCCTAGTAATGGAGTGATTCGCGGAGAGATTTATGCCTTTAAACCGATCCTGCATTAAAAGACGCATCTCCGAGAATATTTGAAGAATAAGGAAAATTGCAAATGCTTCCATAAATAAAAAAGGGGCCGAAGCCCATTACGAGTTCAAATAAGTAAAGAAGTTAGAGAACATTTATGGAAGAGATACATCCGGAGCATCTTCGGGATCTCAGCGACAGAATCAAAGTTCCACCATTCCCATTGAAAGGGATCACTTTCTAAAGCCCGTATCTTCCTCTCCACCCGAGCGATGCGAGCCTCGAGTGTTTGTCTTTTGAGGCCCAGCCGCTGCCTCTCTTCACACAAGCGACGGTGTTTGTCAGCAACCTAGCATAAAGATGGATGAATAAGATGAAACAAAATTTTTTAGTCAAAGACGACAGATATTAACCTTGTCAATAAAGTCGCAAGCCTCTTTCTTCTCCTTCGAAGGAAAGTGAAAGACGGCGTGAGGCAAAAGAACGCCGGCCGGTTCAAAGCCGTCGCCGGACAAGAAGAGTGGGCTGCCGGGATCAATGGGGGCTACTTTTTCGTTTTCCATTCTCGTAATATTTCTCAAGTAAGATTCTAAAATCGTATTTAAAGAAAGCTTAGAGGTAAGTAAGCCTTTATTTATAATGGTTTAGGGTTTGTCTTGGAACCATAAATCCAATAATGGTAGTGTGCCCGAATGGTTTAAACCATTTTTGGAAATAAAGAAAAAGCAGTTATTGCATTAAAGACGAGCCGTTTTTCCTACTTTTAAGAAATAAGAAGGGAAAGAGCAACTGTCGTATTAACTACAAAAGTTTCTAAGGCCCAAGCCCAATAAATTTATCGAGTTGACTAAACCCGAAGTGGGGAACTCGCTTTAAGCCGAGCTCAGTTCTCGCATTCTAAAGAGAAAGGTCTGATCAGCCTAAAAATCTCGAAAGCATAACCACAAGGCCACAAAGGGTTAAAAGCGGACTTTGCAAACCCGCACATAATTTTAACCAAACCCCCTTGGGGTCAAAACCTAGAAAGGTTTAAAAGCCTCCTCAGGCAAATATCTTGTTCAAAAGAAATAATAAAGCCTCCTTAGGCAAAAACAAGTTCGAAATTAAGTTTTAAAATTAATGGGACAATTCCCAATTTAAAGTGGACGCAGCCACTACGGAGTAACAGCCACCTCGGACTCCGGCTCGACAGTCGGAGTTTCATTCGCCTTCTTGGCTGGTGCTTGGTCAGATGGAGCTCCTGGTCCGCCCTCCACAGTACAACCATCCTCCGGGGTGACCTCCGATGTCACAGGAACTTCGGGTGGGATGACATCTTCTGTCTCACTTGGGCATGGGAAGGACGGTTCCAGTCAATTTAAAAAAAAAAAACATAAAGTGAGGAAAAGGTAGTAAGAGTCAGGAGCCAAGCGTTACCTGCCCAGTCTAGACCCAATTCACTTATAGGAGGCGATTCAGTGAAGAATTCCTCGAAGTCCTACGGGTTGAAGGTCGAAGTAAGAAGAGCTGCCAAGCGACTCCGCTTTTCAGAAAGATTAGCCGATAGTTCGGTCCTCTCTTGTACCTCGGAGAAATCTGTTTCATGGATTTGATCCAACAAAATCAGATTGCTCTCATGCTCCTTGATGTCTGATTCCATATCTAACCTAGCTTTCTCGGTTTGAATGAAGCGGATGGCTCCTTGGATCAACTCCATCCTGCGTCCCTTAACCTCCTTTCTGGCTTTCGATGCCGACCTCGCCAACTCTGAATCACGCAATTTAGCGATCGCCTTGTACTTCGCGTTAAGCTCAATAAGTTGGTTGTTCAGGGAATCAGCGGTTGATTCGGATTCGTGAAGCCTACCCTGAACGCCAGAAAGCTCATCCTGGAGTTTGAAATTCTGGTCGTACTGGTCCTGCAGCTCCCCCTTTATCTTCGCCAGCTCGGATGTTAGATTATCGACCTTGTCCTCCAGATCGTGCTTGGAGCCGGTAGAAGAGCTTAGTTCAGCCTCAAGAGCAGAAAGTTTTTTCTTCCACGCATCAATCTCCTTTTCCCGACCAAGGACCAGCCCCTCATAATGTTCAATCATGTCATTAAGTTCACCGTTAGCCTGCCATTATGCATGAAATCGGGATGGTGAGTCATTTTGATGAACGGCAGCACAATCGGAAACATAAAGCAGAACTAAACCGAGATGAATGATGAGCATGAAGCAAATAGCGTTCACGAATCGCAGGGCGCCACTTGTCAAAGTCTGGCAAGATCGAACCCGATCGGGTCTTGAAGCATCGGAAAACGCTGTCTTCCTTCTCCATAGCTGCGAAGGAGGAAGAGTTGTAAAAATCGGAATCTGAATAGAGACAAAAACTTTTAAGACTGTGTAAATCACCAAACCTGAAAGCGATTTGACTTGAGGGACAAGAGCAGGCTTTAACCTCGAGGAAGCATCTCGAGATTCAGAATCTCCCTTTTTTGGAGATGTGCTCCGGGCAGTCTTTTCATTGTCAGGCTGGGAAGAGGAAGACATATCAACCGGTCGTGGAGGACCCATTGGTTCAGTAGGAGGGGATAATCGAGGTGAACGGTCAGTCCGGGCCCTTGACTTTTCCCTTCGCGGGGAAGAATCACTACGAGAGGACTTGTCTCTCTTCCTACGAACCAAGTTCTTAAGTGGTTTGTTGCTAAAATCATCTCGGGGAGGACGAGGTGAATCACGGCGAGGAGATCGGTCCCTCCGAGGAGAACGTGAGTCACGACGATCGCGACGAGGAGTTAATCTGAAAGAAGCAACGGATCTGGCTCCTTCGGTGCTGTCATCATCAACCAGCAGGGTCCTATTGTAGTCCTTCTTATCTATAGAAGTCGCGAGAAAATTTTTCTTCTCCTCACAAGCCTCAGCTATCGGCTTGGAAAGCACCTTACGCTTGGCCGCAAGGGCCCGAGATGACATCCCCTGAGTTGAGGGAGGAGGCGGAAGTTGGTGAAGTTGACCCGGTGGACTCATCCTGAGTCTGTGGTTAGCTTCTAGAAATCGTTCAAGAGTGAAAGAATTCCAAAGGGTTTCCCCTTCGAGAATTATTTTGAAGAATTCGATGAACTCTTCAGATGGGAGAGTGGAAGCGACGAAAGCTGCGAAATGAAACAACGGTTTTAGTCAATAAAGATAATAAAACAGCCGGAAAAGATATATGCGACCTAATCTCTACCAGGCTTCGCAGACCACTTTGATGGGAGTAAATCTGCAAGATTTCCAATCGAAGCGGGAGTTTTCTTAATCAGAAACCAAGGATGGTGGCAATTTTCATCCTTGTTCGAAAGGTGCGAGATGATGTTTCTATTAGCGTTCGGATACGCTGAGAAATACCCCGTCTTCTTCGATGAACTTCTTATGCTTAGAAGTTCATTTAGTTCAGTGACTCCGATAACATATCCGGCCTCCGCCGCGATTGTTATAATTCCGAGGATAGTACGAAGAAGATTAGGGGTTAATTGAGGAAGAGCAATTTCAAGAGCCGCTAGGTATCGAACTAGGGCTTCGGGAAGGGGAAAGGTCAGCCCGCAACCTTTAAAGTAGATCTCGTATACACAGAAGTAGCCATCGCGGTGGCTTTCTGGGGACTCCGTAGGATCAGCTATCTGCGCCTCCGCCATAATTCCCGGTGGGATTCGGTAGAGCTCCTTCAATCGTTCAAGGGATTGAAGGGTGCAGGTGGATCTATAGTGCGGACCGGCAATATCATTAGGGCGGGTGCACTCATCATTGCTAGAACGCCTCTCATCGAAAGACAGAGACTCGGGTCTATCGGAATCGGAAGTCATTGGGAAGAATGAAAAATTCAAGTTTCGGGAAAAAGAAAATTTTGAGATTAGAAGTAGAAGGAGTTTTAACCACAAAGATCAAGAGTAAAAGTAAGAATGAAAAAGAAGGTTACCTCACGCAAGCTAGGTGATAATGATGGAACCGTCTTGGGAATCGTGGAAGAAGTGGGAAGGATTTTTCCCGCTTTAATAGTAAATAATCGATATACGGTCATAATGGCGACAGATGTCACGCGACTAAATATGGGTAGCGCCGAAATTAAAGGACTGATGGGATCTTGGCGGGAAAAAATCAGAAGATTTCTCGGAACGCAATCTTTGGTCATTAAAGCATTTAAAGTCCTCCGAATTGGAATAGCACTTCGAAGAACTTGGGGGGCTAATTGTTGGTGTCAGATCCCGCACCAGAAATCCGAGACCAACCAAAGATTGCCACGTAGTCAAGATAATGGCCCATAAAGGATAAAGCCCATTGGACCCGTGAGCCGAAGGAACGGTCGAGGTGGTTATCACCACTTCGAGAATCCGAAGTGACTGCGCTTCGACGTGAGTTCGGTATAGAAGACACGGGTAAGTCGGTTCAAGGACACTTGGGCCAAAAGGCGAGGCCCATGAAGATCAGAGTTAACTCAAATTCAAACGTTGAGCATTAAAGTCAAAGATCAAAACGGACACATTTAAGAGGGAATAATTGTACTTAATTATTCATTTTAATGTCGTTTCTCTATGTATAAATATAAAGGCCAATGGCCATGTAAAGGGGGGATATCTCTCTCTTGAGCAAGAAAGACTATAGCAATTTTTGTAGCAATTCATAAGCCTTTTACGTTCTTATTTTTTGTCCCTCAAGAATAATCTTTCCTACTAATAAAAATACTTGAGTGTGTGAATCCGACATCTACATCTATGTTTTGTTTATTTTCTCTTTTGTTTTTTTGTAATAAAAAATTTAGGTAAATATTTTACAAGTTTTGTTTATTTCTCAAAAATAAATAAGTAGTTTTTAAATCGGCCAATACTAGAAAACGTCGTTCGTTAGAGCATAACAATATCGAAATGTATGTGTTATGATATTTGCCCATATGTCTATGTTACTTGGTGGATGTCACCATATGTCTACTGCGGAAGTCGTTGAAAAATTGGTTGGATTTTTGTTGTTAGGCTAGGTGGTTAACGGTAGAATTTTCGGATTCTTAGATGGCTTTAGCGGATTCTGATGATGGATGGTTGTTTGAGCCATCAACCTCTGTTTTCTGCTACGATGTTGCTTCCACGGGTCCGGATTGAGTTGGATCTTGCTCAGAGGTGTTGGATTTGGCCGAATCTGGAAGAAGGGAGGTTAGATATAAGTTTGTATGGCTAGGTGGGGGATCCATCAACGGGGAGCCGCTGTATCAGAGATCAGAGCATTTTGGGTTATTTGTGGCGGCGATGGTAGTTCGTCGTAGAGGAAAGGTGACAGAAACTGAATACTTACGTCGATGTTTCCGATCTGAGGACTAACCCTGTAAACGGAGCGTATATCGAGCTTTTTTAGGATATCCGGTATCCGGATATTCGTTAAAAAGAAGGATATCCGTGACTATTCGGAAATAAAGTTTTAAAATCCTAAATTCATAAATATCATACATAAAAAGCTTAAAAATTTCATAAAGTAGCTAGAAGTTGATCAAACATACAAAACATCACAAGAACAAAAAATTTAGCAAGGTAGCAAAAGTTCAAAAGATTCAAGGGATGTTCTTCATTTTCCTTCGTATATTCTCTTTATAATCTCGAAACAAAAAGATTTTCTTAAATTCTTTTTAGGGTTTTGGTTTATTTTTACTTTTATTTTTTGTCATATGATTTATTTATTAACATTGAAAATAAAATAAAAACAATTCAAAAAGTTGGGCTTACAATTTTTTTTGGGCGTTCTTGAAGAATGATGTCATAAAGCCTTTAAGTTACAAAATCTTATATGGGCCTTGACATACCCTGGATATCCGTTATTCGGCCTAAATTTTAGGATTATTCGTATCCGTATCCGCGATATCCGTCAGTTTACTATCCATATTAGTATCCGTTTGACCGGATATCCATTTTTCGGATTAGAAACCGGATATAGATACGGATATTAGCTGATAAAAGATATAAAACTCAGGCCTACCAAGCATACTGCCGCAAATATGTGGATCTTGTATTCGCCCGCTCTAGTGCTCGAGCTCTTATCGTCTTATCCATAATATATTTACAAGGATCCAAGTCTCATCTCTGGTGACAGAATTTTTCCCGACTCTTTTTTTTGTTTCGATTTTGTTTTCCATACAAGTTCAAGATCTTTTAAAGTTTTGCCCATATATTGAATATTAATATTTTTAAAAAAATTTGATTTAACAATTATTTTTATAGGTTATAAGACATTAAATTAGTCTATATGTGTGATCATGTGGTGGCTAATATTTCATCTAGTTAGTTATCATTTTCTCTAATCCTATTTGATCTATTATTTATATTTGTTATACCAAAGTCAAATAATCCACAGATTGAGAGGTCTAGTTTTTGACGTTTTTTTGTGGATGCGATCCAAATTGTGCTAAAAATATATTCACTGTGCACTTGTGATATTTATAAATTCCGGTTAAAAGTTAAAACTAGACCTCTCAATCTTCAAAAACAAGTGTTTGCTACATTGATACTAGAAGGAGATTGGAATCAATAGGTTCCTTTTCTGATCATAAATTGACAAAAGCTTCACTTTCAAAGCGTTGGCCATCTTCTCTCTCTCTCATATATCCCATTTTATTAGCCAATCAAATTATTTTCACGTCAAAAGGTTTTGGAATCAGTGGAAAACAAACAAGACCCACAAGGCCACAACAACGCAATCATCCTCAGATCTGTTTTTATCATAAATAAATCAAAAGGACAACAGTTTTTACTATTTTCAATAATTGGTTTTCACTATACATAACTCATTTCTCATCAGTTATTACCAGGATTCCTTTTAACACACATGTGTAAGAAACAATCTCGGGATCGATCTAGTACGATGTAAAGTTAT
Organism: Arabidopsis lyrata subsp. lyrata; assembly: GCF_000004255.2. Lineage (NCBI taxonomy): Eukaryota > Viridiplantae > Streptophyta > Magnoliopsida > Brassicales > Brassicaceae > Arabidopsis > Arabidopsis lyrata. The sequence goes on along the minus strand of NW_003302549.1, from coordinate 18,205,588 downwards.
AATAAATATATATATATACAGAGACTTAATTATGTCTACGTTAGCAAATTGTTTTACCAAACAATTCGATAATATATACAGTTACGAACGATTTCAGCCTTTTTTAAGAAATTCATTCAGTTATTTAATTCTTTTTTTTTGACAGAATTAATCCTCTTATAATAAATTTTGAAGTCAGTTTTTATTTTGTTATTACAAATGAACATTAATAATTATATTAATTTTTTTTGTTGCTAAAATCACATAAAACTTAACTAACAAAATATTAATCTATATAAAACAATAAACTTCATTACAGAAACTAATGGAATATTTACATATATTTCGGGAACCGGGAGTAGCTAGCAGTTAACAACATATACATAGATTATTTTAGCTTTATGAAATGATTTTATTGAAAAAGTTCCTCAAATATTAACCAATCCATTTTTAAGCCTCTATCTAAATCATTGATGAAAATAAATTCATCTATCATTCCGTATAAATTTATGTCTTTAACCTCGATGAGTTTTTCATTAAAAATGTAGTTGAAAAGATGTAAAATGGATAGACCAATACTTGAAAGGTCATTTCATTAAAATATATTTTATTTGATTTTTTCATTAATAATTTAGTTCAGGAGTTTGAAATAGATCGGCTGGTGCTTAAGAAGTTTTTTTCATTTAAATTCCTTTTATCAATATATAGTTTTCTTTAATAACCATATATAAATTGAATAATTGATCAACAAATTAATGAAAGGAAGATTTGACAAATGAAAAATAAGATGGGATTGTCAAATCTAATTATTTACCTATATATTCAGTATATATACAATGCCGTGTCTTATTTTCATCAAAATGAATGGTACATTGAAGACTTAAAGTTGAGGACATATATATGAAACTGATTAGGAAAACCAAGCACTTGCGAGAAACGGAAACAGTATGTTGATTTGATATGAAAAAGAGAAAAGGGAATCGACAGAGGAAGACAAGTCCAACTCCAAGTTAAATTACTGACAATTCCTTCTCTTCAGGACATGCACATGTGCATGTCATACAATCTCTATGTATGTAAATTTGTTCTGCATGCATATGTACTTACTCTATGTATGTATATATGTATGTATGTACAATTATATGATCACATATGCATATACATGAGGTATATATACATATAAACACAATTTGGATGATATGTGCAAGTGTCACATGTTAATAATAACAGAGTCATAGAGACCCCAACTTATACTAATATATATGTAAATGAAGGACTAGGCCTATGTGTATATATACACTCGCATGGGATACATACATATATATAACCCCAAAATAATGTGTCCATTATTTACAAAAGGTATGAGTAAATCGTGCCTGAGGTGGAGTGGTTAGAGTGACATCACATAAATCTTTTTCCAATGAAAATGTAATAACATATCAACATATAAACCTTATTTTCTCATGTAGAACTGGAAAGTGGAAACTCACATAAACTTCGTTCCTCATTTTCATTTACAAAACCATTCAAGGAGTACCAATATTACAGGCTTATCAATAACATAATAAGATAATCTAAAACAAAACCTAGAATATTTAGTAAGAAACCATCATAATTAACAAAATTATCATGTGTAGCCTTGATGATACGGTAAAAGACAAGTAATCTTTTATTTACTTTGGAGAAAACAGACCTAATCAAATATATAGATTTAACTATAATTACCATCCTAATGTCTTCGGTACTTTAGTTATTATGTATAATTATGGATCTAAAGAGTTATTGTGTGTCTTGAATTTAGAAATAAAGGGTAATTGTAACCATACGTATGGATCTAAAGAGGTATACCTTCAAATTCATATCTTTAGAAGAAGAATCTTGACTATTGAATCAATGGAGTAAAACCCTGAATTGTCATGTTTTCCCACAGCTTTCTTGAGCTTCTTCTTTGTTTCCAAAATGCTAAATTTTAGAGATCTTTTTTTTTGGTTTAGAAAAAAAAAAACAATGGAAATGAAAAAGAAAGTTCAAGAAAGCTGTGGAAAAATATGACCAGGATCTTCTTCTTCTTCTTCTTCTTCTTCTGGAACCTACTCACGAATTAAACTTAAGAGAATTGTGGAGAGAGGGAGAGATATTAGTTGAGCAACTAGCATATAGAAGAAATTCAAGAGGACCACTCTATTTATATATAATACAAAGTGAGTGATAGATATGTGAACCTGCTTAGTAGGACTGAAAGATAAAAGTAGACTTCTTTGTTTCTTTATGCGTTTTCTTTTGTTATACAGTTTTATATTAAAAGTTCCATCAAGTCCAAATACTATGCCAATTTCATTTCAATGTTTTTTAGTGTAAACAATTCTTATGCTAGTATAAAAGTATATGTTTGGGCCAAAATTGTTAGTTAAATTTTGTCAAATCACTTACCGTTATGTGTAATTTATATGTGAATTACTTTTCTTTTTTTCCTGTTTAAAAAAAAAAAAAAGTGAATTACTTAGTGGTATATGGCCTCTAAGGTGTTTAGTTTGTGTTCTCCCAATGCTTATTAAATGATTACATTACCCGATATGGAGAACACTCGCCGTTTAGTGGTCATATGGCCTCAAGAAATCCAACCTACCTAACCCAAAAATTATCCAGTCTTGATCAAGACTTAGGTCAAGTAACTCTTCATTATCTTTAGAGGCTCAAGGATATCTCTATAAGAGGTAATATATCTTTAAAAGATTTTTAAAAAAAGAAAACTTCTACATATTTTAACAAATATCTTTTGCGCACATGACATAAACAGACAAAACCGATCCAACTAATTCGCCATCCTGGAAAAATCATTATTTGCAAATAATTTTCTACACCTTTGTGTATACACGAAGTATCGTTGAGATCCCGCCCCAAGTTTCCAAAGTTTGAAATCGTAGTCTAGGTTTAACGCTATTTCCTCGTCATATCTCCATATTTTATCTAAAATTTCAATTCATTTTTTCAATTCGTTTGGTAAATACTACATTTTTTTAATGTACTTTGCTTCTATAAATATTTTACCTAGTTTCTGTTTATCTTTTTTCTCCTCTAATACTAATTATTAAAACTATAGATACTAGATTTTATGAATATAAATAATCAATACAATAAAAACACTAAGGTTTCTCTCCAGTGCTGACACCTCAGCTTTTTGGAGTATTCTGGGCATGACACATCATTAAAATCATCATCCAATGAAAACATTTGGATTAATACACATCAGATTGTTTTGGCCAATAATCATCCCTCCTGCTTTTCTTAATGTTGTCTCATTTGTTCTTAGGATCTAACATATAGGCTTAATGTTTTAGAATAGGGTTGTTGGACTTCAATTTACTTATAATGTTTACCCTTTCGATAAAACTGTATACAAATCGAATTGGATAAGAACCATTGCAATAAAATATTACTCCCTCCGTTTCAAAATATAAGGCGTTTTAGATAAAATCACGCCGATTAATAAGATCTACTTTTTAAAAGTTCAGCCAATCATAAAAGAGACTGCATGATAAAAATAATCATAAAATATTAAAGTAATATATAATTTGCATAGAAACTTGAAACGACTTATATTTTGAAACAAAACAGTTTCTCCAAAACGTCTTATATTTTGAAACGGAGGGAGTATTAGATTTATTGAGCGTTATCATGAATTTTGATGAATAACTAAAAATCATTTGAGAGACGTTCTATACTCCTATAATAAAAAAAAATTTCAATTTTCAAATTCTGAAAAACAAACAAACAAATCTCTTAGCCTTTTACGCCTCAAATATCTATAGTCATGACTTCTATACAGCTATGACATGTCTATATCCATATAAGTCCGATCGAACCAAATATCATAACTTTTGTCAAAAAATGAAAGCTCAACGATTGCATCGACGATATATTCAAATCGGAGAAAACAAAAACAGAAACTTCAGTAAAAAATAAGAGAAAAAAGAGATTTACTTATGGGGACTGAATTCAGATTCCAATTCCATCAATCGCTGAGAAGAAGACGTAGGAGATTTAGAGTTCGATTGCGGAACACCGCCATAGCTTCGCCGCACTCCGGCGATAGAAACTGTTTTAGACACACAGTGAAGCAATCGTCTCTTATTGGCTCCCATTAGTGAAAGTCTTTCAAATATGAAAGCAAATGTCTTTTTTTTTATCTCTCCGTTTAACTATTTATCTAATCTATCTCTCTCCTTTGTTCATCTGTTTTTTCAGAAAAAATGATCGTTTTCTGATTTTTTTGGGATACAAATTTTATCTGAATACTAAATTGATTTACGGTTTGGTCTCAGTTTAACATTCCAATTTGATTTGGTTCCTTTTTTGCCTTCAAATTATTTTAAATATTAAATATTTAATTAAAATCATTTCACAAATTTTAAATTTCTTCAATATTTAAAAAATTCATTTAAAAATATTTCGCGGCGGAGTGTGGGTTTCGACCTAGTGTATGGTAAAACCAAAAAAGATAAATAGAATGATATATGATTTATCGAGGTATCGTTTAGTTCTTTCAAAACCGACCACGATAACCGTAGGGTTGGCTGATTTTTCAGCCCTTAACTATTCGCAAACTCAAGGATTCCTCCTATACTTTTTTACTCTTAAAAAACCACCAACAACTAACACTTTTCTTAAAAAAACACCACGTACTTTCGGATTCAGCTTGAAAAATACGCCTCCAATTGAACCGGCCATTAAACCGGGTTTAACCACAAATCCGCATTTACTGTACCGCGATTAGGATTACCCGGATGATTATCCATGACCCGTTAAGAAAACGAAGTCGTTTCACTTGTCTCTCTATGTCTCAAAATAAAGCCAAAACGACGTAGTTCTTGTATATAAAATCGATTTGGGGGTTTAGGGTTCATCTTCATCAACATTTGGTACTAAATTTCTCATTTCAGCTAACTTATCATCAGATACTAACCTAATCTTCCTATCTCTAGTGACCACATGATCCTCATCTTCATTATCACTCTCTGGAATTACACCACGACGAATCTGAAACGCATCAAACCAATTTGCCACTGCTTCCTCTATCTCGAACTCAAACCTCTCCATTATGCCTTCTTCACGCAGATCTTTGTTCTATTTTCTCCTCGGTTCTCTGCCACTGTCTCCATCATTCTCATAGTCTCTGTCGTTGTTGTCACACTCTCTATCGTTGTCTCCTCCATCTTTCTCAGTCTCACTATCGGAGTCGTCTCCTCCAGCACTAGCGTCCTCACCATCTCCCTCATCTCCGCTTTCAATTCCACAGTCGACCACATCACTCTCACTCTCTGGACGCTCGAAATCAGGATCATCAGGATCACTTTGATACACTAATTCTTTCCACGGCGATAATCCGATGTATCCCCAACCCAATCAGACATAATTCCAAACCCTAACCCAGAAATTGAAAAATCTCCTTTTCCCTTTCTCTGAAGAACCCTAATTTTGAAATGGGTGAACAATGACGATTCACGATTTTGAGAAATTGAGAGAAGAGTGAAACGACGTCGTTTTCTTAACGGGTTATGGATAATCATCCGGGTAATCCTAATCACGGTATAGTAAAATCGGATTTGTGGTTAAACCCGGTTTAATGGCCGGTTCAATTGGAGGCTTATTTTTTAAGCTGAATCCGAAAGTACGTGGTGTTTTTTTAAGAAAAATGTTAGTTGTTGGTGGTTTTTTAAGAGCAAAAAAGTATAGGGGGAATCCTTGAGTTTGCGAATAGTTAAAGGCTGAAAAATCAGCCAACCCATAACCGTATCATCAATTTCATTATTCGTGTGAATGGAAAATAAATAAATAAAAGGAGAAGTAAAAAAAAAAGCCCAATAAACAAAGCCTGGTCATGTTGGGCTCTGATCCAAACCATAACCACCTCCTGAGTCTTCTTCACTAACACCGGTCTTCCACGGCGGAAACGAGCAACGGCTTAGGTCAATCAGACAATGGCGAGCAGAGTTTACGTTCATTACCACCACGCCGATGCCTGTAGCAAAGCTCGCTGGAACGCCAGGTTTGTTCTTCTTCTTGTTCACTAGTTAATGATCCTTAACCTTATTGGAGAAATTCGGACAATGATTGTTGCTCCCGAGTAAAAAAGTTCATTGAATTCGGAACACATTACACCAAAACATTCTGAGTCCTTTTTGGATAATTTTAGCTTCAGACATGCTTTTATGTTTTGTTCTGCAGAGAGACCTTTAGGTTTATGTATGATAGGCCTTGGAAACATGTTCTTGATTTCTACTCAAATGCAGTGGAAGGGAATCTTTCTGTCCTGAATCTGTTTCAGCCTAAAGTTAGTATCTTTTATTACCAACACTTTACTATTCAGTTGTGTCAAGATGGCTTTTTATTATCCTTCTGATATAAATGATTTGTCAAAATTTAGAAATCTTTGGTACATGACGATGGGATAAACGAAGAGATGTCTCTTGAAACGGAATCAGAGACTTCGACTCGAAAAGACGGGAGGTCTGGGAGGTGGGAAAGAGTGAATTTCAAGATTGTTCTTTCGTACAATGGGACTTCTTTTGATGGATGGCAGAAACAGCCTGACTTACATACTGTTCAGGGGTAAGGTAGCATCTTAACTAAATTTTCATATCTATCTGTCGTTTCAGAAAAACATAGTGTCAAACTTTCTTTGATGGTTCAGTCAGTCCTTATAAACATAATGATTGATTGAAGTTAAGACGCACAAGCACTTACATTCCTTAGTTTCAAGACTCTTATTCCCTCATGTATTTTTTTTTTTTTTTTTTTTAATTTTCCTGAAAACTGATTGTTCTAGCGTTTTGTGGTTTTTAAAGTGTAGTAGAGAAGTCTCTCGGGGGATTTGTTGATGATAGGAAAGCCCAACTGCTCAAGAAAAAATGTAAACCATTAGAAGGCCGTGTTCTTGTTGCTGGAAGAACCGACAAAGGAGTGTCTGCTCTTAATCAAGTTTGTTCTTTCTGTACGTGATATTCAGATTCCTAACAATATACTATAATGGTTTTTCTTTCCCCCAAGTTAACCACCACCAATAGATAAGAGAAAAGCATCTGCATATTTGTTTCGCTACTATATTGTTTGCTCGTGAGAGTAGGTTCTTACTACAGTCAGCTGTAAATCATTACGAGATTGTACTGTTTTTTCAAGGACATGGCCATTCCAGCTTGTCAACGTGATTAATTGTAAGATTGTCTAATTTTAAGATTTTCTCTTAGATACATGGAGGAAAGACATTGAACCCATTGCTATTGAAGATGCTATCAATAAAGATGCTTCTGGGAAACTAAGGGTTGTGTCAATCTCTAAGGTATACTCTCTGTTCAGGATGGTTTCGTTTCCTTATTGTTTTCTGGCAAAATTTGATAATAGTATAAAAAAATGTTCTAATCCCATTTTTGGAATTATGAACGAAACTACAGGTTTCCCGATCATTTCACCCAAATTTCTCTGCAAAATGGAGGCGCTACTTGTATATCTTTCCCTTGGATGATGCTGAGTCATTGCACGAAAGTGGCGAGAATCATGAGAACTTCATCTTTGATGAGAACCATGAAAAGCAAAGAAATGGACTCTTAAGTGAAGAGAATACTGAAGAAGTAATATTGAGCGAGGACGATGAGCTTGAAATTGAGGAAACCAGCAATGGGCTTGAAGTAGTAGAAAAACCAAGTGACTTCAGTGTAATCAAGGTTGATCAACTTTTACAGCAGCTTCAAGGAAAAGTATTATCCTACAAGATGTTTGCTCGTGATACAAAAGCTGCAAGAAACGAGTAAGAGCTTACACAAGGTCATTGGTATTACGTTTTAGCATCGCAACAGTTCTAGATCACTGTCTACATTAGCGTAGAAATTTACCTTTCTTATTAGCATGGTGTACATTGTCTTAGATTTGTAGTGTAAATGGTTTCTTATTTGGATTTTCTTGACGTTGCAGAGGTCCGCCTACAGAATGTTTTATGTACCATGCACGGGCAGCCGAGATTAGATTGTCCTGTTCTGTAAGTGTTTGATTCTGTTCTCACATTTTAGCTATCATTTCTTTACTTCACACATTGCTCTAATGTTACTTGTTGAGTTACGGTGCTTCACGCCATAGTTTCTACATAAGAATTTAAGGCCTAGCTAAAAGCTCATATTTTTAGCTCGTCATTTTTGTGGCATGGGTTTTTTGGTGCATCAATAGCACTTGTAATCCTGGCAACTGAAGGATAGACAACATGAGACTTGACAGAAACAAAACTGCATATTGCACCTTGGTTTTTGATTAAACGTTCTCGTGAGTTCTTGTTCATTGCAAGTGTTTCCTAAAGATGGGATCAGCTCCCCATGTGAAACTAAAATTGACTTCTTTTGATGAATTGTACCAGGACTGTGTGGAAGGAAGAAGGGTTATGTGTGTTGAGCTTGTCGCTAACCGATTTCTCCGCAAGGTGTTTACTTTAAGCCTAATATTAGCTTCATATACACTTAAGTTGCAAGTGTTGGTTCTATGTAAAAAAGGTTTACTTTAAACTTTAAAAAAGTAAAGAATTACACAGTATAAAAGACACATGTATGGGAAGTATCTTATCCCTAAAGAGGCTTAGTCATATTTGACTGTCAAACCTGTATCTGCTCGTCTTCATTGTTTTGCATTGCATAACGATTTACTTATAACAGTTATACCATGTCTATGTAACTTTCAGATGGTTCGAGTTCTTGTGGCAACATCAATCCGAGAAGCTGCCGCTGGTGCAGAAAATGATGCATTGTTAAAACTGCTAGAAGCTTCATGCAGACGAGCCACAGCTCCTCCGGCTCCATCTGAAGGTCTCTGTCTATTCGACGTTGGTTATGCTGACTTTGACCCTCAAACTTCTCTCATTTCGTGAGAATGGCATGTTACATTTACTATATCATATATTGGATGGAATCTGCATGATTTAGATTGGAAGTCCGCTTGTCGTTAAAGCAAGCAAGACTGTAGTTTTATTAATATCTCATGATTAATGGTAAGGATATAGATTTATTTGACCAAAGCCTTGACAATGATTTTTAGTTAATGGGTGTATTGGAAGATCTATTTACATGCCATATATGATGACACTGAAGAAATCATGTCATGATCTACAGAAACATGGAAGAGAGAAGTGCAATAATCAGCGGTATTCATGCATTTGTGTGTCATGTTTGTTGCAGATACATTATATGCTATAACACAGACCCAGCTTTCATCTACTTCAGTTCCCAGGTAAAAATGTCCACACATCCATCAACTCTCATTGTTTTATACAGCACAAGAGCAAACCCTTGTCTATTTCTCATGCAAAGCTGATACTCTCGCTTGACACTCCTTTAGATGACCTCCCATCAGTTTCACTCACATACGTTGAGTAGAAGTCGTCATCATCCCCTTCCCGCTCCTTCAACACTTCAATCTTCTCCACAGCCTGTCCTATGTCCAACCTTTTCTCCACATCGGGTTCACAACAGCTCAATCCGATCCTCAAGAGTTTAAGAATCTGTCCTTCACAATGGCTTGTCTTGCCCATCCCCTTATCAAGCAAATTTGGTGCCCCTACTCCATGGAAACCCGAGTTCACCCAACTCGCTAAATCCTCTTCACTACCTTGTGAGAAATTAGGTGGGAATTTTCCCGTTAGGATCTCCAGGATGAGTATGCCAAGCCCCCAAACATCGGTTTTCTTGGTGATACGTCGGTGTTGCAAATACTCTGGAGATCTATAGGCTGCCATATGCACTTGTGCCTTCTCTTGGTTGAGCACCGGAATTAAGCCATAGTCTGTGAGAAGTGGTTCAAAGGTTTTGGTGAGGAGAACGTTGGAGGATTTGAGATGACCATGTGGAGCCATTAGGCTAGGTAGATCTTGGTGGAGATATGACAGCCCCCTTGCAACTCCTTTCACGATCTTCAATCTTGTTGGCCAGTCCAAACTTGGTTTCCCTAACGATTGATTACCTACAAAGATTTGACTTTTCAGCAACGGTAAATCAAAACTACTTAAAAGTGTAGAAATACCGAAAACTTACTATGAAGATTAACAGCCAAGCTTCCTCTCTCAGCAAAATCACATACCAATAGCTTTTCCTCCTTCCTATAGTAATAAGCCACAATGGGAAGCAGATTATGGTGCCTTAACCTCCCTAATCTTTTCATGTGCTCTTGAAACTCATCCCTCCCTGCATTATTCATCTGCTTGAACCTCTTCACGACCATCATTTGTCCGCTTGATAGCACTGCTTTATAGGATGCTCCAAAACATCCACTTCCAAGTATCTCAGCTGAAGCCTTCAACAGATCTTGCAGGTCAAATTTTTCCCTATCTTCCCTCAAGAATGAAAGTTTTGTGTTCTCCACTCCAGCTGCTGTACCCATCCTTTTAGTAGTGCCTGAGCCATTCCGATGGTCGGCTTTCTGTCGTTCTCTCCGGCTTTGGTCCGCTTCTCGGATGCTGGTTTTCTTCTGTAGACTTGATGGTCCGTTTTCCACCACCAAACGCGGTTGTTTATTCCTATAGTTGCGGTTAAGCAAGATGATCACTCCAAGGATTATGAGTATTGTCAGGGCCGCAACTATTGCCGTTATAACGAGGGGCCCCCTTGATGATGATTGAGGTCGTACCCCAGGTTGTGGAGGAAGCTCTCTAGAAGGAGAATCACATTCTGTTTCCAGCGGTTTTCCACATAAGCCTTTATTACCTTCAAACACCTTTGGATCTATCATGCTGAGACTCTCAGGGATTGGACCTGTTAATGCATTGTTTGAAAGGTTTAACAAGTGTAGCTGATGTTCAAACTCTGGTATTTGTCCAGTGAATTGGTTCCCGTCAAGTCTCAGTTCTAAGAGCTTGGGCAATTTGGCCACAGAGGTCGGGATTTCACCGGTAAACTTGTTTTGTGCCAAATGGACCTTCTTCAACCACCCCATACCTTCAAAAGCATTCCCTGGTATATCTCCTCCGAATTGATTGTTAGACAGGTAGAGTGACTTGAGAGCAGCGAGTTTCTTGAACTCAGGGAATGGCCCTCCGAACTTGTTGTTCATGAAGCTTAGAGTCCTCAAGGATGTCAAACCCGACAATGCCTCAATGTCTATGGAACCAGAAAGCTCCAAATTCTCCATCTGCAGTCCCCAGACGGAGCCGCTATTGCACAAGACACCAGGCCAAGTGCAGGGAGGAGTTTTAGCATCCCAGGAGGCCAACGCGTTTTCCTGCCCAAAAACTAAAGATTTCTTGAACTTGAGGATAGCCTCGGAATCCGAAAGACCATGAGTGGGTGTGGAGAAGAAAAGGAGGAGACATACTAGTGGTACCATGACGTTGTATATGCTGAAGGAACGCGCCTGCATGGGAGGCATGAGGCGCGCCCTCTTGAGAAAACCTTTGAGAAGGGGACAATGTGGTGTTACAGCTTGAGTTGGATTGACACAGCAGAGAGGAAAAAGATGAATGGTAAAGAGAAGGCTTTGCCTCAAAAGCATTCCAATAATAGGTTTGTGGTAAAACTTAAATTTCTAATTGCTGACCTGTAATGTCCTTTAAGATTACATCAGACAGCATCAATACACAATTCTCTGTTTTATTTTCTCTCTCATCAATACAACAACCCCATTATCTATATTGGTAAACCCTAAACCCAAACTTGGTACGGCAGAAACAGGATTTGAACTAAACAACAAGTTTCAGATATATTCTTTGTTATCTGGTCAAAAGCAGAGGAAACTACCATTTTTGTTTGACTTACACAAGTATTAGATAACTATACCAACAAAAGAAAATAGAAAAGCCTGGATGCTTATGAAGTCAGTTACATCTATAAGGAGACAATTACAAAGAGAGTCAAAAAGGTTTATGTTGGGATGCATTTGCTAATATTAGCATAGTCAAACGCATTTCTCAAAATTTGTTTCATTTATATATAAACTCATTGAGTATTTGTTTGTTGCAGAAGGAAACTGAAACCGAGAGAAGAAGTAGTGGAAATGGTGAAAACCTGCGAGAAAAGAGAAGAAAGTATTACGTTGGCCATTGACAGAGACAAAGAGAGCCAAAACGCTTTGAAATGGGCGGTTAGCAATCTTCTTAGCCGAGGCCAGACTCTTACTCTTCTTCATGTCAAACTCAAACAACCCTCTTCTCTTCCCTATTCCGGTATGACCAAGCCTCTGTTTTAACAACTTCTGTGTTTGATGCTTAATGTCATCTGATATTCATATTAACATAAGGTTGATTCAATGCAGGATCTAACCTTAGTAAGCCAGGCGATGATCCGTCAGAATTGTTTCTTCCCTTCCGTTGCTATTGTGCCAGAAAAGATGTGCGTTTTCGCTTCACTTTCCATCTTGTCAAGCATTTCATTTCATTTGACTGACTTTCTCTTGTTTCTGTGACAGATCAACTGCCAAGATGTGGTTGTAGAGGATGTTAGTGCGGCTAAAGGAATAGTTGACTATGTGCAACAGAATGCAATCGAGACTCTAATACTCGGTTCATCGAAGATGACTCTTTTAAGGTAATTAGGCAAATGTTTTTCTCCTTTACTTAAGACTAAATCTGAGCATCCTTATATATATGCTTTATTTGGTAGAAGGTTCAAAGCAGCGGATGTTTCAAGCACCGTCATGAAAAAGGCACCGAGTTTCTGTACTGTATATGTTATCTCTAAAGGGAAAATCTCGTCTCTGAGATCAGCTACAAGTTCACCTCCCCATTCCATTATGCCGCCTATGCGACAGCATGCTCACGCTCAGACGAGTAATCTGAATGGTATATATGACCAAGTTTTTTCAAGGACATCACATAAAGATTAAACTAGTTTTTTCCTTAACTGATCAAATGTCTTTCATGTTGCAGTTGAAAGGAGGCAACAAACAATGCAAAGAACACATGACGAGATCAAGATCGAGATCAAGTATGTTTCTTACCTATATAACTTGTTTCATTCTTGTCCATAAGTTAAATTTTACTTAAAGTAACCACACATGTTGAATAGGTCTCCCTTTTCGAGAAGAGGATACGAAGGCGTTTACCAGCCCTCGATAACAGACTCTGATATATCATTTGTGAGTAGTGGAAGACCGAGTGTGGATCAGATGTTTCCTTCCTTGTATGACAATGTGGATGTTCCACGGCTCTCAGTCAGCTCTGAGTATGGAGAAAATCGATCCAGTTTTGCTACATCATACTCAAAGCAGTCCATAGATCTCGGCTCACCATATGCACCAAACTATTCAAGCTCATTTGAAAGTGGGAGACAATCATTCTCACTACAGAGCCAGGTGTTTTCACTACTAGTATACCACATTACATGCCCATGAGAAATGTTTTTTTTTTCATTTGTTTAACTCTAAAATCTGACAGGATGAGATTGAAACCGAGATGAGAAGGCTGAAAATGGAGCTAAAGCATACAATGGAAATGTATAACAGTGCCTGCAAGGAAGCAATATCTGCAAAGAAAGCGGTATATTTGAGAGTTTTCAACAATCAAAAGCTAATCTGTGAGATTCTCACCAAACTTATAATCTGATCCATCTCTTCTCAGGCTAATGAGTTACACAAGTGGAAAGCAGATAAGGAACATAAATTAGAAGAGGTGAGACTTGCCAAGGAGGCAGCAATGGCAATGGCAGAGAGAGAGAGAGAAAAAGGCAGAGCAGCCATGGAAGCGGCAGTGGCAGCTCAAAGAATATCAGCACTTGAAGCTCAAAAGAGAAAGCAAATTGAAACCATAGAGGAAAAGAAGAGGGTGATGTCTTCTGTAGTGAAAACTAATTTAAGGTACAGAAAATACAGTATTGAGGAGATTGAAGAAGCCACAGAAGATTTCTCGCCTAGTCGCAAGGTAGGAGAAGGAGGCTATGGACCTGTTTACAAGGGAACACTAGATTATACTAAAGTGGCAATAAAAGTTCTAAGACCAGATGCGGCACAAGGAAGGTCTCAGTTCCAGCAAGAAGTTGAAGTACTAACCTGTATGAGACATCCAAACATGGTTCTCCTGCTTGGTGCCTGTCCGGAATACGGATGTTTAGTCTACGAATACATGGCCAATGGTAGCTTAGAAGACTGCATCTTCAGACGAGGAAACTCTCCAATCCTTTCTTGGCAGCTAAGATTTCGTATAGCAGCTGAAATCGCAACCGGTCTTCATTTCCTCCACCAGATGAAACCGGAGCCTTTAGTGCACCGTGACCTTAAACCGGGAAACATATTACTTGACCAGCATTTTGTCAGCAAGATTTCCGATGTTGGCTTGGCCAGACTCGTCCCTCCATCTGTTGCTGACACTGCAACCCAATATAGAATGACATCAACCGCTGGAACATTCTGTTACATAGATCCAGAGTATCAGCAGACCGGTATGTTGGGGACTAAATCAGACATTTATTCGTTCGGCATTATGCTTTTGCAAATAATTACAGCTAAGCCACCAATGGGTTTGACTCATCACGTCGAAAGAGCAATCGAAAAGGGAACTTTCGCTGAGATGTTAGACCCTGCTGTTCCTGACTGGCCAGTCGAAGAGGCCTTGGTTGCAGCAAAACTTGCTCTAAAATGTGCAGAATTAAGACGCAAAGACAGACCTGACTTAGGGAATGTTGTTTTGCCTGAGCTTAACAAACTCAGGGATGTAGCCGAAGAAAGCATTAAATTTGGCGGAAGCCAGCCTTCACCAATCAGGAGCTCAGGGTCCGCGACCTCACTACAGGTATGAATCCATTAAGCACCTTTTTCAGATTTTAAACATGTTTTGGTTAGTTAAACTATATTTTCTCTCTTGCAGGAGATTATGAGTGATCCTCAGCTACAATATGGATCTGATAGCTCAAGTATCAACAACAGTTCTACATCTTGAAGAAGAAAATCAAATGTCAGAAACAATCAAAGAATGAACAATATACATTAACTAATTTTGGTCAAGATCAATCAAGAATTGTTGTTTGTCCATAGCGGTTATATACCGAATATTTTAAACAGAGTTTTAAATCTGTTCATATAGTATTGGGTTTTAGAGTTCATATACTGCTAACACTAAACCCTTGTAGTTAACAAAAAAAAAAAAAAAAAAAAAAAAAAAAAAAAAAAAAAAAAAACCCACTAAAATCTTGTATACCACAGAATCTATACAGATTTACAAGAAAATATACCATTTTAATTGTTCTATACGTAAATTAGAAAACTCCTTGAGGAAGTAGAACAAATAAGGTTGAAATGAGCACTAGAACGGCTAATGGTATAGTGGCAAAGTCCACATAATGTTCACACTTCAAGAGTGAGATGAAAATGAAAATTTTGTTATTCCTTCAGTTTCAATTTATAATACTCACTCTTTTTCAAAGTATTTGATGTTTTCGGATTTTTTTTTTGTTTCAAATTAAGTGATGCTTTCACCTATCTAGACAAAGTTCAGTAGTTTTTTTTACCATTTATATTTTGCGGTATGTTTTATGATTGGTTGAACTGTGTTAAGTGAATAATAAAAGATGTTTTGTCTAGAAAAAAATAAAGAAATGATTATTTAATTTATGTTCAACAATCTTTAACGTCAACTATTTTGAAACATAGGAAGTACTGTTTAAGAAAGAAAAATGTTTAAAATAAATATTATTTTAGATTTTCAATGTAAAATTTAGCATTAAATTCCTAAATTAACCTCATCTCTATAGAAGAAAATGAAATGTTACCTTGATTTTATATTTTAATGAATATAACAGAAATTTGAATGTGTTTTTCTAACTTGTGTGAAAATTGTTAAGATGATATTTATTGCGAATCGAACCGAGTAAAAATCAACTTTAAACATGTATAACAACACTTATCATGAAAGAAAATTTAAGTTCCTTTTTTTGGCATTAAAAATGTATAACAACACTACATTATATATATTTGGGCAAAAACTACAATAAAAATATATAACGACATTTTATGTAGCAGATGAAGGTGTACATTTTTCTTTTTCCTTACAAAATAAAATTATTTAAAAATATAAGCCGGCAACATCAAACTCATAAAATCTATAGTCATCGTAAGAAAGAAAACTGGCCTACTTCATAAATGCAAGCCGCAATTGATTACTAAATCTTCCCTTATGTAGTTTTCTAAGCATTCAAACGTTGCGTTCCTAAAATAAACAAACAAAACAATTATAAGGTGATAATGGTCACCACCACACCAATAATACGTTTCTGCAGGTCAAACTTAACAACACAATACAAAAAACAAAAGATTCACAACTAAAAAACAGACAAGAACTCATTCAGATTCCTCTCTGATGATCCACTTCTTGTAATAATAACAAAATACAGAGTGGTTTCTCTATGAGATCAACATTTCAGTTGTTGTTGTCCCTTAGTCTCCTCAATCTTTTCTTTGTCTATGTTTCATGTGCGTCGTCCACAGAGTTTGTTTACCCTAACTTCACAGCTTCTAACCTCAGATTCATCGATAGCTCCAAAGGAGCTTTCCTCTTCTCTCGTAATTCCAACTTCAAAGCCGGTTTATTCAGTCCCGGCGGCGATGATTCTTCCTCTACCGGTTTCTACTTCTCTGTCGTCCATGTCGATTCCGGTTCAACAATCTGGTCATCAAATCGAGATTCCCCTGTTTCAAGCTCTGGTAAAATGAATCTTACCCCTCAAGGAATCTCTGTTATTGAAGATGGTAAAAGTCAATTACCCGTTTGGTCAACGCCGGTTTTACCCTCTCCGGTTCACTCCCTTCGGTTAACCGACGCCGGAAATCTCCTTCTTCTTGATCACTTGAACGTTTCTCTATGGGAAAGCTTTGACTTTCCCACCGACTCGATCGTTCTTGGACAAAGACTCAAACTTGGGATGTTCTTGTCCGGATCCGTCTCGCGGTCTGATTTCTCTACCGGAGATTATAAGTTCTTGGTCGGTGAATCAGACTGTTTGATGCAGTGGAAAGGACAGAACTATTGGAAGCTAAGGATGCATACACGAGCTAATGTTGATTCTAATTTCCCTGTTGAATATCTAACGGTCACTACTTCAGGGTTAGCTCTTATGGGACGGAACGGGACGGTGGTTGTAGTCCGTGTGGCTCTACCACCGTCGTCTGATTTCAGAGTGGCGAAGATGGATTCTTCAGGTAAATTCATCGTTAGTAGATTCTCCGGGAAGAATCTTGTGCCGGAATTCTCTGGTCCTATGGATTCCTGTCAGATTCCGTTTGTCTGCGGTAAGCTCGGGCTTTGTCATCTTGATAATGCTTCGGAAAATCAGAGTTGTTCATGTCCAGATGAGATGCGGTTGGATGCGGGTAAGGGAGTATGTGTTCCGGTTAACCAATCATTGAGCTTACCGGTTTCTTGTGAAGCAAGAAACATTTCGTATCTTGAACTCGGCCTTGGTGTGTCTTACTTCTCTACTCAATTCACTGATCCTGTGGAACACGATCTCCCGTTATTGGCTTGTCATGATCTCTGCAGTAAGAATTGCTCCTGCCTCGGTGTTTTCTATGAGAACACATCTCGGTCTTGTTATCTGGTTAAGGACTCGTTTGGTTCTTTGTCTCTAGTAAAAAACTCACCAGACAATCATGATCTTATTGGATACGTTAAGTTGTCTATCAGAAAACAAATCGCTCAACCCTCGGTAAACAATAACAGAGGATCTAGTTTTCCTTTGATCGCACTTGTGCTCTTACCTTGCTCTGGTTTCTTTCTTCTGATTGCACTAGGGCTTCTCTGGTGGCGAAGATGTGCAGTGATGAGATACAGCAGCATCCGTGAGAAGCAAGTAACAAGACCTGGGTCTTTCGGATCAGGAGATCTAGGATCTTTCCATATTCCGGGGTTACCTCAGAAATTCGAGTACGAAGAGCTAGAACAAGCGACCGAGAATTTCAAGCTGCAGATAGGATCAGGCGGATTTGGCTCAGTCTACAAAGGAACTCTCCCGGACGAAACACTCATCGCGGTCAAGAAAATCACAAACCATGGGCTTCACGGTAGACAGGAGTTTTGCACGGAAATCGCGATAATTGGAAATATCCGACACACGAATCTAGTGAAACTCCGAGGCTTTTGCGCTCGTGGGAGGCAGTTACTCTTAGTCTACGAGTACATGAACCATGGATCGTTAGAAAAGACTCTGTTTAGTGGGAATGGTCCGGTGCTTGAGTGGCAAGAAAGGTTTGATATAGCGCTCGGGACAGCTCGTGGACTCGCATATCTCCATAGTGGATGCGACCAGAAGATCATACACTGCGACGTGAAGCCAGAGAACATCTTACTGCACGATCATTTCCAACCGAAGATATCTGATTTCGGGTTATCAAAGCTTCTGAATCAAGAAGAGTCAAGTCTTTTCACGACGATGAGAGGTACTCGAGGCTATTTAGCACCAGAGTGGATAACAAACGCAGCTATCTCTGAGAAAGCTGATGTGTACAGCTATGGAATGGTTTTGTTAGAGCTAGTGAGTGGTCGGAAAAATTGCTCGTTCCGATCTCGGAGCAACAGTGTGACGGAGGAGAATAATCAGAACCACTCGTCGACTACGACCACTAGTACTGGTTTGGTATATTTCCCATTGTACGCTTTGGATATGCATGAACAAGGGAGGTATATGGAGCTGGCTGATCCGAGGCTAGAGGGTCGGGTAACGAGCCAAGAAGCTGAGAAGTTGGTTCGGATAGCTTTGTGTTGCGTCCATGAGGAGCCAGCGTTGAGGCCAACAATGGCAGCGGTAGTGGGGATGTTCGAAGGAAGCATACCGTTGGGGAATCCAAGGATGGAGTCTTTGAATTTCTTGAGGTTTTATGGGCTGAGGTTTGCAGAGTCTTCCATGGTTGAAGGGCAAAATGGGGAGAGTGAAACTATGGTCTTCCACCGGCGAGAGAGCTCTAATAGCGTCGGCTCTAGGCAGTCCGTGTCTTACATAGCGTCTCAGGAAGTGTCTGGCCCGCGATGAGATTGCCTAAACGTGAATTTTTTTTGTTTTTTGTTATATATGTTTTTGGTTACTTTGTTAATATTGATAGGCCTTGTTCATATAATCTACTATATATGAAAATTATTGGATAATGTTGACATAGAGACTACAAACAAAAGTGTTTCATCTTCTGTATGACACAAGAAGAACATCACATAAAGTGATAAAACCACAGACTCTAAAAGAGCACTCTTATCGTAACCAAAGTTTGTACCAATGACAACACAAAAGGAGACGAAGATTGCAATAATTGGGTGGTCTTTCAGAGCTGATGTATCGTTCTAAACCGCTGCGTTTGTCAAATCTTTCACTGCCACAATTTCGTGAGGCTGCATATACAATACAATCATGTTAGAACCCACCATTTGGTTAAACAACCTAACTATTACAAACACAATTAAATCTGTCTTCCTCTATACAGTTTCATTCTTTTCATGCAATTTTCCAATCTCTATGTTCAGCTTTATGAAGATTTCATATTTACCTCAGCTAGCTCCTCTTCATGCTTGACAATGAAAGCTGTATCAACTTTTCCATTTTTGAAATCCTGTTACCAACACAACAATTGAATTACAAAAAAGCCAACATTTTCATGATAAAATTCCCTAAATATAGCACTACTTATATCACACACCTCAACATCAAGGATAAGTTTGTGGTAATTGATAGTCGTTGGAACCCCTGATGAAACCAAGAAAACAAAAACTGATTTAACATTCCACCAGATGTCCAATGTAATAAAATGTAACTTTTTACGCAGAAAAAACGAAGCAAACAATGACAAAGCATAAATAAGATGGAATTAACAAAAAGTAGTCCTCGGCATACCTGTAATTATAGTGTCATTAAGCGCACGCTTCATCCTTTCAATTGCTTTTTCCCTCGTTGGAGCCCACACAATAAGCTATAAAACATTTAGTGTGTCAACACATTAGCTATAAGTTCAAGTAAGCTGCTGCGACAAATGAACAACACCTGAAAGCCTCTTCCAATATTTGTATAAGATTCCAAATAGCACAGTGATTATTTTACCATGAAGCCACAAAATTTGTTCCAAATAACCAAACAGATACAAAATGGCTATCCAGAGAAATTAAAAGACAACTATACCTTCCCAAGAAGAGAATCATAGCTTGGAGGCACAACATAGTCGGAATAAACATGGCTGTCCATTCTAACGAAAGGACCTCCAGATGGCAGGTATGATGTTATTCTACCTGTTATTGTAAGAGTGACGGTTTTGTAAAGAAAGCCAATCTGCTAACAATTCGAAGATGTAACATATAAGGTCTACTGAAACATACCAGGTCCAGGTCTGAATCCTTTAAATGGATCTTCTGCGTTGATACGACATTCAATTGAGTGCCCTCTGAGAACGATATCTTCCTGTAAAGAAACAAAATTCAGTTTTGAAAGAAATATTTTGATATCCATACTTAACTTCCCATACAACACTTGTCAAACCTGTTTGTAACGAAGTTTCTCTCCCATTGCAACACGAATCTGCTCCTCTATCAAATCAACAGAGTAAATCATCTCTGTCACAGGATGCTCCACCTGAGTTTAGTTTAAAGAAATGGTTTATAAGTAAATTTTGGAAAACAACTTATAAAATATAACATAATAAAATATAACCTGGATCCTAGTGTTCATTTCCATGAAGTAGAAGGAACCTCTCTCATCTAAAAGAAATTCCACAGTACCAACACCAATGTACCCAATGGATGCTGCTGCTGCGACTGCTGCATCACCCATGGCTTTTCGCAATTCAGCGGTCAATGCTGGAGAAGGTGCTTCTTCAAGAAGCTTTTGGTTACGCCTCTGTTGTCAGGGGAAGATATAATTAAATGAGCCAGATGGTTTCAGCATGCCATACAAGAATCGAAAGAAAGCAGCATGAAGTAATTCTCAAATTCTGAGAACTGGTATTTAATTTCGAGTTATCTTAGCAGATCCTGCAGCTGGGATATGACATGCAAGTGCAGTGATTAAGCTGAAGTAAATTGTTCCTGTTTTCATATATTCAGATACATTTATTCTTCGAGCACTATGCAACAATTGATGGTAATGAAATTATGAAAACCTAGGAGGAAGATACCTGGATGCTGCAGTCACGCTCACCAAAGTGAACAACATTTCCAAATTTATCTGCCAGCACCTGAAATACAAGAGGTGCAGAAGACAAGATGGCTTTGAAATCAATAATGGGTATCACTAGAGCATCAACTCACAAGAATCATCTTTTGCTAAAACCTCAACTTTTTTGAACAACTTCTCCTGATAAACTCCATACCTGGAACTCAATATGTCTAGGGTTCTGTACAAACTTCTCCAGATAACATCCATCATTTCCAAAAGCAGCAGCAGCCTCACTCTTAGCTTGCTGTAGATCAACAAATTAAGCCAAGTTCAATAAAGGGAAGTCAAATCATTAGTGAAATTTTCATTTAAGAAAATTATGACTATAAAGGCAAGTGGAAAGCATACGATCTGGTTGTTTCATAGATACCAATGGTCAGTATTACTAGATTTAAGTTACTACACATCCAGTTTTCACAACGATAATGTTCTCTAAATTTCGAAATGCGGCACACATCATGAGATTGTGTGACGTCTGTATATTGTCTGAGTTAGAAAGAAATAATGAATCTATGATAATACTGCAATTCTTTAAACATCTGGATTTTGGAGGATATGCTTACGTAGAACTTGATCTTGGACTCATTTATTATTGAAAAAAATTCTATGAGAGGCATTGCTGGTTCATATTTAGATGATTGTCATTCATACCTGTAACAGTTTTACAAACTCTCCCGGTTCCTTAGCAAGACGCATTCCACGTCCACCACCACCGGCTGTTGCCTTGAAACCAGAAAAGCGAGAACAGTCAGTTTTTGTAACTATAAGCATATCAATTAGTACAGGGTGAGAAGCTGAAAATACTTAAATTTGTGTCTTTTCAAGCAGACCAATTTGAGAATCCAGTTTATCGCTTACATAAAAAAAGTATGAAATACAATTTGTCCAAATCCAATCATAACAAGTTAATTTTACCTTGATCATAACAGGGAAACCAATCTCATTGGCGACCCTGACTGCTTCTTCTGTGCTCTGTAATAAGAACAAAAGAAGACATTGAACTCCAAGAATTCTCTTGACATGCTAAATTGATAATCCAGCAAAATACCTGCAATAGCCCATCACTCCCTGGTACAGTTGGAACCCCTGCATTTTTCATTGTCTCTCTTGCAGTTGCTTTGTCCCCCATAACACGGATGCTATCAGGCTGCAGACAGGAGAAACGAAATACCGATAATCAGATTACTGACAGTTTCTTTTTCTCCAACAAAAGAAAGCTAGGGCTGAACTGAGACTAATGAAGAATAAATACATGAAGTTGTGCACTCATATAAATAGTATCTGCCTCTTAAAAATGGAAACATACATTTGGTCCAATAAAATTGATCCCATGGTCTCTGCACATTTCAACAAAGAGAGCGTTCTCCGAAAGGAAACCGTATCCAGGATGAAGCATTGTACAACCGCGACTGATAGCAGCAGACAGAACATTTGGAATTACCAAGTACCTACACAAGGATAAGAATTAACACTTGTTGATTCTCTACACAAGATCAAGCATTTTGTTCCACCTAATGTAACAAACTTTTATGCTAGCGAACCACTATCACAAGAGAAACTTACGACTGGTTACTGGGAGCTTCACCAATGCAAACAGCTTCATCAGCTAATTTGACATGGAGGGCATCCTTATCAATAGTTGAATAGACAGCAACACAAGGAATCCCCATTTCATGAGCAGTTCGGATAACACGAACTGCGATTTCACCTCTATTAGCAACAAGAATCTTATCACCACTGCATGTAGCACCAAGAGCACCACCACTAGTAGCTCTCTTGATCTTCTTCTGGCTAACCTTTAAAGTTTGAGTTCTTTGTCTAGGAAAGTTAACCTTACTTGGCATCATCAAGTTACATAGAGAACTTCTAATAACTCCTCCTGTCTTCCCCAAGACTAAAGACTTCACATAACAAATTTAACAGATTAATAACCACATGAAACACAGAAACAGAGATTGAGAAATCAAACCAATATAGCAATTGGTGCTTACGGGTGGAGAAGTAATGGATTTGGAATTGGTAATCATAGAAGCGTCCATTTCCAAATGCAGGAGGAGGCAAATCCTGGTTTAACAATGGAAGGAAGTGAGAGGAAACCTCGTGAGTATCGAAACAGATCTAATCGCAGAAGAAGAGCTTTGTACCTGTTCTTCACAGAGAGAGAGAGAGAGAGAGAGATTGAAATGTTGAGAGTGGAACTGTGAGATATTGAATCCTCCGCCTGAATGGTTTAATTTGGTGGATTCTGTGCCAACTCCAAACGCGGAACGCAAACGTAGAACGCAAACTCTTCTAAATTACCTTTTTATAAAATAATTTTGTTCCAATATAAGTATGATCGAAAGAACTTTTAAAGGCTCTTATGATTTCATTTTTTTTTTTTTGTCATCCAAAATTAATTAGAGTTCAAAAGAGTCATTCCTGAGGAATGTTGTTTACATATATGATATGAAACGGTTCTGTACGAATTTTTCGTGCCAGATTATCCGTTTTTTACATTAGCATTACGAGAAATTAAAGATAAAGAGAAGGATGAGAATTCTTCCTTGTCGCTCTGGAATTCCTCCAAGTACATTGAAAACGCCGGCCATTCGGTTGGAGAAGACACCATCTTCACCAGGTCAGAACAGTCTGTAAAGAACGCTACCTCTTGATTATCTGCACCAATCATACACTTCATCGCCCAGAGAAGAGCCTCGAATTTTGTATGTAATGGAGATAGACTTCTACGTAGGTTGGCAGCTCCCATGGTTGGTGGCTCTCCGTTTGATGATGTACAGAACCAACCTGTACCGGAGAACTTATCACTTTCTTTCCACGATCCATCCACAAAGCAACGACATCCAGAATAATTCGAATCAAGTGAAGCATTCCCCACTCGAGAACGAGTTACCAATTCCACAGTGCCATTATTTTCATGATGAAGCTCGATTTGGGCTGATTGTCACAATTGTGCTTCTTTTTTCGCTAACTATAATACCTTTAACGGATCTTTATCAATATTTTCAAAGATTTTTTCATTCCTTGCTTTCCAAATGTACCAGATAATCTATGGAAAGACCGAAGAATCAAAATCCGAAGGTATTCTCCAAAATAAGTGGTCTAAATTCGCAAAAATAGACTCTGTTGGGAAAATTCCCATTACCGTAGGAATCTGGGAAAGTGCCCAAACCTGTCGTGCTGGGTGGCACTGGAAGAGTGTATGATTGATTATTTCCACTGGTTCACCACACCTAGCACAGCCTGTGTCACAATCAATTCCTCTTTTCCGTAAATTTTATGTAACTGGTACACAAACCATTAAGATTTGCCACAAGAAATGACGTATCTTAGGTTGGACACTGTACTTGCCAAGAGTGTGCTTTTAACGGTTTGATGTCTGGGCCAATCAAAGATAAATTGGTCTCCACCTTTTCTAACCTTGTGGTATGATATCCCGATTTGACTGTATATTTTCCGGATTTTGTAAAATGCCAACCCAGTGTGTCTTCCTTAGTTGGCGCACCCACTGGTAAGGCACTTATCAGGGCGACATCTTTAGGATCAAAGATCTCCTCTAAGAGAGCAATATTCCAAAAATTCGACCGACTATCTATAAGATTGTTAACTTTTAACAATGGGTTAACAAGTGAACCATTACTTTTTGCTGGTCTCGGGAATTGAGCTGGAATCTAGGGATCATCCCAAACTGAGATAGATGTCCAGGATCCGACCCTTTTAATAAGTCATTTTTTAACCAGAGATCTAACTGAACAAATACTGCGCCATCCATATGATGGGAAGTATGATTTTATATCATTTGATATCTTATATTGCTCATATTTTGGTAGTTTTACTTCTTTTTTTTTTTTTCTTATAAGTTTTCTTTTTTATTCAAATTATAACAAGTATACTGGGTTTACAAACATAAGTCTCTGTCATCAAAGACCTTTACAAACCCACAATTGTTGGTGTCGGATCCCGCACCAGAAGTACGAGACCAACCAAAGATTGCCACGTAATCAAGATAATGGCCCATAAAGGATGAAGCCCACTGGACCCGTGAGCCGAAAGGACGGTCGAAGTGGTTGTCACTATTTTGAGAATCCGAAGTGACTGTACTGAGGCACGAGTTCGGTGTAGAGGACACGGGTAAGTCGGTTTAAAGATACTTGGGCCAAAAGGGGCGAGGCCCATGAAGATCAGAGTCAACTCAAATTCAAACGTTGAGCATTAAAGTCGAAGAATCAAAACGGACACATTTAAGAAGGAATAATTGTACTTAATTATTCATTTTAATGTCGTTTCTCTATGTATAAATATGGGGGCCAATGGCCATGTAAGGGGATCTGGCTCTAAAGAAAGAAATACTATAGCAATTTTGGTAGCAATATATAAAGTTTTTACGTATTCATTTTTGCCCCTCAAGAATAATCTTTCCTACTTAATAAAATACTTGAGTGTGTGAATCCGACATCCACATTTTGGCGCCGTCTGTGGGGATATTAGGTTCTTGAGTGGTCAGATTTTTTCTTTATCACACTTCCGAGATAAGCAACAATGTCCGGTGGAGACGCCGCTGAGACATCATTGGCCGAAACCCTCAAAGCTATGCAGCAAACCATGTCGGACATATCACAAAAGTTCTCGGATGTGGAAAAGGCCGTCGATACGTTGCAAACATCCCAGGTATCTCTTAGTCAAAACGTCAATACTATACAAACTCGTGTTCGTTCTTTAAGTGCAGGAAACCCGATGGGAATCCGAAGAGGGATATTCAACTCGCCAAGTTCCGCTGCACGAAATGAAACCAGCGGACAAACAACCCCCGGTGCTACTAATAATGTAGCTCAGACGTTGGAGGAAGAGACGCAGCTCGGGGATGAAGAACAACTTGCAGCTCAGTACGAGCAGGAGAACCTCGACCAGTTCGAAACCATGAGGAAGGTTAGCCAGGAATTAAAAGAAATGAAATCAAAATTTCATCAAGCTACAAGTTCAGAGCCAGACATCAATCGAGTCATTGAAGAGGCTAGGCGAACACCTTTCATCTCGCGAATAGCAAGTTTGAGGATCAAAGATTCCCGAAAACTCAAGTTGGACCCTTACAGCGGATTGGAGGATCCAAAAAACTATCTCGCAGCTTTTCTGATCGCTGCAGGAAGAGTCGAGTTGGATGAAGCTGATGAGGACGCAGGCTACTGCAAGCTTTTTTCGGAGAATCTATGTGGCCAAGCTCTAATGTGGTTCACCCAATTAGAGCCGGGTTCGATCAGTAATTTCGACGAACTATCAGCCGTATTCTTAAAGCAATACTCCATCCTTATGGATAAAAGCGTTTCAGATGCCGATCTTTGGAACTTATCGCAAGGATCTAATGAGTCACTTCGAGTTTTCATCACCAAATTCAAAGGAGTGCTGTCAAAACTCCCAAGAATCTCGCAGCAATCAGCTTTGTCTGCCCTACGAAAAGGATTGCGACATGATTCAAGGTTTAAAGAAGACTTAATACTTCATAAACCAGACACAATTCAGGATGCACTCTTTCGCGCGAACAACTGGATGGAGGTAGAGGACGAAAAAGAAAGTTTTGCCAAAAGAAATAAGCAAGAAAAGCCAGCAATCACCGTCCCTGCCAGGAAGTTCGAGCCTAGGGAGAGCAAGGGACCAAAGAAGTTTGGGTCGCAACCCTTCAACAATACCGTTGGAAAGCAATTCCAAGGGAAAGGAAGATCAAACACTTGGGTCCGTGATGAAAGTCTATATTGCGACATTCATAAAGTAACCGGACATTTAACCAAGGATTGCAGCGTTCTTAAAAAGCACCTCGCAGAGCTTTGGGCTAGTGGCGATCTTTCCAAATTCGATATAAAAGAGTTTGTGAAGGAATACCACGAAGCAAAGAAAAACTCCAAAGATCAAGATTCCAAAAGACCAAGGTTATCCAACGAGGAAGAACCAAGGAGTTCGAAGGGTAAGATCAATGTGATTCTAGGAGGTTCCAGATTTTGCGGAGATTCAATAAGTTCCATCAAAAAACATAGACGAAATGTCTTACTCAAAGCAAGCTTGAGCGAAGAAATTGATTTTCAAGGTGCTTCAATATCATTTAACGAAGAAGAAACGCGGCATCTCGAAAGACCGCATGACGATGCTCTAGTCATTACTCTTGATGTCGCTAACTTCGAAGTATCAAGGATCCTTATAGATACAGGCAGTTCGGTCGACTTGATCTTTTTAAGTACTCTAGAAAAAATGGGAATCAGCCGAGGAGACATAGTAGGACCCCCATCTCCGTTAGTTGCGTTCACAAGCGAATCAGCCATGTCTCTCGGAACAATCAAGCTACCGGTCCTTGCCAAGAAGGTATCGAAGATCGTGAACTTCGTTGTCTTCGATAAGCCCGCAGCTTACAACATCACCCTCGGGACTCCCTGGATTTATCGAATGAAAGCAGTCCCCTCTACATACCATCAATGTATCAAATTTCCAACATCAAATGGGGTAGAAAAAATTCGGGGAGATCAAGAAGCTTCACGGACGTGTTACTTAGCTAGCCACCGTTTGAAGATCCAATAGCAATTAACAAAGCCCGCAAAAGAAGGACTAAGGCAAAAATTTCCTAGTGGGCAGGGAAAGGAGGATGTGGTAGTCGAAGTTGTATTGGAAGAAGACAAACCAGATCGGAAAGTTCGAATTGGAGCAGCATTGACTGACCAAATAAAAGAAGCTTTGATCGAACTCTTAAGGAAAAACAAAGCATCATTTGCATGGTCAGCAGTGGACATGCCTGGCATAAATCCAAGTATAATTTGTCATGAACTAAACGTGGATCCAAGCTTCAAACTGGTGAAACAAAAAAGAAGAAAGCTTGGAGTAGAGCGGGCAAAAATAGTAAATGACGAAGTGGATAAACTTTTGAAGATAGGATCCATAAGAGAAGTGCAATATCCGGAATGGGTAGCAAACGCTGTCGTCGTCAAGAAAAAGAACGGGAAAGATAGGGTTTGCATCGATTTTACAGACCTGAATAAAGCATGTCCCAAAGATAGTTTCCCGCTCCCGCATATAGATCGACTTGTAGAGTCCACCGCTGGAAATGAGCTGTTAACGTTCATGGACGCCTTCTCGGGTTATAATCAGATAATGATGAACCCCGACGATCAAGAAAAGACGTCATTTATCACAGATAGAGGTATCTACTGTTACAAGGTAATGCCTTTTGGTTTGAAAAATGCAGGAGCAACTTACCAACGGTTGGTGAACAAAATGTTTCACAATCACCTCGGGAAGACTATGGAAGTCTACATAGATGATATGTTGGTTAAATCGTTAAAAAAAGAAGATCATGTTAAACATTTGGAGGAATGTTTTGATATTCTTAATAAATATCAAATGAAGCTGAACCCGGCGAAGTGCACATTTGGAGTCCCATCCGGAGAATTTCTTGGCTATATCATGACAGAAAGAGGGATTGAAGCCAATCCAAATCAAATTAACGCCTTTCTAAACATGCCATCTCCAAGAAACTTCAAAGAAGTACAACGGTTGACTGGGCGGATTGCGGCTTTGAATCGTTTTATCTCGAGATCAACAGATAAGTCTTTGCCTTTCTACCAAATTCTAAAAGGGAACAAAGGATTCCTTTGGGATGAGAAGTGTGAAGAAGCTTTCGGGCAGCTTAAGGCATACTTAACCACTCCGCCTATACTGTCCAAACCGGAAGTGGACGAAAAACTTTATTTGTACGTATCAGTTTCAAACCACGCGGTTAGTGGAGTCTTGGTTCGGGAAGACCGTGGAGAGCAGAAGCCAATTTACTACGTGAGCAAGTCAATGACGGATCCGGAAACCAGGTACACAATGATGGAAAAGCTTGCACTCGCGGTGGTAACTTCGGCTCGGAAGCTGCGTCCATATTTTCAGTCCCATCCGGTTGAAGTATTAACTAACCAACCACTCCGAACAATACTTCATAGTCCAAGTCAGTCCGGACGTTTGGCGAAATGGGTGGTGGAATTAAGCGAGTACGACATAGAGTTCAAAAGCCGAATCAGTATGAAGGCTCAGGTCTTAGCAGACTTCCTGACCGAACTACCAATACCTGGAACGATAGAACAACCGGAGAACCAAACTTGGAAATTACACGTAGATGGGTCTTCAACAAAACAAGGATCCGGAGTGGGAATCAAGTTGGAGTCTCCGACGTCAGAAATTTTAGAACAATCATTCCGGTTGTTATTCAATGCCTCCAACAACGAGGCAGAATACGAAGCCCTAATTGCCGGACTTCGATTAGCACAAGGAGTTGGAGCTAAGGAAATATTGGCTTATTGCGATTCGCAATTAGTAGTTAACCAATTTAATGGAGATTATGAAGCCAAAGATTCAAGAATGGAAGCGTACCTCGAAGTGGTGAAGGATTTATCTAAAAATTTCTCGAAATTTGAACTAATCCGCATACCTCGGGGAGAGAATACAACTGCGGACGCACTTGCAGCATTGGCATCAACATCAGATCCTGAGATGAAAAGAGTTATTCCAGTGGAATGCATTTCGGAGCGAAGCATTCAAGACAGCAAAGAAACCCTCGTCGTTACAAGGTCTCGAGCAGCGGCACGCGACCATGGCGAACCAGAGATCGAACCGCCACCCAACAAACGGAGGAAGTCAAAGGGATCAAATACATCTAACAAGGAACCCGTTGCTTCAGCTGAAGATATAATTCCAGAAACAATATTAGAAACCGAACCGTTAATCGAGGAGGATGTTCTTGAACCAAACGAACATCCCGAGCCAGAGCCACGAGTGTTTCACAAGGTTGACCAAATTCCGGCTAAAGACTGGGGGGCTGACTGGAGGGAGCCAATAAAGCACTACATCACGACAGGTGAGCTCCCAAAGAATAAATGGCAGGCCAGGAAAATGAAAGTCGTTAGCGCGAAATTTTGTCTGTCAAAGGATGCATTATATAGACGAGGTGTCAGTGACCCTTACCTATTATGCATTTTTGGGCCCGAAGTCGAAATCGTCATGAGCGAAGTGCATGAAGGATTATGTGGGAGTCATTCATCAGGAAGAGCTATGGCTTTTAAAGTTAAAAGAATGGGGTATTTTTGGCCCACTATGATCACAGATTGTGTTAAGTTCGCCCAAAGATGCAAGCGCTGCCAACTCCATGCACCGTTAATCCATCAACCGTCGGAATTATTCTCCTCCATTTCCGCCCCATACCCGTTTATGAAGTGGTCAATGGACATCATTGGACCATTACACAAATCGACTCGAGGTGTACAGTACCTTTTAGTCCTTACGGATTACTTTTCAAAGTGGATTGAAGCTGAGGCGTATGTTGGTATCAAGGATTCGGCAGTGAAGACCTTTATTTGGAAAAACATTATATGTCGACATGGAGTTCCATACGAAATAGTCACTGATAATGGACCGCAATTTATTTCACAAGAGTTTGATGCCTTTTGTGCGGACTGGGGAATTAAAGTTAGTTATTCTACTCCGCGATATCCACAAGGAAACGGTCAAGCTGAAGCCGCGAACAAGACAATATTAAGCAACCTCAAGAAGCGCTTAAGTCATCTAAAGGGAGGATGGTATGAAGAACTCCAACCCGTCCTGTGGGCCTATCGTACAACCCCTAGGCGACCTACAGGAGAAACTCCATTCTCTTTGGTTTACGGCATGGAGGCGGTAGTACCAGCTGAACTCAATGTGCCCGGACTTCGCCGAACAGAAGCACCGTTAAATGAGGAAGAAAATTCAGCAATGCTTAATGATTCACTAGATACCATAAATGAAAGGCGTGATCAAGCTCTAATTCGGATCCAGAACTACCAGCAGGCAGCAGCCCGGTATTACAATTCTAAGGTTAAAAGTAGGCCTTTCTTCGTGGGAGATTACGTATTAAGGCGCGTCTTTGACAACAAAAAAGAAGAAGGTGCCGGTAAACTCGGTATTAACTGGGAAGGACCTTACATTATTACCGAAGTGGTTCGGAACGGTGTTTATAGATTGAAAGACTTAGAAGACAATCCAGTCAAGCGACCTTGGAATGTGATCAACTTAAAGAAGTTTTATGTTTAAAGCTATATGCATTGTTTTTGTACATGAACTACGGTGTGGCTTGATCCCGAGATGGGTACGTAGGCAGCTCGGAAACGAGTTCAGCTATTAATAAAAATTTGTTTTATTTCTTTATTAAAGGAAAAAGGTTCGATTGTGCGAACAAATGAAGCAAATAAAGGTTCGGCTATGCGAACATACAAGAGATTGGAAATAGAGCATTATTTAAAAGACGGAATGTCCCTCATCGTACACTTCGGATTATGAAAATCTTGTTGACGAGCAGAACACTTCAACTCCTTGACCAGCAAGATCGAGGAGCGGCATCATGCAGTCCGGAATTCGAGCAAAGTCAGAAATTCCAAGCTCAATCCACTCTCCGGGGTGAGATTCAAGGATGTGAAGATTTCTTGACACCGTAGTAAGCCTGCGTTGCATCCGGTTAATCCTCTTCCGAAGTCTCCTCTTTTCCGACATAAGCTTCCGGTGTTGAAGCTCGAGTGCCTCTATGAACGCCGTCGCCGTTCCTCGGTCTCTGATTAGGAGATCCCTGATCAAAGCACATGGGGCTCGGATCTGAGATCTCAAGAAGCCGCGAAGTGGAGGAGGCTGCCTGTTTGGCTCATTAGGAACATCTTCATTCATCATTCCGATTCTGGAGAAGTCAGGCATAGATTCTGAACAGCGAAGATTGAACTCCATACCTGCTAAAATGAAAAGAAGGGTGAGAAGTAAAGGGAAATTGAACCTATAATTTATAGGAACCCCATATCCTTAGCAAGCTGCGGATTCTATCCAAGGAATGGAGTGATTCGCGGAGAGATTCATGCCCTCGGACAGATCCTGCATTAAAAGGCGCATCTCCGAGAATATTTTAAAAGAGAGGAAAGTTGCAAGCATTTCCATAAATAAAAAGGGGGCCGAATAAGACGAAACAAGAAGTTTTTAAATCAAAAACTTTAATATTTACCTTGTCAATAAAATCGCAAGCCTCTTTTTTCTCCTTCGAGGGAAAGTGAAAGACGGCGTGAGGGAAGAGAACGCCGGCCGGTTCAAAACCGTCGCCGGACAAGAAGAGTGGGCTGCCGGGATCAACGGGGGCTACTGTTTCGTTTTCCATTCTTAAAATATTTCTCAAGTAAGAGTCGAGAGTCATGTTTAAATAAAGCTTAGAGGTAGGTAAGCCTTTATTTATAATGATTTAGGGTTTGTCTTGGAACCATCAATCCATTAATGGTAGCGTGTCCGAATGGTTTAAACCATTTTTGGAAAATCGAGAAAAGGCAATTATTGCATTAAAAGACGAGCTGTTTTCCTTGAGAAGGGAAAAAGCAACCGTCGCATTAACTGCAAAAGTTTCTAAGGCCCAAGCCCAATAAATTTTACGAGTTGGCTAAACCCGAAGTGGGGAACTCGCTTTAAGCCGAGCTCAGCTCTCGCATTCTAAAGAGAAAGGTCTGATCAGCCTAAAAATCTCGAAAGCATTGCCACAAGGCCACAAAAGGTTAAAAAGCGGACTTTGCAAACCCGTATATAAATTTAACCAAACCCCCTTGGGTCACAACCTAGAAAGGTTTAAAAGCCTCCTCAGGCAAATATCTTGTCTAAAAAAAAATAATAATAATAAAGCCTCCTTAGGCCAAAAATAAGTTCGAAATTAAGTCTTAAAATTAAAGGGACAATCCCCAATTTAAAGTGGACACAGCCACTATGAAGTGATCTCCACCTCGGACTCCGGCTCAGCAACCAAAGTTTCATTCACCTCCTTGATTGGTGCTTGATCGGATGAAGCTCCCTGATCACCCTCCGCGGTACAACCAACCTCCGGAGTGACCTCTAGCACCGTAGGAGCTGCGGGCGGGACAACGCCTTCCGTCTCCCTTGAACCTAGAAATAATAATTCCAGTCAGTCAAAGGTACAAGGTAAGAAAAAGGTAAGCCTCAGGAGCCAAGCGTTACCTGCCCAGTCTAAACCCGATTCACTTATAGGAGGTGATTCAGTAAAGAATTCCTCGAAGTCAAGCGGGTTGAAGGCCGAAGTGGGAAGAGCTGCCAAGCGACTCCGTTTTTCAGAAAGGTTAGTCGACAGCTCGGTCCTTTCTTGCTCCTCGGAGAAATCTGCTTCATGGATTTGATCCAGCAGAATCAGGTTGCTTTCGTGCTCCTTGATGTCTGACTCCAAGTCCGACCTAGCTTTCTCGGTTTGCATGAAGCGAATGGCCCCTTGGATCAATTCCATCCCGCGTCCCTTAACCTCCTTTCTGGCCTTTGATGCCGACCTTGCCAACTCAGAATCACGCAACTTGGCTAGCGCCTTGTACTTCGCGTCGAGCTCGATAAGTTGGTTGTTCAGGGTGTCGGCGGTTGATTCAGATTCATGAAGTCTACCCTGAACACCAGACAGTTCGTCTTGGAGTTTGTAATTCCGGTCGTAGTAGTCTTGCAGTTCCCCCTTCACCTGCGCCAGCTCAGACGTCAACCTATCGACCTTATCCTCCAGATCGTGCTTGGAGCCAGCAGAAGAGTTGAGGTCAGCCTCAAGAGCTGAGAATTTCTTCTTCCACATGTCAATCTCCTTCTCCCGTCCAATGACCAACCCTTCGTAATGTTCGATCATGTCGTTAAATTCGCCATGAGCCTGGCGTTATACATGAACCCGGGATGGTGAGTCAGTTCGCAGAATGGCAATATAAAAAAAAAAAAAAAAGAAAACGGAACTAACCCGAGATGAGTGACGCGCGTGAAGCAAATAGCGTTCACGAATCGCAGGGCGCCATTTGTCGAAATCTGGCAAGATCGAACCCGACCGGGTCTTGAAGCATCGGAAGACGCTACCCTCTTTCTCCATAGCTGCGAAGAAAGAAGAGTTGTAAAAATCGAAATCTTAATGGAAATGAAAAAAAAAAAAAACGTTGAAGACTGTATGAATCACCGAACCTGAAAGCGATTTGACTTGAGGGACAAGAGCAGGTTTTAACCTCGAGGAAGCATCTCGAGATTCAGAATCTCCCTTTTTCGGAGACGCACTCCGGGCAGTCTTTCCACTGTCAGGCTGAGAGGAGGAAGACATATCAACCGGTCGTGGGGGACCCATTGGTTCAGGAGGAGGGGACGATCGAGGTGAGCGGTCAGTCCGGGCCCTTGACTTTTCCCTCCGCGGGGAAGAATCACTGCGAGACGACTTGTCTCTCTTCCGGCGAACCAAGTTCTTAATTGGTTCGTTACTAAAATCATCTCGGGGAGGACGAGGTGAGTTACGGCGAGGAGATTGATCCCTCCGAGGAGAACGTGAGTCGCGACGATTGCGACGAGGAGTTAATCTGAAGGAGGCGACAGATCGAGCTCCCTCGGTGCTGCCATCGTCAACCAGCAAGGTCCTGCTGTAGTCCTTCTTGTCTATAGAACTTGCGAGAAACTTTTTCTTCTCCTCGCAAGCCTCAGCCATCGGCTTGGAAAGCAACTTACGCTTGGCCGCAAGGGCCCGAGATGACATTCCCTGAGTTGAAGGAGGAGGCGGAATTTGGTGAAGATGACCAGGTGGACTCATCCTGAGTCTATGGTTAGCTTCTAGGAATCGTTCGAGAGTGAAAGAATTCCAAAGGGTCTCCCCTTCAAGAATTATTTTGAAGAATTCGATGAACTCTTCAGATGGGAGAGTGGAAGCGACGAAAGCTGCGAAATGAAACAACGGTGTTAGTCAATAAAGATAAAGAAACAACCGGGAAAGATACGGGCGACCTAATCACTACCGGGTTTCGCGGACCACTTTGAAGGGAGAAAATCTGCAAGATTTCCAATCGAAGCGGGAGTTTTCTTAATCAGAAACCAAGGATGATGCCAATTTTCATCCTTGTTCGGAAGATGCGAAATGATGTTCCTGTTGGCATTGGGATATGCTGAGAAATACCCCGTTTTCTTCGATGAACTTCTTACGCTTAGAAGCTCATTTAGTTCAGTGACTCCGACAACGTAACCGGCCTCCGCCGCGATTGTTATAATTCCAAGAATAGTACGGAGGAGATTGGGGGTTAATTGAGGAAGAGCGATTTCAAGGGCCGCTAGGTATAGAACTAGGGCTTCGGGAAGAGGAAAGGTCAGCCCGCAACCCTTGAATTAAATCTCGTACACACAGAAGTAACCATCGCGATGGTTCTCTGGGGATTCTGTGGGGGAAGCTATTTGTGCTTCCGCCATAATTTCCGGCGGAATCCGGCAAAGCTCTTTCAACCGCTCGAGGGATTGAAGAGTACAAGTGGACCTATAGTGCGGACCGGCAATATCATCAGAGCGGGTGCACTCATCGTTACTAGAACGCCTCTCATCAAAAGACGGAGACTCGGGTCTATCGGAATCGGAAGCCATTGGGAAAAACGAAAAATTCAAGGTCCGGCGAAGAAAGGTTTTTATGAAGGAAAATAGAGAGAGTTTTTGATTAAAGCACAAAAGAAAAAGAAGAGAGTAATGGTGAAAAGAAGTTACCTCAAGCTAATGATGAAACCGCCTCGGAAGTCGTGTGGGAAGTGGGAAGGTTTTTCCCGTTTTAATAGTAATTAATCAATATACGGTCATAATGATGACAGATGTCACATGGTTAAAAATGGCTAGTACCAAAATTAAAGGAGTGATGAGATTTTCGGCGGGAAATCAGAAAGATTCCCGAGCGCAATCTTTGGCCACTTGAGCATGTAAAGTCCTCCGAATTGGAATAGCACTTCGAAGAACTTGGGGGGCTAATTGTTGGTGTTGGATCCCGCACCAGAAGTACGAGACCAACCAAAGATTGCCACGTAATCAAGATAATGGCCCATAAAGGATGAAGCCCACTGGACCCGTGAGCCGAAAGGACGGTCGAAGTGGTTGTCACTATTTTGAGAATCCGAAGTGACTGTACTGAGGCACGAGTTCGGTGTAGAGGACACGGGTAAGTCGGTTTAAAGATACTTGGGCCAAAAGGGGCGAGGCCCATGAAGATCAGAGTCAACTCAAATTCAAACGTTGAACATTAAAGTCGAAGAATCAAAACGGACACATTTAAGAAGGAATAATTGTACTTAATTATTCATTTTAATGTCGTTTCTCTATGTATAAATATGGGGGCCAATGGCCATGTAAGGGGATCTGGCTCTAAAGAAAGAAATACTATAGCAATTTTGGTAGCAATTTATAAAGTTTTTACGTATTCATTTTTGCCCCTCAAGAATAATCTTTCCTACTTAATAAAATACTTGAGTGTGTGAATCCGACATCCACAACAATGGGCTCAACGAAAATCCATAAAGATACAAAAGGTACATCGCAAATAAAACAAGTGAAAGCAACATATGACACGTGGATGTGACTCTCATTTCTTACACCGACGATTGTTTCATCGTTACCTTCCCAGCACCACCATCAATTCCGGTAACCAACCGATTCCTCCACGACAACCTCATCGCTCTTGTAAATCCGCCGCTTTGCTCCACCATATCGCTACCAAAGATGCTCTCCAACAAACTAACCAATGATCGAATCTTAAGAAAAATCTAGAAATAAAAACTTATGTTTGTAGTTTGATCTAAATTCCTCCATAACAGCAACGATCTATGACAAAAGAGAAATCATGATTTCTCTTGATGATTAAATCTTTCGAGATATGCCGGATTGAGATTCCAAATCAAAGGATTGAGCAGATCGAATTGGGTTGAAACAAACCCTAAAAGTTGATTAAAACCCAAAAGACAGAGACTAGAATTAAAACAAAGATTGACTTTCATCTAAAGAAGGATCCAAGAAAGCTCGAGAAAGGAGGATGGTAAGGAAACCCAAAAGAGAAATTGGTACTAAGATCACGATGATTATTGAAAGCAAAAACATAAAATCGGCATCGAATAACCAGAAACTAAAGCCGGATTCCACGAAAGAGTAAAGTGGGAACCGGACGACGAGATAAGAGGGCAAAGCCGGACCATGTCCGGACACAAAAGCCAGCCACCACCGCTAAAGAAGCCGGTTGATGCTGGAAAGGAGCCAACCATCGTCGTTAAAGAAACTGGCCGATGTTGGACAGAGATTGGTCTTTGCCAAAAATCGCTTTCTCTCTCTGAAAAATCAAGAGAGAGAAGGGAGAGAAAACTCACACGCTAGTTTTACTTTACCATTGTTATAAACCATATGGATGGACTCCATAACCGGCCCATGGCCCATTAGGGTTTTACCTTATTCTCTGTATCCTGCTATTATCCTTGTATATATATCCCTTATTCTATTAATGAAAGACACAGTTCACAACACGTTATCAGCACGATAGCCTCTTACCCTAAAAATTAAAAAATCCCGAAACCCTAAATCTCTCTCACAAAAACCAAAACCAAAACCCTAGCTGTCTCTGCAAACAAAATTTTAAACTCTATCGAGATAAGTTTTCTATTCATATTTGTTTCTGCACGAATTTTGCACGGATTATCTGTTATCAATCCTGTCTGTATTTCTGCACGAACTTTGCACAGATAATTTGTTATCTATTCTGTCTGTAGTTTTGCACGAATTTTGCACGGATTATATGTTATCAATTTTGTCTGTATTTCTGCACGAATTTTGCACAGATTATCTATTGTCAATTCTGTCTGTAGTTTTGCACGAATTTTGCACGGATTATATGTTATCAATTTTATCTGTATTTCTGCACGAATTT
This sequence comes from Arabidopsis lyrata subsp. lyrata, assembly GCF_000004255.2. Taxonomy (NCBI): domain Eukaryota; kingdom Viridiplantae; phylum Streptophyta; class Magnoliopsida; order Brassicales; family Brassicaceae; genus Arabidopsis; species Arabidopsis lyrata. Next base: position 18,167,752 of record NW_003302549.1, on the reverse strand, counting down.
TGCACAGATTATCTGTTGTCAATTCTGTCTGTAGATTTGCACAAATTTTGCACAGATTATTTATTATCAATCCTGTCTATATTTTTGTACGATTTATGAACGGATTATATGTTATTGATTATGAACTGTTTTATGCAGTATATTACAGAAACCCTATTTTTTTTTCTTTTTACTAATGTAATAGCCATGTTTCTATGAGCAAAATTTTGAGTTTCTCAGGAATCAGGATTATATATATTGAGATTTTGTAGGAGGTCCCAACCAGCTAAGAGACATAACTGTTTCCAATCTCCGTATCAGATCTCGGGTCTCTGTTTCAGTTCTCCAATTAAGATAAGTGCTATTTATTTAATATGCTTTATATACATGATCCAATTAAAGTTTGATAAGATAAAATTTGCATGAAAATTGGCACATGTGATTTGATTTATGATTGGAGAATTAATTGAGAAGTTAGTGAATGGAAAGATGTTTAATGGCATGATAGATTGAATGTTTTAATATAAACCCTAAGTTAAACCGAAAGTAAACCGAAACCCTAAATCCTAGGTTAAACCGGTTTAATATACCCTAAGTCACGGTTTAAGATCAAGCTTCCTATAAATGGAAAGTTTCCAGAAATAGAAAGTTCCATATAAAGAAAGTTTACAGAAATAGAAAGTTTCGTAAAATAGCAAGTTTCCCAAAATAAAAGGTTTCCTAAAATAGCAAGTTTCCCAAAATGGAAAGTTACCAAAATAGGAAACTCCTTCATAAGTAAATATTCCAAAACCATAAAGTACATAATTGTTTAGGATTTATTTCTAGATGAGAAATAAAAATTTTCCATAAAAGGAAAGTTCCATATAAGGAAAGTTTCCATAAATAGAAAGTTCCATACATAAAACCGAAATCCTAGCAAAAACCCTAGTACTATAAATCGCGGATGCTAAAACCCTAAAACTTAACCGCGAAATCCTAATATCCTAATCTAGTATGATCCGATTGTTTGGTTGTTGCATACTAGATCAATCTTCTAGGGTTGATTTCATCCATATATATATATATAACATGATTGTTTAGAAAACACTTGCTGAAGACAAGCATGGCTCGGTCTTAAATACCGCATGACTTGGTCTAACCGATTACATGAGTTCTCATTTAACTCTATATATTATAGATATCAGAAATCAACTATTATGAATACACGGCACTCAATGCCTCTAGTGACAATTATTTACAATGGGTTTTGGACACTGAGATTGTCCTAAAGGAAAAAGGACTTGGTGAATCTATTGTGGAAGGAAACAATGCCACCAGAAGAGAAAGATATAAGGCGATTACTAACATACACCATCACCTCAATGAGAGTCTCAAAATCAATACCTCACTATTAAGAATCTTCTGGATCTCAGGACAGAGTTGAAAAAAAATATATATATATATAACCACCAAACAACGGTGCTATTACCCAAAAGCCCGATTCGATCGGAAGAATCTCAAATTCTAGGAATTCAAGTCCATGAATGAGTATAACTCAGCACTATTTAAAATAGTGTCAATACTGAGATTCCGTGGTGAGGAAGTTACTGAGAATGACTTGCTAGAGAAAGCATTCTCGACCTTTCACACAAACAATATATTGCCTCAGCAACAATATCGTGAAAAAAGGTTTTACCACATATGCAACTCTAAACTCTTGTTTTGCTACTTGCTGAGCAAAACAATGAGTTATAAATAGTGAAATGAGACCTCCTGGTCCTACCCCATTATCAGAAGCCCATTGGGCTGAAGAGCCTAAAGAGCCTAAAGAGACTAAAGAGTCTAACCACCTACAAAGAGATAAGTATCATGGCCACAGTCATGGTAAATGGAATGGCCATGGTAGAAGTGGCAATTATAATTTATATGATCAAGGAAAAATTCATATGGTTAAGGCCGCCGACCCGACTTTGGTCGTAATCGAGTTAGAGGCCGTGGTATACCCAAACCACAACACTCAAATAAACTTGTTTGCCACTGATGAGGAATGGGGAAACCATTGGACTAAGACGTGCATGACTCCTAAGAATCTCATTGATCTCTATCAAGAGAGTTTGAAAAGAATCTAGAAGTTCATTTAGTTCATCACAATGGTGAAGAAGATTTCGACCATGAGATAGATGACTATGAGACTTCGGAATGCCAACAAAATATCCAAAGACATGGTTGATTAGCCAAATTGCGGGTATAGCTTAATTTAGTGAAGGCTAAGGGCAGGCCCATGGCAGGCCCATATTCCCAAGGGCACGCATCCTCAGATGCTTCATATTCACCCAGCTCAAAGGGGCCTTGTTGAGTTTCAAAGAAAAGTGTTTGAATGGTTTCCACATTGAAACTAAGGGTGAAGGGAACAAAGGATTCCCATATATTACTAAGAACACCCGAAGACCATGAGAAGGTCTTAGAGACTATACCCGCGTCATAGATCTTTACTATGCCAAGGTCAATATGATAAAGGCTAATAAAGTAAGCAAAAGAGTTTACTGAGAGATTCACTAATGGCATGACCGGCTTGGCCAGCCCGGTTCGAATATGATGCGTAAATTAATTCAAAGTTCTAAAGGGCACACCCTTAAAGAAAACCGAGTTTTCCCTAAGCACCACACGTGCATAGCCTGTTCACAAGGGAAGCTTATCACTCGACCTTCACCAGTCAAAGTGTCTAAAGAGACCTTAAATTTTCTGGAACGAATTCAAGGAGACATATGTGGTCCGATCCATCCACCTTGTGGAACATTTCGGTACTTCATGGTTTTAATCAATGCATCGACCCGCTGGTCGCATGTTTGCCTATTGTCTTCTAGGAACCAAGCGTTTGTTAGGTTATTGGCCCAAATGATCAGATTGCGAGCCCATTTTCCAGATTTTCCTCTTAAGACCATACGTTTAGATAATGCTGGTGAATTCACTTCCCAAGCATTTAATGACTATTGTATGGACATGGGGGTAAGTGTGGAACATCCTGTGGCACATGTCCATACACAGAACGGATTAGCTGAATCCCTCATTAAACGAAATCAACTAATTGCTCGACCATTACTCATGAGGTCGCAGCTTCCGGTCTCAGCTTGGGGACATGCAGTTTTACACGCTGTTGAATTAATACGCATTCGGCCATTTAGTAAACATAGATATTCCCCATCCCAATTGCTAACGGGTCATGAGCCAGACGTTTCCCATCTAAAGACATTTGGGTGTGTCACCTATTTACCCATAGCACCACCACAGAGAGCAAATGATGGGACCTCAAAAGGGGATGGGAATATACGTTAAAAATGATTCTCCCACCATCATTAAGTATCTCGAGCCAAAGGCCAGATACAAGGATTGTCATCTCAATGAATCCGTTTTCCCAACACTGGGTGGAGAGACTAACAAGCTGGTCAAAGAACTTATATGGAATCAAACATCCTTCACATGGCAAGATCCTCGGACTCCATCAGAGATCCAAAAGACTATATATCTATAAAAGCTAGCTAAAACAGTTACCAAGATTCCTATAATGACCCAAAGAGAGTAACAAAATCGTACATACCAGCTTATAATGCACCAGTACGTATTGATGTTCACAAGGAACACAATCAAGTTGCTACAGAGGCTACAACACATAAGAAACGTGGTAGACCCAAAAGGTTCCAAAGACAAGAACCCTCGGAAATCAAAGAAAGGTGCAAGGGAAACCGAGAAGGTTCAAGAAACCATAGACATGGCCGGCTAATAGACATAACCCTAAGGTACCAATCAATGAGGTTCGGGACGCCAAACCTCAAGGTCCTGAAGGTGTAAAGAGATCTCTATAAACTATATCATGTCTAGAATACAATGGAACCGAAAAGATGTCGACATCAATGATAAAATATTTGCGCACAAGGTAGCAACTGAAATGAATGAGGATCAGGAGCCCACGTCTATACTAGAGTGCACTCAAAGACCTGATTGATTAAAATGGTACAAGACCATAAAACGTGGAGCTAAGAATCATTAAGAAGAAGAATGTGTTTGGTCCAATACAAAGGACACCATTCAATGTAAAGCCAGTGGGACAAATGAGTCTTTGTGATTGTGTGAAATAAACATAGTGAAAGCGTAATATATCAGACACGGCTTGTCGCACAAGGATTCACACAAAGACCAGAAATAGAGGAGATATTCTCCTCTGTGGTGGATGCTAAGACATTTAAATCTTTGCTAAGTCTGGCTATATAAAAGAGAAAGATTTGCGGCTAATGGATGTAATGTCTGCATATTTATATAAGTCCACTGGATAATATATGAGATTACCAGAGGGTATTGAGCTCAAAGATAAGAAAGATTCTCGAGAACAGCACTGCATAAGGCTGGACAAATCCTTATATGGACTAAAACAAAGCGGACATATGTGGTATAACCGGTTAAGTGAATATCTCATCAGAGAAGGCTATAAAAACGATCCGATCAGTCCATGTATTTTTATCAAGAAGTTTGCAAACAAAGGATTTGTAATCATAGAAGTGTATATGAATGATTTAAACCTCTGGGTAATCGCCCAAACAGTTGAGTATATCTAAAGAAAGAATCTCAAATGAAAGACCTAGGCAATAATTAAGTTCTGTTTGGGATTACAACCTGAGTACGTGAATAATGGAATCCTTGTGCATCAAATGGCATACACTGAAAGAGTACTCAAGGAGATTTAATAAGGACCAGGCCCGCCCATTGACCAGGTCCAATGGTGGTGAGAAGCCTCAGATTGGATAGTGATTCATTCAGTCTGGAAATGCCATACCTCAGTGCCATAGAAGTTCTAATGAATTTGGCTAGACACACTAGACCAAACATTTGTTTTGCCGTGAGTCTTCTGTCTAAATTTAGTTCATGATCAACCCAAAGGCACTGGAAAGGTTTAAAGGAAGGTTTGATTAAGTTTTAAAGTCTATTTTTCCTGCGTTGTTTACTTGGGTTTATTCTATACTGATCTAACCAAAGAAGGACCAGTTTGCTTTGGTTTAGTTTGATTTACTAATGCAGGATATTCATAAGATCAGATTATGGTATGGTCAATGAATAGGAACTATGTGTGGCTTGATCCCTTCCAAGGGTACGTAGGCAGCCTTCCTTAAGGCGCATCTACTACTACATCAAAGATCATCATATTTGAAGACAACGCAGCCTGTATTGCTCAACTCAAGGATGACTACACTAAGAGAGACCGGACGAAGCACATTTTGCCAAAGCTCTAATTCACTCATGAATTACAGAAGGACGGTCAGGTCAAAGTTCAACATATCCGGTCAAGTGAGAATTCAGCTGACCTATTCACCAAATCATTGCCGACTTCAACGTTCTGGAAGCTCATTCATCAGATCGGAATGTGCGGACTTAAGGATCTACAGTGATGCTCAAATCAGGGGGAGTAATGCGTGTTGTACTCTTTTTCCTTCACCATGGTTTTGTCCCACTGGGTTTTCCTGGTAAGGTTTTAATGAGACAACATTCCCCAGCGCATTATAGAGATCTTGGTTTAGTATCGGGCACGGTTATGTCTTCCAAGGGGAAGTGTTATAAACCATATGGATGGACTCCATAACCGGCCCATGGCCCATTAGGGTTTTACCTTATTCTCTGTATCCTGCTATTATCCTTGTATATATATCCCTTATTCTATTAATGAAAGACACAGTTCACAACAACCATATTATTTTGTATATATTAATAAACATATGTTATATATTACTTTACAAAATATATACAATATATTGTATAGTATACACATGTTATATATTACTTTTATAAAATAAATTAAATAATCTTCATAAAACATATGATTTCAACTTTTTAAATCTTAAGGACCATTAAAAAAGAGCTCCATTAAAAAAATTTGGTCCTTAAGATTTTTTTTTTCTTTTGCCCAAAAAAAAAAATCTTAAGGACCACATTTTTTTAATGGAGCTCTTTTTGTTTTCTAAAAACACTTAAACCTCAAAAACTCTTCATACAGTAGAACCTCTATAAATTAATACTCGATAAATTAATAAACACGATAAAATAATAAATTTTGTCGGTCCCGAGTAGGACCAATGTAAAAATTAATCAAATTCGATAAGATAATAAGATAATAATTTTTTTGAAATCCCTATGTAAAAATATGGTCCCAATAATATCATAAATTAATAAGGGAGACTCACAAAAATGCTCCTTTTTCAATACCCCTTTTCAAAAATGCCCCCTTTGGCTGTTCATTTTTAAAAATACCCCTTTTATGTACAAAATGACTAAATTACCCTTCTTTTAATAAAAGATATTACAAATATATAAGGAAATATAACAAAATTAGGTCCACAAAATACAAAATATTTTTTGGCGGGAAAAATGATCCTTCAATTTTTCCCGCCAAAACACTTGTAAAAACTTGTAAAACCTTTAAATACCTTGTAAATTTTCCCGTAAAATTTTTTCCCGCCAAAAAAGTTTTTTTGCGGGAAAAGTGATTCCGTAATTTTTTTGGTGTTAAATTTTTGGCGGGAAAATTTTTGGCGGGAAAAATTTACAAGGTATTTAAAAGGTTTTTTACAGGATATTTATAAGGTTTTACAATGTATTTTAAAAGGTTTTACAACGTATTTATAAGGTATTTATAAGATATTATAAGATCATACAAGCTATTTTATAAGGTTTTGCAAGTTATAAGATTTTCCAAGTTTTTTATAAGGTTTCCCAAGTTTTTTACAAGTTATAAATTCCTTATAAAACTTTATAAGTACCTTGTAAAATCTTTTAAAATACATTGTAAAACCTTACAAAACACTTGTAAATACTTCGTTAAAACCTTTAAAATACCTTGTAAATTTTTCCCGCCAAAAATTTTCCCGCCAAAAAAATTGCGGAATCACTTTTCCCGCAAAAAAAATTTTTTGGCGGGAAAATTTTACAAGGTATTTTAAAGGTTTTTTATAAGTGTTTTGGCGGGAAAATTGCGGGATCACTTTTCCTGCCAAAAAATATTTTGTATTTTGTGGACCTAATTTTGTTTCAAATAAGGGTAAAATGGTCATTAAAAATTAAAAGAGGGCAAACTTAAAAATGGACTCTCAAAGGGGGCATTTTTGAAAAGGGGTATTGAAGAAGGGGCATTTTTAACAATTTCTCAATTAATAATCATATAAATAATATATATTTATATGTATATATAAATAGAATATACTAATGCATTATTTAATGTCTAAGAATTTAAATTTTTGTTAGTGATTGTCTCTAACTTTTATTGTATAAAACAATTGTTTTGTTTTTTAAAAAGAAAGTGTTCTATTATAATTTATACCTACGTAATGAAAATAACTAATTTTTTCAATAAGTTTGTATGAATTGTATGCATAATTTTTATTTTGATAGTCTTTTATGATGTTAAAATATGACACATGAGGTCATTAATCCTAAATTTGAATTTACGTATATTGTTTGTATTAGTGAATTCCCTTATAATCTTTGTAACTTTTGGCTGAAAAACTTTTTTCTAAATATCAAATCTAAATTCCATAATTTAAGATCTAAAACATCAAGTTCATATTTTTTTAGAAATTTAAAAATTAAACCAAATCTCTCTATAAATTTTTTTTTGTCAACCACACATTAATTAATAAATAACTCCTTGATTGGTTGCCCAATTAGGAGGAGAAGAGTTTACAAAAGTAACTTCAGAAAATAATAAATATTAATTTATAGATAAATTATTATTTTTTTGTCGTCAATTTATAGATAAATTAATAAAATATTATGGTCCCAACATTATTAATTTATAGAGGTTTTACTGTATAACGATCTTTATTAATAAGCTCTTTTTTAAAAAAATAAACATTATAACGATCATTATATAATTATCTATTGGATCACAATAACTAAATAGAATGCTACATATATTAAAACTGAATTACAAAAATTTATTTAACATGAAAGTTTTGTTATAGCCATAAAAAATTTTATTTTACATATGTGAATTTAAATTAAAAATTTGAAATTAAAGAAAAATAAGTATAATCTTGTATATATGGCATTAGAAATAAACTAAAAATGAAAAAAATGTTAGATATATATCATACTTTCTAAAACACATTTAGAATCAAATCCTTAATTATAATGATGTTTCCATTGATTTTCAACCCATATAATAACATAATAAATAGATACATGAATATAATGGAAAAGAATGAGAGAATGATTACTTATAAGATGATGATCTAAATAGACAATGGAGATGAATTTTTTTTTTTTTAAAAAAAACAATGTAATATTTATATATATATATATATATATATCATATAGTCTCTAAAATTATAATTTAGAATTAAGCTTTTACAATGATATTTAAATTGATTTTTTCAACCCATACAACAACAAGAACAAAAAAAAATACTTAAAACAAAACAAAAAGAAAAGTTAATATTTGAGATATAGTAGAAGAGGATTAGAGAATGAGAAAATGAGTATTTATAGAATGAGAAGTGATGGGAGTTACAATATAGAAAATAAATTATGGGAGTTACAACTTTAATTTATAGTTTGTTGAATATAATTGAATGGAGAAATATAATATAGTTAATGCATAATTTAATGATTTCTAGTTTATATTAAAGTGTGAGTTAAATGTATATAATTGAATGTGTTATTTGTGATTTAACTGGAAATAATATATATATATATATATATATATTTTTAAGTTACATTGATAGTGAAACCTTACTTTTATATATAAATGAGTTAATTAATAATGTGTCATAAATAAATAAATCATACAGTATATATAAAATTCACAATTAATCACATATGCAACTAGGCCTGGACGTTCGGTTTTCGTATTCGGGTCGGATCGGATAATTCGGATTTCGGATTTTTTGGATTGGGATGTTTAGAATCCGATTAGGATCCTAATGATTTGCGGATCAGATTGGTTAACAAAATTTTTTGGAAACCTGATGTGTAACCGAAACATGTATAATTTTGGTTTCAGATCCGTATTTAGATCCGAATTATCTGATTAAATCAGACATTTGATCTGAATTACCCAATTTACCGGTCCGAATTATCCAAATTACCCAAATAACCCGATTTATGCGATCCGAACTAAGCATGAGATGAAAGAGCTGAGCATAAAATTAATGAGCGGATCGGTTTTTTCGGATTCTGATTTTATGCTCAGGCCTATATGCAACACATTTAATCATATACATAAAGAAAATTAAGTTGAAAAGATACTCATTATCTATTTTAGATTATAAGCTTATAAATAATCATTCTCTCATCTCTTCTACATTATCTCAATTTGTTTTTTTAATGGTCTTATATGGGTTGAAGCATCATTGTAAGAGTCTAATTCTAAATTTTATTTATATAGACTATAATATTGGATTACACTTATCAGAATGTGATTCTCCTATGTTAAAAGTTTTCCTTTAAATCTAAGGCCACACTTATCAGTCTTGCCAATATGCAGAATATGATCCAACTTCTTTGTGCCATTATTAAGCACACTCAAATTCTTTTGAGTTTCTTCAAGTTGTATTTTAGCTTGTGATGCTTCTTCTTCTTTTTCTGCCGCATATTTCTGTGGTTCAATGACTTTAGCCTCTAACTTGAGTTTCTCCTTAGTTAACACTAAATTCTCCTCAACTATTTTAAGCCAATGCTCATATAAGGCTTTGTAATTCTCATGAAACTCTTCATCACTGATACTTGCAGCATCGTCATCACTTTGATCATTGTCACTTTATATTACAGCTCATGTTGTAGACGCTGACGCAAACCCTGACATAGACGCTAATACACCTCCTACTACAGATGTAATTGACTCAAAGGTTGTAAACGCCATAAAACTCTTCAACTCTTCACCATCATCTGAATCAGTTTCAGAGTTATTCATAATCATTTTCTTCTTCTTTGGCTTCAGCAAATTCGCACATTCCAAACGCACATGTCCAAAACCTTTGCACTCAAAACATTGTATGCCCTTTGATGAATTTCCCAACTCTTCTCTTTTTCAATTAGCCCTAAACCCGTGAAGAGATTTGTTTCCCTCATTCCATGAGAACCGCTTCTTGAATGGCAAACTCAATATCTCCATCAATCTTGATATCAAACTCTGTCTTACTTCCTGAACGATCTCCTGAACGATTTCCTGAACCTCACCCTTGATCTACCCGAAACAAGACTAAATCTTTATCGAGAACCCGCTCTGATACCAATTGTAAGTGCGGATGAGGTAAGATAAATTACAGAAAGCAAACGAGACAAGAACTTTGTTAACGAGGTTTGGTTTTCCTACTCCCCGGGACCAAGTCCAGATTTTGATTTCACTAGAACAAAAAAGCAAATTACAGCCAATTCGCAAACGCGTAAAACAAGAACAACCCTCTTGATTTACCGCTCCCTTCTATAACGTGAAATCTTAAGGATAATCTCTACCCTTAACTAAACTCCCCCTGAGTCTAGATTTAATCAGGATAACCTAACCCTGAGCTAAAGTCCCCCTGAGTCTAGACTTCAATTCTTCAAGTCTCTAGACCAACCGTCACACACGAACGTTACACCAACATACAAATAAGCTTGATCACACAAGCATCAAACCGCAAAACTATGTCGCACAAAACCGCGAAACTATGTCGCACATACCCTCAGAAAACTCTCAATGATTTGTCTCTATCCCTCAGCTCTCAATGATTTGTCTCTATCCCTCAGCTCTCTTGCCTCTCAGAGACGTCCTCAGCTCCTCCTTATATAGCCAAAACGAATTCCTAATCGCCATAGGAGAAGATTTCCAATTTCCATAAGGAAAAGTAAATTTCCTTTTATACTTTTCCTTTTTCTCATCAAACTCCACTTTCATCAAGTCTTCCAAATCTCTTTAAGTCCTTTTTCCTTTGTGATTCATCCTCTAAACACGCTCCAAACATATCTTCTCAAACCTTCTAGAAACAACAGCATCTTGAACTACTTCTTGAATCATTCAGCAACTCCATCAGACAAAATCTTGTATTACTTCTTGACTCATTCAACAACATCATCAGACAACAACTACATCTTCAGTCTCTTCTCTGTATGTGTTTGTATTAGGCGCATAAGCAAGAAACAAAGCACCTGCTCGGTTTCTGAATATCATCTAAGCTAAGAGTCTTGATGAGCTCTCCAACATTTCTCCTCCTCGACCGGGGGGAGTTTTATTTTTTTGTTGCTTAAGCACCACCCTTTCCTTTACTTTTTGCCAACATCGTTGTCTTAACCTCGACCTATTTGGTCACCTAGTCCTCCAAGCTAATCATGATAGCTTGATTTGTCTCTTCAACTTCAGCAAACTCTGTTTGTGCCCACATGAAAGTTATGGAATATCCTTCGGTTGAAAAGAGTACTTTGGTAGAGCTCAGTTAGTCTTCAAACATGAGGACAAAGCAGAAGAGTATAAATCCAAATTATCTCCAAAACGAAACAAGTATGGGAACAACTATAAACAAACGAAACATAAATAATAAAAGAAACTTGACTCACATGACATGATACTAGCTTAACTTCTATTTATTCTTCCTCGATGAATGTTCGGCCACAACTGTTGTCCCAATGCTCTAATCTTGACAATATTTTCAAAAACATTCGGTGAAAATGTCAAACTAACATGTTGATTACATGAAGCAAAAGAAAAAAGGGGGTTAGACGAACATAAACTACAAAAGTTAACTTTTTGCAACATTTTCATGCAAAAGGAATAATCAATCTCTAAGTAGAGAGTATATACATATATCATCTCTTCTTTGATAACTTTATTTATTTAAAGACTTTAAACACATTGCACACATATAAACCCCTACATTATTTAAAGTTTACATATGTTAAACAGTGTCAAAATACATATTGGTTTATAATGTCACTAATATATTTACCTTATTTATTAAAAAAAAAACTAATTTTCCTGCAATTTATTTACCTCTTTTTGAATTAATGTAATTTAAATTTCATTTATGGTATATATATGGTAAAGTAATAATCAATCTAACTAGAGAGTCAATACATGTCTTCTCATCTTTAGTAACTTTATTTATATATTTTTAGAAGTTAAATATTTACCTTATGTTAAAAAGGTAATATAATAAATCTCTCTATTATTTAAAATTTTAATATAATAAAAAGTGTCAAAACTTATTTTTCATTTTGATATGACTATTATATTTACCTTATGTTAAAAAGGTAATATAATAAATCTCTTTATTATTTAAAATTTAAAGTGTCAAAACTTATTTTTCATTTTTATATGACTTTTCTATTTACCTTATTTTATAGGAAAAAAATAATTTATCCCGGATATATATCTAATATTTTAAATTTATGCTCATATTTGTACAAAACACCATTTAAAAAAGAGCGGGTAATTATCGTATATGAGAGTACTCTCCTAATTATCAACAGTTTAAACCGTTATTTATTTTAAAAAACCGTTATTTTTAAAAAATCAATCTAAGTCAACAACACAAGATTTTGTATGGAAATCAAATTAAAATAGGGCCTGCTCCATTTCCTTCATGAGTCTACTACATAAACTCTCTTTGACACCATCTTAGCAACACAACAAATCCAAATATCTCTTCTCTTCTTCAAAAGTGAGATCTCTGCAACGTTCTCTTTCGCTTTGTGATCTATTCTCCTTAACGATTGCCTTTCAAAAGTAAGATTAACGTTTTCTTGTAATTGATTTTCTTCTTGTAATGATATTTGATCCAACTTTTTTTCTTAATTTCGTTCTATGATATAAATGGGTTTCCACTATAAAATATTCGTTACCCGTTGTAATTTTTATGTTATTTTATGAATTCTTGTAAATTCCTAGGCATATAAGGATTATGATGCTCATATAACTATGATTTTTGTCTTCTAGATCATGTTCTCTTATAATGTTCATATAGAGACGCTAAATTTTGACAAATGATCCATGATTACGTATTTATCATTTCGGTTCTTTACTTGACTATAATTTTTTTATGGTATCTTTGTTGATGTGGAAAGAGATGCATGCATGTCAACACTTGTGGTTTATATAAACTTATAACCATGTATCATGTATTACATGTAGTTCTTATCGAGTTATGTCGTCATCTCCCAATGGAAACGAATCCAACCATTATCTGGCTAAACCAACTTTTGAATCTGTAAGTCATGACCTCAACACCCGTGAATGGGATGACCTTATAGAAAAATCAGATATTAGCAGTCAGTCTCTGCCAACAGAAGACGTGGAACCTATCCAGCCTCTGCCACCAATTCAATTTATGACACATACCTCCAAAACAAAGCGGCCTGTCACAGAGGATTACATGGTTCAATGTGCCGATTGTAAGAAATGGAGGCTCATACCTTCGATGCAACACTACAAAACAATCAAAGAAACACAACTTCAAACCCCCTTTGTCTGCGAGAGAGCATGTGCTTGGACGCCAAACATGTCTTGTAATGTTCCTCAAGATGGAACAACATGTGATACATGGTCTAACATCCCTCCCATACCCACCGGCTGGTCACGCTCGGTGTATATTAGAAGTGATTCCACAAAATTTGCAGACGTGTAAGTTCTTTTAGCCCATTTTTACTCTTCTTTTCAATGATGTCAAATCATAAAGATTTTCTTATAATTGGTTTTCTTATTGTCATTCAGATATTATTTTCCTCCATCAGGAGAGAGGCTACGATCATCAGCTGATGTCCGAAGGTAATATTTTCTAATAAGTTATGTAATTTATAGAAAGCCGATAGGTTGACACTCTTTGAATTCCTAGTTTAGGATAATATTTAGGCGTTCCATCTCTTTGTTTCCTTTTCCAATAGTCTTTTGGTTTTACGTCTGACTTAGGGATGAGGATCGGTGTATCAATGTCTTACCATTTTGCAAACCAATGTATAGAATCATTTTGCAAATTAATTAACCTCATTTTTGGCTTGCAGTTTCTTGGACAACCACCCAGAATATGTGAGAGCAGGGGTGAATCCTTCTCAGTTCTCATTTCAGTTGCCGAAACCCCTGGACGAGAACTATGTGAAGAAGCGCACTCGACCAGTGAAACCAACAAAATCGTCAAAGGATAACAATTGTAAAAAGGACAAAAAATGAAACTTTAGTCATTATTTCATAGACAAATATAGTCTATGAGGACAAAAATTAAGTATTCATGATACTTTTAATTTATTTTGTGGTTTAAAGTAAGATTGTGAGTTTATTTGGACAAATTTAATAATGTTTTGTTGACAAGATTAGTTATTTTTTTGGTTCACAAATCTTGCTTTGTTTTTGCAAACCCTTTTGTCTATATTTTGTAGAGAATCCTAACCTAAATAATTTATTTTGCAAGAAATATTTTTATTTAAATTTTGTGATTTCTATGGATACTATGTAGTGTGCGTGGTATAATACAATACATAGCTTCCTAAGAAAAACAATGTTTGTGATTGTGGTATAAATAAATAGTGCTAAAAATATAATATAAATATAATGTATGTTTACATAAGCATTAAAAGTTTTATAGGGTTTAAGACTACTCTTCACTTGCCTGATTTGAAATCGACTCAATACTCTCCTTCTCCACCATATTAAAGATTCAGGCACCAATTAACGACTCATGAAACTCGTTTTTTTTGTAGCTTTCACAATGTGTTATGATTTTTCGACTTCTTATGTTAGGCTCAGCCCGATAGATTTTATTGCCTAAAGAAAAATAAGTCATTTATCCCATTATAAAAAAATGTTAAAACAATTTCAGGATTCCAACTTAATAGAGTCGTTTAGCCCACCACATCATAAATTTGACTAAACGGAATAAATAAACAGAGTTAAGTATCCGCTGAAAATCTCGTTTTATAGGTTATCATCTATTTTTAACTAAGACGTAACACCGTTAGTTTATTCCGTCAGTCAAACTTAATGACTCGACTATTTTAGCAAAGTTAATGATTAAAATAAGAAGTCAACAAATGTTTACGATTTAATTGAAAAATCAAGAAAAATTGATTATATATTTCATCGAAACCAAAGTTGGAGACTGTTTTTAACACTTTTGTTTAGTTGAAAAAAACATTCCTGACATTTTTACGGAAATCTAAATTATATATAGTCTTTTTTTGTGTAAATGTAAAGTTTATTCAATAAAAAATCTGTTTTACAATAAATTCATCATAAAAATTGATAAAAATTTAAAAAAAAATCAGAAAAGTATATAGAGATGTGTAAACTAGTAATTATTGGTTTAAAATCAGAATCGAACAAGTTCCCAAGTGGGCACCAAACATCATGGCAAAAAGAGGTACCCTCACTAGATTTTACTTTCACCTTGTTAAGAGGTTTCGTTGTTGGTCTTTAGTTCAGAATTTTCCTCTACATCCACGACCCAGAGGAGGAGTTCCCATGGACTGACCATAACGAAGCATTACGCAACAGATTTTTATGGACCTAGTTGACCCACATTGAATCTCCGTATAAGCTTCAAGACACTAACCGAGTTAACCTCTGATATCAAACTTATCCCGAAACTACCCTTTTGTTTTGGCTTACAAACATCTTTCTTAGCAATCTTGTTTTTCTTGGGTTTAACTCAGGGTATGACTATAGAAAAGCTGAAATAAACTTTTAATTTCTTTAATGCACTTATTCGGCAAGAGGAAAGCGGATAGCCAACAATTTGTGAGACTTGAAAGTACAGAAAATGACCAACTAACTCCCCATTAACCTGAACAGAAAAAGAGGCAGTCCCAATACACAACTCGATCAAGTTAATAAAGCTTTCCGATAGATTCATGGACTTAAAAATATTAAACAAAAAAGGTTATTGCACAGAATCAAAAGCTTTAGAGATATCGATCTTAAGAACGCAACGACTAGAAGTTAACCCTTTGTGATAATCCTTCACTAGTAAACATTTTTTTTTAATATGTTATAAACAATTGACATATATTTGTTTTTATTAAAAGTTTAATTTACATATTTTGAAAGTCTCAAATATTTGTTAAACAATGGCAAATATTTGTTAAAAGAATTCATCTATCTCGCACACAACACGAATCCATATCTAATTTTAGAAAGAATTATACTTTGATTCTTTTTTTTTTTTCTGAACGGAACTTTGATTAATGGTAAGATTTGTTTTAAACACCAGTTTTTAATCCCAAAAGCACAAATATTCTCCCTAGTTAAAGCATGATATTATCTTTAGAGTGAATGTAAATTAAGAATTATTTTTGTAACAACAAATTTCATATTTATGCAAAATAAATAAAATTCAGTTTCTTTCTCTCTTCTCTTTCTCGGTTTCCCCATTTTCTGTCTAGACAACCACACCAACAAACAAATCTAAAAGCTTTGTCCGAATTGGCTCTGTCTCAAAAATGAGATTCTTAAATTAGCCACAACGATCTTTAGAGCCTTCGCTCAACGATCTCTGAAACCCTGGTTTGGTCTCTTCTTCTTCGTGTAACGATTCTTCTTCTTGATAATTTTAATCTTTGTTTCGGCTTTTTCGATGAAATTGTGTATTTTTGGATCTCGTCTCTATCAGCTCACGTTAGCTCGTTTGATGATATGATTATTGTTACTTCCGTTGCTCTGCTTTTTTCTCTGTTCTTTGATTATTGTTGATTGTGAGATTGAAATGTTCGAGGGTTTCTACTGTTTACTGTTCTTTACTCGTATCATTGTGTAAATTCATATACAAAGAGAAAAGCTCCATTGATGCTTAGCTTCTTCTGATGTTTTCTTGTTTATGTTCTCATATGATGTTAATAGAGAGACTAGTGAATCATTCTGTTTTCACTTGACATTGATTTCTCTAACCATTTATTACAGGTTGTTTTGTATGAGTATGTCGCAGTCGTACTATGAAAACAAATCCAATAACATAATGGAGGAAGGAAAGGTTGCTGTCCAAAGTTCGCGAGGATCGAGATCGTCTTCACCTAATGAGGTAGCTGAGGATAGAGGTGAGAATCAGTTGGTGGTTTATGACTTGAAAGGAAATGATACTGAAGAAGAAGTTCTACCGATTCAATCTCAGCTTCCGTCATCCAGAACACAGTGTCCCTCTATTGGGGCTTTTACGGTTCAGTGTGCAAGTTGTTTCAAATGGAGACTTATGCCTTCCATGCAGAAGTATGAAGAGATTAGGGAACAACTTCTTGAAAACCCGTTTTTCTGTGAAACAGCACGTGAATGGAAGCCAGATATTTCTTGCGATGTTCCTGCTGATATCTATCAAGATGGAACTCGTGTTTGGGCTATTGATAAGCCGAATATCTCTCGCCCACCCGCTGGATGGCAACGTTTATTGCGGATTAGAGGTGAAGGAGGTACCAGATTTGCCGATGTGTACGTCGTTACTCTTCTCTCATTTATGTCAAAGTAGTCTTTCCTCTTTAAACCATTGTATCAGCTTTCCTTATAAATCTTTTTTCCTGGTTGTTTTCAGCTATTATGTTGCTCCTTCAGGGAAGAAGCTTCGATCAACTGTGGAGGTCCAAAAGTTAGTTTCTCTAGCACTCCATTTCCACATTTTAGTTTTCGTAATTTATAATAAGCTGATACACTGGTTAATATGCACTTTTTCTGTTTCCTGATTTAGGATTTCTATCTATTCATTTCCTTTTCCTATAGAGTGCTTCGCTTTTGCGTCTGATTATATATAAGAATGAGGTCTCAGCGTTATAGGCAGTTATGAAAAATACAGAAACCCTTTCCTATGTTTTGTTGACTAACGAAAATGTGTTCACTGTGCAATGCCTAGAAATTGGTTAAAATGTCATCCCTATTTTCATTATACTTCACTGAAACAATTGAGATCAGCAACAATGGTAAAATAAAAGTTTAGTGATCTACCAATTCATTTTGTGATTTTCTTTTTTTGGCATCAAGTGATTACCAAATTGTTTTCAGTTACGTATAGCGAGTTTCTTTACACCCTTATAACCATTATTACTGGTTTGCAGGTACTTGAACGACAACCCCGAATACATGAGTGAAGGGGTGAAACTTTCACAGTTCTCGTTCCAAATCCCGAAACCGCTGCAGGATGACTATGTGAGGAAGCGCCCAGCTCGACTAGTGGATTCCATCGATAATACAAACACCCATGTAGCTAAAGAAGGTATGTTGCTTCTTTTCCCATGTTACTCTTCTATATCCAAAAACGACATTCTTGGCTAAATATTATTATAAGCTTGCAGATTATAAGTCTTTTGAAAACACTCCAGGTATGGATTTACAGAAATATAATTGTGGTTATCTTTTGTACCAAGGCTTTAGATTATTGATGTCATTTTCTCGGTCAGAGTGTATTTTACGTGTACTCAAACCAAACATTGGTGTCTTAGGGAACTTCTCAACAATAAAACGTCTTTGGTTCACTGCGATGAATATCAATTTCCACCAAATCCAACTTTTACAATTTTCTAACATTTCGGTTGTCTTGTTTTTTCCAGCTAATCCACTAGCATGGATCTCTCCAGATGATCATATAGCGTTGCAGCTAGGTACGCCAACCGAGTCTGGACTTTACAATTCACATGATCAACCATCGAAAAAGAGAAAAACATCAAAGCTATCGATCTTTGGCGCCAACGACGAACTTGCTGATAGATAATCTAGCTAGACAAGAGTGAGCTATCATCTTCTCTGGTATATAAACCGTCTTCTATCTTTGTTTTTTGGGTTTGTTTTATCGAAGAAACTGAGAGCATGTGGTTAGCTTGTTTTGTTGTGTATACCATCTATTTTGTTTTGCAGTGTAAGATACTTTCTATGAAGAAGATGGGCCCTTTTGGTTTTTGCTTCCAAATTACTGGATTTCATGGAACTTGAAGTTAATGTTTTTAAACCTAAAATTTGATTACACCAAATTCCATTATCTCACAAACCTACTAGAGGACTGAGACAAGAAAGCAGAAAGAGCAACTGAAGCAACAACTTAAAAGAAAAGAAAGATTTGTGCAAAGAATGTGACCTTCCTGGCAGATTATTCGTAAACCGATCGAGACAGTTGGTTGATCAAATTCGTGAATGTCGCAAAACTCCGCCACTTTCTTTGCTAAAGCTCTTTCCTGCTACCTCTTTTTATCTGTCACTCCCGCTATTAAGTTGTGCTTTCACCTTTTCAAAATAGCCTTTGCGCAAGTTCTTCGGAAACTAAGGTCACAAAATTATCATTTCCAAATTCCGATGGCTCAAATCCCTCAATTTTTCTTAACCATCGTTTAGTTTAGGCGAAACATACAAGGTAATGTGCAAGGTACCTTAGGTGAGTCACATACCATGCGCTTAGCATAACTTTTGAGCTTTCCATTTCACAAATGCTAGCCATCAATCCTTGTCTACTTTCCGAAGTGCGTATGAGTTGGAACGTTAATCTCAGGTTATTTTAGCGACATCCAAAAGATAATATTCCAAACAACCCTAGGGGAGATATAGCTGAAGCCATTAGTTTGGTACATACAGCAACAAAAGTACGCCATATCTCTAATCCGCGCAAAAGGCAGAAACAAAACTAACAACAAATCTGCCTTCTACTACTCTGCTTCGTGGATTCCCTATTTGCTGATGGTGGGCTCCTGTCTCCCGTGCTTAAGCCTTATCATCGGAACCAAGTGACAGGAGCGGGAGTAGTACTGACTTGAGGAAGCTGCGGAATCATACAGTTTTGTTGTTGCTGCCACTGATGCAAGCCAAAACCATAGGTGGGCTCTTGGTGCTGTCCTTGTTGCGGAAAAGATAGAGTGGTACTTCCACTATCTTCTTCTATCTCATTGGCTGCTTCATCCATTACCGCATCCTCACCTGTTTCATCCAACTCAGTAATCTCTAGTGTACGCGGTTGTTGGAAGGTTCCTATGGACTGAGAGTAAGTAGACTGAGAAGGATTCCAGCAAACAACTGCTTGGCATTTGTTGGATCTCTGATCTTCATAGTGATTATCATCAGCTATTGATACATCGCGAAGAAATCTATCTGCACAAGAAAACAAGAAATGTGAACATTCAGAATTTAGACACACCCATCCATATGTTGTCAAGATTCTGGATCACAAGTTAGAGGCAAACAGTGGCTTTCAAACATTGAAGACAAACTAAACGAACCATAACAAAATCGGAAACCAAGACACAGCATATAAACTATAGATTAGTAGTATAGTTTCTCAGGTTTTCCTACAAATCTTTTCACAATCTTATAAGATTATCTGCACTGTTTGGTGAAACTTATCGAGACATCCCAAATGCCGAAGATAGCCTTACTTAATGAGCTAGGCCATTGCTATGACATAGTAGTTTCTAAGGTTAAGCTACAAGACCTTTCACAATCTCATTACTGAATAAAGTTGAGAAAACTCATCAGTAATTCACTTCAACCACATAGTTAAACCTAATCCTAAAGCATTGGTTCAATCATAACATCAACAAATGAAAGAAACTTACTCTTAAACCCAGAAATCAAGTCTCTATCAACAAATAGGTTTCCAGAAGAAGGCTGCTGATAATGAAGAGGCTTAAATAGAACAATTGCTCTCTCATCGTTCACCGGCTCAAGCTCAATATCTTCCGCGACGGTATCTTGCATCGGCAAATCAACTTCCTCTTCCTCCATAATCGGTGGCAAATCCACATCCTGAATCAAGATAATATATACCAATTCATCATGATGATCAAGAATTCTAGGGTTTTCAAAAACTCAGAAAGAGAATTTACCAGACGACGAATCTTCCTGGCGGGAGAAGAGACGGAAAAATCAGAGAATTCGTCGTTAACTCTGTCAATGTCTTTCCTCTTCATCGACAAGCGCTCGTTCTCCTCCATTCTTCGTTTATTCAACGGCAAGTGAAGCTTTTTAGCAGAGATAATGATAAAATTCTGGACAAGTAAGAAGAAGCGACATGTATAGAAGAAGAAGAAGAAGAAGAAGAAGAAGAAAAAGTGGTCTTTCTCAGCTTCTCTAGAGGAATCCAGAAGTCTGAAAGCATAAACTGTCTCTTTCATGAAATTTCCGGTTTTGTTTTTGGTATAGAGATTTCCGGTTTGGGTTATACCATCCCAACATTTCCATATTTGTTCTCCATGTTTTGTAAGTGGTACAATAAAACTTCTATAAATTGATGCTTTTACAAACTAATAAATTATTCGGGATCGGTATAAAAAATAATACAAATCGAAAACTTAATAAGATAATAATTTTTTTAAAACATCTTTTATAAACATATGATCTTATTAATTAATAATTGTATAAAATTATTAATATATATAACTTTATATATATATATATAATAGTAATTTATATATGTCGTATTACATGTAAATAATTTAGTGAATATGATTCTAGTATTGTTTGTCTTTCTTAAATTTGTGTTCATTCTTGGTACAACTCAATTCTAATTTTTTTACTACATTGAAATTTTTTTTGTGTTGGTTTATAAACTTAATAATTGTTTTTCTACTTGTACTTGGTTTTTTCAGAAAGATATCGATTATAAAGAAAAAATTACTTTTTATATAGATTTTTTCTTAAAAATTATAAAATTAAGAAAATCTCTCTATAAATTAATTAAATTAATACCTTTATAAATTAATAGAAATTTTCGGTCCCGACATTAATAATTTATAGAGGTTTTACTATTGTTGTTTTTTTTGTTTTGTTGTTAGGAGATTTTGTAGTTTTAGATATGGGGAAATTCCGGAAAAAGACATTCATTTATTTTTTGGTTGTTTAAAAACCAAGGTTGTTGTGTTGGAATAAAAATACTTCATTTAAATATATTTTATATAAAAATATTTCGTCTTTGAATGATGGTGGACACAACAACTGTTAACTGATGTTACAGAATAATTTGACGGCGATATATTTCAACCCCACATATTTAAATAGATATATACAATCTATTTACAAAATTTTACTAATGTTTTGTTTTAGTCTGTTGGTAACATTTGGGTTGATTAACCTCAGAACCTGTGTTCGAATCCACCTCCAACTCTGTTTGATTGATTTTTTTTCTTCCATTTTGCTTCAATTTTAAATAGAGTGTTCAATTTCTCTTTATCTTTTCATAACCAAATCCCATGAGCTAGAAATTGAGGGGAATGAAGATTAACAAACAAAAAATTAAGAAACAAAAATCGCAAGAGAAAGTTTCCAATTGTAAATGTCCATGAGCACCTTTTCCATGCATTCCCATCCGCAGATGCACAACCTTCAACGACGATGAGCTCCTCCACATCTCCGATATGGCGTTCGATACCTATTCGGATTTGGTAAACAATCACCCAGACCAAAGCCGCTAGAAGATAAAGTTAAATTAGTTCTCATCATAACCAAACCATACACCTAAATTAGACACATGCTTTTTCATGTTGAATTGGTTTCTGAAGCATTAAAAAAATCAAAATGCTAGTATTTTGTAGGATATCAACCCGGGTTTTGCAGAATATTCAACCCACATATTACCACCAGACCAAAAAATTAAACTTGTGGGGTTAAAATTTAACGCCGCTAAATGATTCTGTAACGCCCGTTAACAGCTATTAAATCGTGTATTCGAATCCACTAATAATTCAAATATTTGGTATTTTAATACCAAATATATCTAAATGAAATATTTTTATTCCAACTAAAAACTTTGGGTATTACATAGCCAAATAAAAAATAGATAAAAGTTTTTGGGATTTTTTTCTTTTAGTTAGGGTTTAGCTTTTGAGTAGTTTTTATTGTACATGTACATTTTTATCCTCTTCAAAATCCTTTATTTACATTCATTTCATTGCATTTATGAAATAAAAAAGAAAATCAAAGTTAAATTCACAAAAAAAATATTGCCTCTTGACACACAATCTCTCCATTTTCGAGGAAAACAAATCAAAATTAAATTTGATGATGGAATGTAAATTTTCTATAGTT
This sequence comes from Arabidopsis lyrata subsp. lyrata, assembly GCF_000004255.2. NCBI lineage: Eukaryota > Viridiplantae > Streptophyta > Magnoliopsida > Brassicales > Brassicaceae > Arabidopsis > Arabidopsis lyrata. Next base: position 18,144,816 of record NW_003302549.1, on the reverse strand, counting down.
ATCATAGGAGAGATAGGGACAGAGATGACAGCGGCAGCGGCGTATTGGTTGTTTTCGTGGTCGTGGAGTAGATAAGTTGCGGAAGTGGGGAAGAATTTGGATAAAAGTGCATAGATGAAAGAATTTGAGTTATGATCGTATTAATGCCATTAATGTTAATAACCCACTTGTTACTACGCGATTTCTAAGTATTTTTATAAAGATTATATATATATATATATATATATATATATATATATATATATCTATTTATTTACATAAAGTTAAAATTTAACGCTTTTTACTAATTCTGTAATGTTTGTTAACGGTTGTTAAGTCGCAGATTTGAGAGCTTTGGTGCGAATTTGTGGTGTCTTGGGATGTCTAGATGCATTGAATAAGCATCCAAAACACAACAACAATGAAAGGGAAACAATTGTTGGAACTTTAACTCTCTCGGTCCAAATAAGGCAAGTTCAGCTTATGGTGATTCTCGTGATCATGTGAGGTTTGGTGCAATTAGGCTCGTGTATTGGGGCTTGTAGACGAAGTGAACTGAAAACTCTCATGGGCGCCAAACATAATTCTCCAATGATCCATTTAAGAAAAGATCCAAATCGGGTAGGAATTGGCCCACGGGGTGGAGTAAAAAGATAACTCTTAATCTGGCTCGAACCAAGGGTGTTTAACTATATTATTCTTCATAAAATAGGCAAATTTTTGATGGATTTCAAAACCCACTCCATTAGGTTGAGTAGAACTTGATTTAGTCCAATACTCCATGTTGGCTCGGTGTGGGTGGTATGGTGATTGTACAGGATGGTTTGGTCAGTTCCTCATCAAACATGGTATTGAAGCGTATATCAGAAGTGAAGGATCCACAAGCTGGGATGCTTTCCTGACAAACATATAACTTATATGTCAATTTCTCGACATAATACACACTGAAACAGAACTATAGGTAGGCATTAATAAAGTAGACAAACCTCTCTTTTTTTTGTTATTCTCTTCTGTTTTTATTTATATGTCCGGCCAACAAAAGTCATAGAGTAAACATTGAGGCTCAAAGGAACAATAATTCTTGGACCCTTCAAGGTCTTTCTTACACCAAAAATTTTTGTTACCGCGATCATCATCACCATCACATCCAATGAGACGTAGAGGTATCCAACACGAGCAGTTTCTGTGCCATTGCTGGACTTGCAGACCGCAACTGCCATTTCATTAATATCTTCAATTGAAAGTATCATAACACTATGAAGTGTAGTAAACAACACTTCATTATTATCAAGCGGTGGATGATCTTGTAAACAATCAACGTCACTGTTTCTGGGTTATTCCCTTAGAATCGCATGGGTTGTGACGATGAATCTCAATGCATCATGTTGGTTGTAACCGTAGCACTAATGTTCGTTTTGATTATTATCTATCATTTTCAACAGCTTTTGCAAATAATCACATATAAACATTATGATATCATATTGTTGTGAAAATGAAGGATCACCAACAAAATCATGTATGTTGTAGTAAGATTGATTTTTTTCTATTTAGCTAAAAAAGATCACAACAATAATTTGGATATCACATTGTTGACTTGTTGTATAATAGATGTTCAGCAATAAAATCATGTATGATTTTCTGACATTTGGCAATTCTAATATTTGTATGAGTCATATTTCAGCTCTCACACCCATCTCAATGTCCCTTCACCGCTTTCTTAATAAAAGTTTAGCTTCGGCGTAACTTTAATTTTTCAAACGGTAAAATTACAGTCCTGATCCGGTGGATGTTGTAGAAGGATAATTTCTACGAAATAGAGAAAAGAATGTAAATATAATGGGTTAAATTCACGCTTTAACAACTTATCATTTTCTTAAACTCGGAGAATATGGTACGATGATCTGAGGAGTCCAATCAAAATTTCTTGTTGGATATGGGCTTTCGCCCCATCAACACCCGCTCGGCCCATTAAAAGAGAAAGACCCCTTCCTCTGAACGTTGACTTTTAACCCGTCCCATAAACCAAAAAGCGGCCCGACCGTACCATTTCTCCACCGCCATTGAGCACATGTGAAGAAAGAGTCCCACATCAATGCCGAAGAGGATCGAGGTATCACATCACCAGTTATAAAAGTGGGAGACCTAGTGTCAGTAGAAGCATTGTTAACTAGAGTGGGAGTTAGGAATAATACCCGATTTTATCTCTAAAACACTGAGGTCGACGCTTCGACTAGTCTAGTTCACTTATTTGTGTTTAGCCGTCCTGGATATTTTAGTCTATCTGTAATTTGCCGATCCCTGGTAAAATTCAATAAGAAGTTTTTTGTTTTTGTCCTTTTGTTTACTTCTCCTAAGTTTGAAATCGGCTTATTGATCAACATTTCTCACTCGAAGTCTCGAACCATATATCCGAACCGGTATGGTATCTGTACTCGAATCTTTACGTACAACTCTTAAAAGAAAGCCCAAAAAACCAACGTGACTTAGTCTGATCATACATAAACATTCCCTTTATGACTTAACCACTTGACCATACATCCCCGCTTGGTCAAGTTTCTTGGTAATTTCATTTCACTTGGTCATGACTTAATTCTTCATCATTCACCCAATTCGAACTAAACCACTATTTTGATCACCTCTTTTAAGTTGAGATCTGATTCACAAGTAACATTTCTTTGACCAAAATCCAATAGACCGGTATCGTTATCGCGGAATATAGGTGTCAATTGTACGAAACCGGTGAGATAAAACCGTTATTCCAAAATGGCCAATAAAACCGGTTGATAAACCGATATTTAAAGCCAAAGATAGTAAACCGAAACCAACATAGCCAATGAAACCGGTAGAAGATAATCCAATCTTTAAAGCTCGCTCCCACTTAACATTTCCCTTATCTCTCTCTCTCCACTCCAATGGGGACTCTCACCAGCGTCGCTTTTGCAGCTGCCGTTAACATCAGATTCCGATCATTTCACCGGGAAAACATTAAGACAGCAACAAAGCTGCCCAAATGGCAAAAGAGAATCTTTTTCTCTTCTACAGAGGATTCTCATAGATTTAGGATTGCAAAGTGTTTAGGCACTGACGAAAACAGTAACAGAGACAACAGTGTCGGAGATAACGGAGAAACCCACAAGTCGTCGGTTGTTAAAACGGCGTCGCGTGAAGAAGAAGATGACGAGACAAGTAACAGTAGTTCTACTACAAGCAGCAGCAACGAGTTCGGTTCCGACAAGACTTCAATGGTACACACACACGCTCTTATGTTCCCTTCTTGTCCTGATTACAATTGTAGGAATTGAATCCTAATCTTGCTTTATTTCAGTTTGTTTCTTGTTATCATTGGAGTTTCATATGCAAATTAGTTATAGCTTCTCTATTTGGTTGATGTTGTACATTGTAAAGAGAATTTTTTTTTTCCCCTGTTTGGTGGTTATCAAAAGCAAAAGCAAATCTTTTTAATGGAAAATTGAGTTCAAGGAAGGGACTGTTACACATTTCATGCGAAATAAAGATCTAAAACTAGGATTTAAAGCCATGAAATTGGTTGATTTCGTAGGTTGTTAGAATCAATCTCTTAAACATTGTGTTAGTAAGAGTACAAGTTTGGTTTTTTTTTTTGTCTCAGCCATCAAGTGATTCGTCTGTTGATCCAACGTACAGCAGCTTCCAAATAGATTCGTTTAAGTTGATGGAGCTTCTTGGACCTGAGAAAGTAGATCCTGCTGATGTCAAGTTAATAAAGGACAAGCTTTTCGGTTATTCGACATTTTGGGTGACGAAAGAAGAGCCATTTGGGGACCTTGGAGAGGGAATACTCTTTCTTGGGAACTTGAGAGGAAAGAAGGAAGATGTTTTTGCAAAACTTCAGAGAAAACTAGTTGAAGTTGCTGGCGATAAATATAATTTATTTATGATTGAGGAGCCTAACTCTGAAGGACCAGATCCTCGTGGTGGTGCTCGTGTTAGCTTTGGTTTGCTTCGTAAAGAAGTCTCGGAGCCAGGACCAACCACACTCTGGCAGTATGTAATTGCTTTAATACTGTTTCTCTTGACAATTGGTTCCTCTGTGGAGCTAGGAATTGCTTCTCAGGTACTCGTTTTCCCAGAAGCACTACATCATTATGTCATTGATCTGTTATTCTTAAATGCAATAATGGAAATTACTTGATTCAACAGATTAACCGCTTACCTCCTGAGGTGGTAAAGTATTTCACCGATCCAAATGCTGTTGAACCACCTGATATGGAGCTCCTGTATCCATTTGTAGACGCTGCTTTGCCTTTGGCATATGGTGTATTGGGAATACTTTTGTTTCATGTAAGTTTAAACTTGTGAGTTGCTACCGTATTGTTTTTTTTTTTTATTATAAATGTTCGGTGATGTTGCTTTGAAATTCATATCAAGCAGACATGTTCCTTGGTGGAATTACAAACTTTCAGTACTTCGTTTAGAGAGTTATTATACCTATGACTTGTTTTTTTTACAGGAATTAGGGCACTTTCTGGCTGCAGTTCCAAAGAAAGTTAAGCTTAGCATTCCTTACTTCATTCCAAATATTACACTCGGCAGCTTTGGGGCAATCACACAGGTAATATTCCTAATCATGTCTTTTAAGTTTAGGGGATGAACTCTATGTATCCTTCTACTTCTCTTTTTCAATGCATTCATCTGCTTTCCTCTGTGACCAGCTGAACATTTTGAAGTGTTTCGAAGACAACACTATTGACTAATGTAGTAGCGTTAGTAATCCTTTTACTTGATTTGTACAGTTTAAGTCGATTCTTCCCGACCGGAGTACAAAAGTTGACATTTCGCTAGCTGGTCCATTTGCTGGAGCTGCACTCTCAGTATCCATGTTTGCTGTTGGTCTGTTCCTATCTACAGCACCGGATGCAGCTAACGACCTGGTCCAGGTTCCCAGCATGTTATTTCAAGGTTCATTACTTCTTGGACTCATCAGCAGAGCAACTCTGGGATATGCGTAAGCTCTCCACAGCTAGCGACTGTTCACCCTAAACGAAAAAATCTAACTCCAATGTCCATTTCTATTTTCCTATTGATTACAGAGCTTTGCATGCTGCGACAGTTTCAATCCACCCGCTTGTAATTGCTGGATGGTAGCGTCTTATGCCTTGGCTTATGCTTCTATCAATCATCAGCAATTTTGACAATTTTGACAATTTTGTCTTACTTTGAAATTTGATTGTTAGGTGTGGTTTAACAACAACAGCATTTAATATGCTTCCGGTTGGATGTTTGGATGGAGGAAGAGCTGTACAGGTACTTCTCTTATATAAGAAATGGTGCATACTCTATTCAAAAATTAGAAACCTTATGTTGCTTAGTGAAGTTTTTTTTGTTACAAAGTCTCAAACCAATCCCGACTAATATCAAGAAAAATGCTTCTTCCAAGTCTGTCTTGTCATTAAAACAATCCCGACTCGTATCAAGGAAATTTTGGTTACAAAGTCTGAGAAAAATCCCAACTCTTATCAAGGAAAATACTACAGTTGATTCAAGTGTAAAGTGTTATATATCCTGAAAAGTAGTGTAGTTTAGATGAAGTATGAACCAGAAAGGGTCTGAGATATTCATATAAGAGGTCAAATTGTTGACATTGTCAATCGGCATGAATCTTGTGCAGGGCGCATTCGGGAAAAATGCATTGGTTACATTTGGTTTGTCAACCTATGTAATGCTTGGACTCAGAGTGGTATGTTCAACCTGTTTGTTTTTTTTGAACCATCCCCTTTGCGTTGTGCTCTCAAAGACTCAAACCTGTTTATTGATTGCTCTGGCATTTTCTTATCAGCTCGGCGGTCCTCTGGCACTTCCTTGGGGACTCTATCTACTAATCTGCCAGGTACCCAGAATTTCATAACTCGGTAACTTCAACTATAAGAGTCAGCTATAAAAGCTGTTTCTAAGCAGTACGTACTATGTTTTGAACAGAGGACACCTGAAAAACCGTGTCTAAACGACGTGACCGAGGTTGGAACATGGAGGAAAGCCCTTGTCGGGACTGCAATAATCCTGGTGATTTTGACGCTCCTGCCTGTATGGGACGAACTCGCAGAAGAGGTAGGCATAGGGCTTGTAACTACATTTTGATGTTGTCTTCTGTCTTTGAACAGATGTTGTAGTTAGGGCCAATTCGCAGCAAATTTTTTTTTTTTGGTAATATTTAGATTGCCAGATATAATGAGCCATGTCTGTACACTGTAAGTGTAAGCTAATGAAAAAATATTTACATGTAACTACTTAAATTCATTCTTCAAATATTGTACTTCCTGTTGACTCCAAAATAGCATATAATATATTTCTAAAATGGCATATTACATTGTAAAAAAAAAAAAAAGTTTACCAACGGGATAGTGTATAAAATAATGTTTAACAAACTAAAATTTACATTGAAATTTTCTTTGAACATATAAATAACTTTCAAGTTAGCTTTGGACAAAAAAATAATATATATCTTTCAAGTTTATCTTGTGGTTTTGTCAATGCTTTGGAGATCAGGACTGAATTGGCCGGTGGGACTAGTATAAGAGAACTTTCCAAAACATACATTTGACTGCATGTATATAGAATTAAAAACATTGATTTTTTTTTTTTTTAAAAAACTTTTACTTAAGAACATTTCTCGTATTCTTTGAGCTCATTGCAAACGATTCTTGTAGTCTAAGAGCTCGACTACCTGATCTTTTCTCGTCTCCATGAACTTAAAACATTATATTTTTTAGGCCTGGACGTTCGGTTATCGGATCGGATTCGGATCGGTTTTCCCAGATTTCGTTTTTTTTATATAGATTCTAATATCCATACGGATAATTATAGAATTCGGATCAGTTTCGTTTTGGATATTTCGGGTTTCGGATCGGTATGGATATGATATTCAATATCCGATTTAACCAAAAAATCTAAAAATAATCCGAACAATTCGAAAACCGCAAAACAAAACTGAAGTGACTAGTTGAACAAACATAAAACCATAGCAAACCATATAGTTTTGAAACCAAAGTGAGACATAAAACCATGCCAATACATCAAAGTTATAAAACGAAGGTAAACCATAACATCCTAAAGATTAAAGAAGTAGGAAAATCAAGATTAGGGAAGTGGATCCCATATTACTGGGGAAATCGAAATAAGGGAAGTTGATCTCGTATTGCTAGGGACTAAGGTTCTAGAGAAGAGTTCGGATGTTTTCGGATACCCATCGAATATCGATCGGATCGGATATTATCCGATATTCGATGGATATAAAAATCGATAACCGATCGGTTATTCTCTCGGATGCGGTTCGGGTTTTAATCCGATTTTTCGGTTCGGATCCGGTTTGGATTTTCGGTTTCGGATTAAACGCCCAGGCCTAATATTTTTATTGTATAATGGTGGACCCAAAAATGTTTTTACTAAGTGCAAGTCATATAAAAAATAGTTTTAAATAAATATAATCTAAAAAACTTTAATATAAGAACATACTCTACATATATTTTTAGCAAAACTATTTTCTTTTTCAAATCATTTTAAGTTAATAATAAGAGATAATTATTTATAATACATAATTAGATAAATACTCAAATAAATGCTGAAAATGATAAGGTTTTTTAAAATAACATGTTCTGAAAATATATATAATTCATTAAAAATGATATATATATATATATTAAATGAAGAAAACTGCTCTACTATTTAATCTAATGAGTTCAAATTTAAGTAAATTCAATTTAAAAAAAGTAGAAAGGGGCGTATTCTAGGTTCTAAGGTCAATTAAAAAAAAAAAAAAGAATCAAACAACTTATTTTCAAATTTTTACATATTAATTCAAAAAAAGTTATATGTTTTGGCTGAAGTTAGATAATAGAGTTATTTTTTTTATGTATTATTTTTTTTTTTTTTTAA
>NW_003302549.1:18126929-18129429 GCF_000004255.2 Arabidopsis lyrata subsp. lyrata | reverse complement strand
GACCTATCCTAAAGAGAATCCAGTACTTCTTGGTCGTGAATATCTGAATAGGGCGAACCACTCCGTGGATATCTTTACTTCGGAACAAAACAATTAGAATTAGGCTCGGTCAACTGGAATGTGTCTTATCCATATAGGGGATCTTCCAATTGAGAAGATCTATCGACCTGAGACGAAGAGAAAGGTCTATCTATTTTATTTAGTTATTCAGTTGATTCGTTATTGGAACAGATAGCAACAACAATTTCATCCGACATGCGTATTTTTGATTTTCCAATGGATTTCCATCTTTTATTAATGGAAATTTTTTTGATGTAGTGAGTAATAGCTCCGGTTGTTCGCTGTTCAAGAATTCTTGTTTAGGCAGTTCATACCATCCATCCATAGTGTTTTGATCTAAGATTTCAATTCTTCCATGGCATATTGTTCCATGGAGCTAAGTGGAAGAAACAGGTGTTTCTACAACTCTACCACCCAGTCAATTCCGTTCCACTTAATCCCTATTTCATGGCCACATATCTTTCCGGCTAAGTAATGGGAAACCTTTCTCCTGTTACATTACATGAATCCTATTTTCATTTCATCCGAGAAAAGCCATCTTTTTTTCAACAATGTCTTTGTCATTCGATCCAATAGCGTTCCATTAGATAGGAACAGATTTGATAAATACTGATAACTCTCGGATCGAGTATTAGAACGGAAAAATCCATTAGATAATGAACTATTGGTTCTAAGCCATCTCTGGCGCTGAATCAACAATTCGAAGTGCTTTTCTTGCGTATTCTTGATAAACCAGCGTTTATATATAGATGTAGGAGGATCCGTTTGGGAAGTAAGAAGCCCCTTTGACATCTCTTCATCTGCAAAGAATTCTCGATGTGAAAACACAGAGACAAAGGGTTGATCTTTGAATAGGAAAAAGAGTGGATCTGCGGGGTCCCAAATGAATTGGCTTATTCTAAAAAAGCCTTGTTCTTTGGAAGACCTATCTCGTCTCTGGTACTGCATGGTTCCGCTCTGCAAGAACTCCGAATCATTCTCTTGAAGCTCATACTTTTCATCATAAATGATCCGCTTGCCCCGAAATGACCCGGCCGAATAGGGAAATCCCAATTCATTAGGCCTTTCGATACAATCAAATAGAAAGCCCCGAGGGCGCCATATTCTAGGAGCCCAAACTATGTGATTGAATAAATCCTCCTCTATCTGTTGCGGGTCGAGGACTCCTTCTCCTTCCCCTTCTTCAAACTCCGATTCGTATTTTTCATAGAGAAATCTCTGATCAACGATAGAACAAGATCCATCTTGCATCATATATAAGGGATCCCTTGGTTCGGAGCGAAAAAGCAATGTCACTCGATCATTATCAAACTGACTGCAATCTTTTTCTGTCCGTGAGGATCCCACCAAAGCGCCTTGCACTTCTAATAGGCCATGAACTAGATCCGAATCATTCTCAACGAATCCATAAGAAGTGATCCTATTTTTTTCATCGGGTACGGGTAGAGACCAAAGGTCTTGAGCGACCGATCCGGAAGAACAACTCAAAAGATAAAGAAGTATCGTGAATGTCTTCATGCTCGTTCCAAGCTCGAAGTACCATTTGTACAAATAAGAATCCCCTTCGTTACATGATTTCTTCTTCATATAGATAGATATAGGATCTATGGGGCAATTCCGATGTTACCTGGGATCGCAAATCCCAAGTTTGTCTATGAAGAGCAGATCTAATTGTATTAGTGTCTATAATTGATTTCTTCTGTGTAATACTAATTGATAGGGCCTCATTGGTAAGTGCTACAAGATCTCGTGCACTGGAACCCATGGTTATAGACTCGAATCCATTAGTATGGAACATTTTCTTTTCCAAGTGAAATCCCCTAGTATAGGAAAGAGTGAAAAAGTGCTTTCGTTGTTGTGGAATAAGAAGCCTTCGTATTTTAATGCATGTATTTAATTTATTCGGGGCTATTAGAGCGGGATCCACTTTTTGGGGAATATGAGTCGAAGCAATAACAAGAATATTTCTAGTGGAACATCTTTCATAATCCCTGGAGAGAGAGTTCACCAATAGACCGAGGGCTAAGTAACTCGACTCATTCACATCAAGATCATGAATGTTTGGAATCCATATTATGCAAGGAGACATTGCTTTTGCTAATTCGAATTGAAGGGTGATATAAAATCGGTCTATTTCCGACATCATATCCATAGTTAGCGCATTCATCATAGTTAGAAGCTCCAGCTCCGTATCAAGTTCACGATCAATATCGTTACTAGCATCAATATCGTCACTATCATCAATATCGATATCATCAATAAAAAAACCTTTCGGCTTGTTATCCAGGAACTTGTTCAGAAATACTGTAATGAAAGGAACATAGGAGTTTGTCGCTAGGTATTTGACCAAATAGGATCGTCCAGTTCCTATAGAACCTATCACTAAAATACTCCTAGAGGGGGATAGGGCTAAGCGGAGCGAAAAGGGTTTTCCATGAGA
>NW_003302549.1:18111929-18124429 GCF_000004255.2 Arabidopsis lyrata subsp. lyrata | reverse complement strand
TTTAGTCAGAAAATCTATGCTACGATTTATAACATGTTCTAAAAACGTTAGAAAATGTATAATTATTTTAGAATCCGTTTTCTAACATAATATAGATTTCAATTTCTGAAAAGTTTTAGAATTCCTAAATATAGAAAGTGAATCTTTCAAAAAGAAAACTGAATATTTATTAAATATTACGTTTTTATTGTTTAGATTACGATCTGAGGATGGTTAGAATACGTATTCTAATATTTTCAGATGAAAAAAAAAATTAAAAACGAAAATCTAGAGGGTGAAATCGTTTTTTAGCCCTAATCGTCAAAGTCTTCTTCTTTCACCTCTTCCTTTTAAGTCCACGTTGAAAGGTTAGACTAATTTGGTAGATTTGTCGTTGTTTTTCCCCGTTCTGTGCCACGTTTTGTCATTTGGTATATACCCATATGCTGGTGATGCGTATACAACGCCACTTGGAGATCATTATATGAGGAAACTATTAATCCAATAGGTGTTCCTGAAGATGAATGGCGCGTCCCAGAGGTTGTTGAATGTGTAAAAGTTTTACCATTTGAAACAAGAAGACAACCTGGTAGACGAAGAAAACGAAGATATGAATCAGCTGAAAACAAGATAAAAGCATCACAACAGTCACAATTATCAAAAAAGCATAAGTGCGGCCGTTGTGGTAAAGAATGTCATAATCGAGTAACATGTGATGTAGCAATATAAGGTTTGTGATCGTGATCTGACTACTAGTTTAAAACTTAAGTATAGATTCCCTACTTTTATATTTTGTTTTGATAATTGTTTTCTTTATCTTTTTCAGAATTATGTTGCAACTGCTCTCATTGAACGTTTCTAGTTACCACTATATGGATTTTGAACTTCTTTCTCATTTCATGATTATTTTCGCATTTTTTATTTCAGATTTGAATTTCCTATTACTCTATGTTTGAATTTTTGTTCTCATAATTGGAATCCCTACTACTCTTATGTTCGTGGTTTTGCTTTGAGTTTCGGATTGACTTATCACTAAATTAAGTATATACAGCATAAGTTCCAAGACCAATTTAACATAATTTAAAAAGAAACGTAAGAACCATAGTCTCAACCTACCAAGTAGGATTTTCATTTAGTTTATTAATGTTTATCGATGAGGGAAGTTGATATATTGTGTTTTTATCGGTTTTGAGTCTTTGTTTTCTTTCCTACATCATATGTTTGATAGAGTCAAAGTGTGTTTTTATTTAGTCTTTTATCGAGTCTTTACAGGTTTTAGGTTGCTTTGGAGGAAAACGAACTGTTTTGGGTTATAAACACATTTTTGGAGATGCAGTTTCGTTTAGAAGTGTCATACGTTTGGTCTCAGATGGAATACTTCACACCGTTAGATCTTTCTGAATTTTTGACACAAGCTATATGAAGATGTTAGATTGATTTTCCAAGTGGTTTGAAGGAAATCTAACGGTGCATTCAATAGTTATACCCAAATTAGTGAAAACAGGTCAATTTGGCGAAAGAATAAGAGTATCAGAATTATGTAAATAAAATAGAAAATAATTTTTAAAAATTTTTGTTAATTATATTTTCGAAAATATGAGGGTAAATTAGGGTTTTGATTTTTAAAAAACCTATTTCACCAAACTTTTTATATAAAAGTATATATGGACATTTATCCATTAAAACATCCTTTATTTCTAATTTTCCCTAAGTAATAAAACATTCTCTAAAGAACAAAGAGTTAACCGTATAATGAATATTCAATATTTATTAGACTATAGAGTGAAGCGTAGAATACATACTCCAAATTGTTTAGAAATTTGTAATTCGGACTTCTAAATTATTAAATGAAAAATTAGTATAAATTTTCTATAATATGTATAAAGTGTAGAATACAAATTCTGATATTCTTAGAACTCTCGGAAACATATTTTAAATGTTATAGACGAAATTTTATCTATAGAAAAATTCAACTTTTTTTCAACAAAATCACAAAAACTTTCTTTAAGTCTTCTTGTATATCAACATGTTTTTCTAGTTTTCTCTTTTTAAAACTGTTAAAAATAGGATTTATTAATTTGTAAAAGTATTTTAGGCGTAAATGATAATTTGATAATAATGTATATGGACAAACTTTTAAGTAGTGATCCTTTATATTCAATTCATCCAAAAAGTTTAGTAATATGTTACAAATGAAAGAAAAAGGGGCTTTTGCAAAAATGCCCCTTTTTCAATGCCACTTTTCAAAAATGCCCCTTCTTTAAAACTTTATAAAAAATGCTTTTAAAAATATAAGATTTACCCAAATATGTATGTAACATTATTAAAACATACACAAACTACATTTCTATGTATCTAAAATCTTATAAATACTTTATAAATGCATTTTAAATAACTTTAAAAACCTTTATAATATCTTGTAAAACCTTTGAAAAACCTTAAAAAAATTTTTAAAATAACTTGTAAAACCTTTAAAAACACCTTATAAAACCTTATAAATACTTGGATCGAGTCTTCAAATAGTAGTTACAATCCATAAGTACCTTATAAACCTAATAAAACTTTATAAAAATTTCAGATTTAAAAAAAAGTATTTTTGAAATTGGACATCTAAAAAGGACATTTTTGAAAAGGGCCATTTTTAACAATTTCTCCAAAAAAAAAAAATAGATATACTTACAATTGTCAATGATCTTTGTTTTTTCTTTATTAATTTTCTGACGTCTTGACAGCTCAACATTATTGTAATAATTAATATACAGATTTCTGGAAGGTAATTGGTTAATACTTAATACTAATAGCAACGTGGAATAATTGTCAAGATTTGACCTATTTTCAAACATTTATAAAAGTAAAGCGATAGACTTTTTTTATAAAAAGAATAATTTTCGTCGGCGGCCAAACCAAACCAAATCACGTTAGCTCTTAGCTCATTTTCGCTAAGACCTTTTTCCTCCAACGTACAAACCAAAAGACTCTGACTTTGTACCTCTCTCATATTCTTCTTCGTCTCTCTCTTTTTATTCTTATATGTCCTTGACCAATTTCCATATCCCTTGTTGTTGAATTTTGTTTTTTTTTTCTCCTTCCTGAGATTTCCTTCTTGTTTTCAGGAAACCTTGATCAGGTGATTTAAAGTCTTCTTCTTTACGAATCTTGATTCATATTTCTTGGATTGATTTGGTATATTTTTTGGTTCCGTAAGATTGGGTTTTAAACCTTTTGGTTATTGATGAATCTAGGGCTTATGGGTATCGATTAAAAAATAAAAAGGTTGATTTTTTTGGTAGATTTGATGTTTATGTTCTTAGGTGACATAAGGGTTTTGTGATTCAAGAGAAAAGTTTACATCTTTAAGTTTTTTTGAGTTTGTGAAAATCGAAGATGAAGTCTAATGTTACAAGGTTCAAGAATTTCAGGGTTTCTGTAGTTAAGGAGCGAGAAACGAAATGTCAGGTGGTGGAGGATCACAGAGTAGTTTAAGGAGGTATCTTGGAGCTATTAAAGATACCACCACAGTTTCATTAGCTAAGGTCAATAGTGATTACAAGGTAAAAAACTAACTTTGTTCCCAAGTGAAATCGGTTATTCGGTTTTTGCTTAAGCTAACAATGGTGGTGTAATGGTTTTTTTTTGTGCAGGAATTGGATATTGCTATTGTGAAGGCTACAAATCATGTGGAGCGTCCTTCTAAAGAAAGATACATCAGAGGTGGGTAATCATTGATGGTTAGTGCCTTGGTTGCAAATATTCTTTTGCGCCATTGATTTCGTTCGATAAACCAAAAGGTGTATAACAAGTTGTGTGTGTCTCTATGCAGCTATTTTCATGGCTATTTCAGCAACAAGGCCTCGTGCAGATGTGGCTTATTGCATCCATGCTCTGGCTAGGCGGTTATCAAGAACACATAACTGGGCGGTAATGGCTTTTTCTATGGACCTTCCCTTCCCATAGGTTTACTTATTAGAAATCTGAAAAGAACTGGAATTGCTAGATATGTAGCAGTAGTTGGGTATTCTTAGTTTCTTAGATGTGCATGATCTGCTACAGCTTATCTGTCTGTTTTTATGAAGTCACAATGGATTTTGTTGATTTTCTATCGTTGTAAAGAAAAGGTCGATGTTTACTATTTAGTTCTTGCCGTTGATTCTCCTTATTTTTACAGGTTGCACTGAAAACTCTTATTGTTATTCACCGTGCCTTGAGGGAAGTGGACCAGACGTTTCATGAAGAAGTTATTAATTATAGCAGAAGCAGAAGTCATATGCTGAATATGTCTCATTTTAAAGATGATTCTGGTCCAAATGGTAGTAGACTGCTTTTATTTTCGTTGAATTGTTTTTATACAAGAAGCTCTTTGGTTCACTTATCTTTCTTTCACCCCTATTTTCAGCTTGGGCTTATTCTGCTTGGGTCCGTTTCTATGCTCTATTCTTAGAGGAGCGATTAGAGTGTTTCCGTGTTTTGAAATACGATGTTGAGGTTGACCCCCCAGTAAGTTTCTGGTTTCATCTCTTTTCTCTTATGAGCTCTCAGAGTTTTCTTTCACTCTTGAAATCACAAGAACGTGCTATAAATACAGAGAACCAAAGATTTGGACACTCCTGATTTGCTTGAGCAACTTCCTGCTCTGCAGGAACTTCTTTTCCGTGTTCTTGACTGTCAGGTGATAATCTAACTCAGCATCTACTACTTCTGTTGTGTTTTGTGTTGATTTTGTTAGTAATGTGGGCATTAGATGATATATTCAAAGTAAATCTATCATGGATAAGATTTTTATCTCTCTACACTTATTCAACATTGGTGCATCTTTGCAGCCTGAAGGGGCAGCAGTTCAAAACCACATTATCCAATTGGCACTCTCAATGGTATGGTATACAATTAACTGAAGTTAATAGCTCCTAAATTATATTTAGTTAACAGCATTTATGATTTTCAATCTACTTGTCACCAATTAGGTTATATCTGAGAGCACTAAAATATACCAAGCACTGACTGATGGCATAGACAATTTGGTTGATAAGGTACGCCAAAGCTCTTTTTGTTCTGTATATATTTTCTACCTTTCTTGACTTATTCAAACACAAATTTCCCTTGATGACAGTTCTTTGAGATGCAACGGAATGATGCTCTTAAGGCTTTGGATATGTACAGAAGAGCGGTAAAACAGGTACATACAACCTATAACTGGTGTGTTGATTTCTTCTTTCACGTTTGTGTCGCATAAGAACCCCCCTTAAGTTTGGTTTCATTGGTCGTTCAGGCAGGGAGGCTTTCTGAATTTTTTGAAGTTTGCAAAAGTGTTAATGTTGGACGTGGAGATAGATTTATAAAGATTGAGCAGGTTGGATTTCCTAACAAATTTAAATATTTATTCGGTTATTTGTGCCAGCTTTTTCCTCACCATATCTTGTTTTGTATGAAGCCTCCCACTTCTTTTCTACAAGCAATGGAAGAGTATGTGAAAGAAGCACCATTAGCAGCAGGGGTCAAGAAGGAGCAGGTATGAGAGTATCTCGTAAGGCTGTCTTTGTTTCTTTATCTGTTCGTTTGTTCTTGGTTTTGTAAAATCAAATATTTTAGGCGTTTCCTGTTCTTTCTGCATGAACAAACTCATCGCCATTTCCTTCACTATGATCCAAAGTTGCCATTGACACTTACTTTTACGATAACGGCAGGTAGTGGAGAAACTTACTGCTCCGAAAGAGATTTTGGCCATAGAGTACGAAAAGCCCCCACAGGTTGTTGAAGAGAAACCAGCATCACATGAACCAGTTAATGCAGAAGCAGAGAAGCCTGAAGAGAAACAACCTGATCTTCTGGTATTTGTTCAGTTGCTAACTATTCCCATCCTAGCTTTTCTTTCTCTTGGAACTGCTGCTGAATCATTTGACTTTCTGCTGCTAGTCTATGGATGATCCAGCTCCAGTGATCTCTGAACTCGAAGAGAAAAATGCTTTGGCTTTGGCTATTGTCCCTGTTAGCGGTATACAGTTCATTTACATGGCATTTTTGATATATCACTCCTTAGATCCTATCTTCCTGGTAAATATATAAATTGAAATTAATCTGATGATTTTTTCTCCAGTTGAGCCGCCAGCTTCGACAACTGATTTTACAAATGGGAATTCAACTGGCTGGGAATTGGCACTTGTGACTGCCCCAAGTTCAAATGAAAGTGCCGCTGCAAATAGCAAATTGGTAAATAGCCTCTCTCACTCTCTTCCCTCGTTCTGTTATGTTCAGGCCCAGAAGTTGTGTGTTTATACATTAGATTTCTTCCTGTATCATCATTTGACTAAAAAGGCGGGTGGACTGGACAAGCTCACACTTGACAGCCTATACGAGGATGCAATAAGAGTGAGTCAACAGCAAAACAGGAGCTACAATCCATGGGAACAAAATCAAGTTCATAATGGTCACATGATGCACCAACCTTTCTTTGCATCTAATGGAGTCGCAGCTCCTCAACCTCTTCAAATGGCAAACCAAAATCATCAAACATTCGGGTATCAGCATCAGAATGCAGGAATGATGATGGGACCTGTACAACCTTATCAACAACAGCAGCCGAACATGAGCAACCCCTTTGGCAACCCATTTGTATCCAATGGTAATCCGCACCAACCGCATGGCTCGGTTCAAGGTTACAATCCATATCCAAGGTATATGTAAGGTAAGATGTGATAAGATCCATATTCAATCCAGTCAGGTGGCAGATGTCTGTTATATATAAATGTATACAAGTATATGGTGTGAGGTTATTGTAGCTAGCGAGATTCTTTTTGTTCAGTAAATAGAACATTACGTCTTTGTCTGTGTGGATGTATCAGTGAGAGAAAGTTGAGTTTTTGAGGACATCATTTGTTGTCAATTCAGTGCACTTTTAACATATGAAAGGAAGTGATGAATAGTATGACCTGTGGGTGAACATTGAAAAGAAGTGATGAATTGAATGATCAATCTCTCTTTGACTTGTGGTTAAAGCAAAAGATCATTAATACTGGGCACAACATTATAATAGTCGATAACCATATGCCTAGCTAAGTTCTACATGTTGGTGACCTAGCGAAGATCATTAATACTGGGCACTACATGTTGGTGCTAGACATGATATACCGTTGTTCTGTTAGTAAGAGACTAGGGGCAGAGCATGAGGCTTCAACATTCAGGGATTAGCTGAGCTCAGCAAGATACTTGAGAGAAAACCGCAACATTCAGGGAAACGACTAAACAACCGCCGACTTTGTTTCGAGAGACTATCGTTAAAGATGGTATCATTAACATACACCAAGAGATAAAGCCGGACACAACCAGCATTGAGTGTAAAGACTAAAGAGCGACTCCTGGGAGATAGAGAGTTAGAATTCGAAATACAACATAAACTTTTTAAGCTCCAAATTCTAAGCATAGATGGCTTTCTGAAGCTTGTGACATTACTTGAATTTTTTATATCCACAAAGCTAATTGGTGTTAAGATGCATTTTCGGTAAGAGTGTTATGCAGGATGGTATTGTTAACATCTAGTTGCTGATCCCGCAGCCTTTAATTTAGAGACGTCACACCAACAATAGTATGAACTGTTGATGAAACCCAATTACAAGGCAAGCTTTGTAGCGCTCCACCGTGCCGTCAATATGGCGTTTGATTGGAAAGAATCACGTTTTTTGTTTTGTTATTTTTCATTCTTAGAATCTAGAAACTGTTAGATTTGTTTAACTACGAAACATAGTTACAAAATGCATATAGAAAAAAAAACATAGTCACAAAATATAAGGATCAAGGTTTTATATTCCAACATTTACGAAAATAATATTAATATATTCGAAAGTGTCATATCCTTTATATTTTCAGTCGAATTTTATTTGAGTATATTGTACGTTATCATTGTCGACGAATAATAGATAGTTCCAAAGACCAAGAAAGAAAGGTCCATCAAGCCGAAGTATGTAAGCATATGTTTCAATTTCAGAAGTGTATTGAGGACATCAAGATCGATTTTCATCGCCATCAAATTGTTTTTTGATCTCAGAAAAGAACCAGTGAATAGGATTAGGATATAGTTGGAAAAAACTTCGGTTAAGCGGTTTCAATTTTCATTTTTCTAACTTTTCCAAATTGTCTCCCTTTTTAGAGTTGTTGTCCCCATAAATTTTAACACTTTTTTACCGGCTTAGTTTCCAGAGATATTTCTCTTTTTCGCTAGCGTATGTAATTTTACCAAATTTTTAATAAAATTTACGGTGACAAAAAAATAAAACTAAAGAGAACTGATATAAATATGAAACAAAGATAGTAATATCCTTAAAAATGTCTTTATCATCAGCTAGCAGAATGAACATATTACAAGTTTCAAGCCAATTCAAACAATTATTAGATAAACTATTTCATTTAATAAATAATAAAATTTATTGGTTACATCTATACTATTAACTAGGATATGACCCGCGGTACACCGCATGTTAATTATTTGATTTTTTTATTCTTTTTATAAACTAATAAATTTGTTGTGTATAATATTTCCTGTTGTATCGCGGATCATATGCGTTGTATCTAAAAAATAAAAACTTTAAGTTGTATTTATTTTGTTTAGTGTTTAAGACTGTATAATTGTATTTTGATTTGTTAATTCTAGGATTTTACCCGTGGTATATTTTCCCATATTAATATCGACCCAAACCCATCCCACCATATAATTCCGTTATGTGAAATTAAACATCATTTTGTTATTTTTTTAATAATACTTTTATTTAAAAGACATATAATTCGAATCAATTTAAAAGTTTGCTTTCAAATGATTTTCATAATATATATATAAATATATATATATATATATATATATATATATATATATATATATATAAATATATATAAATTTTTTAAATTATGTGTTTTTGGACCCACCCGTAAAAATAATTTACAATTGTATTTTGATTTGTTAATTTTAGGATTTCACCCGTGGTATACACTTCCGTTTTAGATAATTTTAGAAATTAAGAAAAGATCCGAATGACTCAATTTTGGGTCATAATAAAAAAAACGACCTGATTAATTGCACAATTTGTTATTCAAAAATGTTAATATAAATTGCACACATACTTTTTTTCTTCATCAACTGAGTAATATATGTCCGTTTAAAAATAATTTGAATTATAACATATGCAGAAAAAACTAAATTTTACTATATGTATATATTATAATAATTCAAAATAATTTAAATATAACATCAAATAAAAGTGAAATGAGAATCATATATTTATGTTTAAATTAATTAGAGAGATTTTAGGAAATTCGCTCAAATTTGTTATATTAGCATTAAATCATCAGATTTGATTTCCTTATCTATAAAAATCGTAAACAACTAGGATATGACCCGCGGTACACCGCGGGTTAATTATTTGATTTTTTTATTTTTATAAATTGATGAATTTATTGTGTATAATATTTTTTGTTGTATACCGCGGGTCACATGCGTTGTATCTAAAATAAAAAATTTTAAGTTGTATTTATTTTGTTTAGTGTTTAAGATTGTATAATTGTATTTTGAATTGTTATTTATAGGATTTCACCTGTGGTATATTGTCTCGTATTAATATTGACCCAAACCCGTCCAACCATATAATCTAAAATGAAATTAAACATCATTTTGTTATTTTTTTAATAACACTTTTATTTAAATGTCATATAATTCGAGTTAATTTGAAAGTTGCTTTTAAATAGTTTCCATGTATATTTTTAAATTAGTGTGTGTTTTTGGACCAACCCGTAAAAACAATTTATAATTGTATCTTAAAATACTAATTAGGATTTCACCCGTGATATACTGTCCCATTTTAGATAATTGTAAGAATTAAAGAAAGATCCGAGTGACTCAATTTCGGGTCTGAATAAAATAACGACATGATTAAATGCTCAATTTGTTCTTAAAAATGTTAATATAGATTACACACATATTTTTATTCATCGATTGAGTAATATATGTCCGTTTTAAAAAATTTGAATTGTAACATATGCAGAAAAAAAAACTAAAATTTACTAACTATTTATATATTTTATAATAATTTAAAATAATATAAATATAAGATCAAATAAAAGTGAAATAAGAATCATATATTTATGTTTAAATTAGGTAGAGAGGTTTTAGGAAATTAGTGCAAATTTGTTATATTAGCATTAAATCATCATATTTGATTTCTTTATCTATAAAAATCGTGGAGAATATACCATAAATAAAGCGTTTAAATATAGTAATTAGTTGAGAAAGTATATATATTTTAGATTTTATTAATTATTTTCGTTTTTTAATTTTGCCAAAATTTAAGGAAAGATCCGATTGAAGATTTCCGGGTCAAAATTAAACAAATTTGACCCGATTTGGGTACCCCAAAAACTGCTGCAAAAATGTATAGTAGATATACCATAAATTAAGAGTTTACATATAATAATTAGTTGAGAAATATATATATTTTAGATTTTATTAATTAATTTCGTTTTTGAAAAAACGTCGGTTAAGCGGTTTCAATTTTCATTTTTCTCTTTTTCGCTACGTATGTAATTTTACCAAATTTTTAATAAAATTGACGGTGACAAAAAAATAAAACTAAAGAGAACTGATATAAATATGAAACAAAGATAGTAATATCCTTAAAAATGTCTTTATCATCAGCCAGCAGAATGAACATATTACAAGTTTCAAGCCAATTCAAACAATTATTAGATAAACTATTTCATTTAATAAATAATAAAATTTATTGGTTACATCTATACTATTAATTGGGAATTATTAGATATTAAATAACTTATAAATAATAAAATATTACATAAGATACCATTGGTTTTTAGTGTTTTTAAATAAATTCATTAAGGGTACAATAGTAATCACAAAATTAATATATTTAAATAAAAAATAAAAGATAGTAAAATTCTTTTAAGTAATTAGTTTCCAAAAAATTAAACTCACTTTCTCTCTCTTATTAATTATGGATGAAAATTTGAAATTAATTTCTAAAAAATTGTTAACCAATGAGAATTGCAAAACTAAGATTTGATATCCAACTAAGATTTTATATAAACCAATTCTAATAGACTATTCTATATCAAAAATAAAAAGAAAAATAATATCATTTTAATTCAAAATTAAAAAAAAATATCGTTTAAAATTTTTTTATCAATGGTGGATTTTAAGATTGAATTTGAAATTTCGTAAAAAAAATTAAATACAAATATTTAAGATTCATTTTGTTATAATATTTTCACAAATTTTGAAATATTAAACGAAATTTTATTTCACAATTTCTAAAAAACGATATTAGATAGTAACAAATATTTATATAACTATGAAATAAACTCAAATAATGATAAATTTAAAGTAATTATCATTATGGCCTTCGTTTAGAGCAAGTTTTGGAAAAATCTAAATAATAGATTGTACATATTAATTTCAAAATATTTTGTGTTTTATTTTTTTCTTTTCAATCGGATCTTCCTTAAATAATTCCATGATATATTGCACACAAATTTTGAAATAATGTGAACTAATTATATTTTTTGCATTCAAAAAAAATTATGCAGCAATAGCATATCCTTTTTATAGATGTATCTCAAATTTGTATTTTTAGTCAAAAAAATCAAATTAATTATGATTAAACAATGAAAAGGAAAATATCTAAAATTTAGCTTAGGAAAGAAACATTAATAAATTTGTTAAAATATATTTATAACTTTAACAGCATACATATTAATCCGCAAAATCACTGTATATATTATATGATATTTAAAGGTAAGCAAACAAAAATTTGGAACATGATTTTAATGGAATGAAATGGGAATAGGAATTACGAGACAGGATGGAAGGGGAATATAAATTAAAAATCAAACTAAATACCCAACTGGTATGAGTTCGGGTTATGAGTACTATATAAAATAAATTTGTTTACACACATAACCATGTACGTACGTTTTCAGTTACACATAATCTATTTATGATGGATACAGGACCGTAATATTTTTATTTCACGTATACGTGACAGGTTATGGGACAAAGAATTTATGACAGATACAAGACGTGATAAGTTTCCCGTTCCAAAATAGTTACGCCTAGCTAATATACATGAAATAGCCCAAACTAAAACCGAATCCATATCCTATTTAGCATCTGTAATCAAACTGTTAGAAATATTTTGATTAGTTTAGAGAATTAACACGTAACATCACTTAACTTTTGCAACTAAATTAGTCCGGATCTTAAAATATAATTAAGCACTTACGCAACTGAATTCCGTTCATTACTCTAACTTTATAATATCTATACTATTACGAAATTCACTAATACAACAAAATATTTTATATTCTTAAAATCTATATAACAATTTCAATAATAATATATCTGCACGTACGTGTGGATCCATATCTAATACACTAAAATATATATCATAAAAACAACAAAATAATTTATATTGAATTAAAAGTTGTTATAAATTCTTTTAAAATAAGAAATATCGCACGTACGTGCGGGTCATGAT
>NW_003302549.1:17891865-18111829 GCF_000004255.2 Arabidopsis lyrata subsp. lyrata | reverse complement strand
TGGAGACTTGTAGTCCACCTTTGGAGAAGGAGAGTAATAAGGAGGTGGTGGGGAACTGTAGACGTATGGTGGTGGTGTAGACTTATAGTCTACCTTAGGAGAAGGAGAGTAATAAGGAGGTGGTGGGGAGCTGTAGACGTATGGTGGAGGTGGAGACTTGTAGTCTACTTTAGGAGAAGGAGAGTAATAAGGAGGTGGTGGGGAGTTGTAGACGTATGGTGGTGGTGGAGACTTGTATTCAACCTTTGGAGAAGGAGAGTAATAAGGAGGTGGTGGGGAGCTGTAGACGTATGGTGGTGGTGGAGCCTTGTAGTCTACCTTTGGAGAAGGAGAGTAATAAGGAGGTGGTGGGGAACTGTAGACGTATGGTGGTGGTTGAGACTTGTAGTCAACGTTTGGAGAAGGAGAGTAATAAAGAGGTGGTGGGGAGCTGTAGACGTATGGTGGTGGTGGAGACTTGTAGTCAACATTTGGAGAAGGAGAATAATAAGGAGGTGGTGGAGAACTGTAGACGTATGGTGGTGGTGGAGACTTGTAGTCAACCTTTGGAAAAGGCGAATAATAAGGTGGTGGTGATGAACTGTAATATGGGGAATACTTTTTAGGTGAATAAGGTGATTCGTGTTTGTGGACAGGGGAATTGTAGTGTGGTGTTTGAGGGGATGAGTACGGATATGCTGTCACCGTAACCGCGATGGCACTCAAGACCACGACATAAACCAAGCTGTGCATTCGCATCATCATTCTTGAGGATCTCATCGTACCTGCCGCTGCTCTTTCTGTTTCTTCGTTTTTGTTATGATTTACTTCAAAATGAAAGTCCTTTATATAATCTTTTTTCTATGTGTGTAAATATTATAATATCTTCCCAACTTGGGTTCGTGTTTGGCACTTTCAAATACATTTATACGTGCTAAGTTGTTTGTTTGAAAAATAGTAATGTGTGGGGTGTATGAAAAAATTATTAGATTCTCTAGCAACCTTCAATAGGTTTATTATGTTTTCATATTTTGTTTGTTTGATTTATATTGACTTAACTAGGACTCGGGACCCCGCGATGTCGCGGGGGAATATATTTCAAAAATCGTTTTAAAAAAAATCAAACGAAAAATCATAATGAATTGTATTAATTTTTTTTTTTTTAATATCAAATCAATATATATTTTACAATAATTATGATAAAGAAAACCCTCACAAGCATTTATCAAGTATATAAATATTAGAAAAACATTAATTTGTAACTAAAAAACTATTCCCAAATGCAAAAAAAAACATCAAATAATAAACCAAAGGTTACAACGGTTTGATAAATAAACCAAAATATTCAACGTCAAATAAACCAAATGCTACTATGTTATTAAACAGTAACAATAATTTATTTAAATATATTTTAGTAATTAAATATTTTTTACAAAATATGACAAACTTTAACCGAGAGACGTGACCGTAGATATCAAATATACCAAAATCTGTAACGGTTCGTCAAATATACCATATATTGCAATGGTTTGTTAAATATACTAAAGATTACAATAGTTTGAAAAACAAAACCAAAAGTTGCAATGATTCGTCAAATAATCCAAATATTGCAACAATTCAATTAAATAGTTACAATCTCATTTAAATACATTTTAATAATTTTAAATTAAGAATTAAAAATAATAATTTACGAAAGGTTACACTGACGGTAGATGATTAAATGTTATGAAGATTTATAAAATAAACTTAAAGTTGCAATTGTTCGTGAAATAAACTAAATGTTGCAAAGGTTCAACTAAATGGTTGCAACCGTTTTATGAAGAGTTACAATAAAAAGATGCAACTGTATAAAACATTTACTCAAATTGCAACTTTCTCAAAAAACATAACGTAAAATATATTTTTTTAGTTTAAAAAAAAAATAAACGAAATATTGTGATATACCAAAAATTGCAATGGTTTGTCAAGTTCGTCAAATAAACTAAAGATTACAACGGTTCATAAAACAAAACCAAAAATTGCAATGATTTTTCAAATAAACTAAATGTTGCAACGGTTCAATTAAACGGTTACAATCTCATTTAAATACATTTTGATCATTAAAAAATAAAAAATAAAATATAATAATTTATGAAAAGTTATATCGAGAGACTCGACGGTAGATAATTAAATGTAAATATACCTATACATAAAATAAACCAAAAAGGTTGCAATTGTTCGTGAAATAAACTAGATATATAAACCAAAGATTGCAATTGTTCGTAAAATAAACAAAATATTGCAATGATTCGAATAAGCGGTTTAACTGTTTAAGAACGGTTACAATAAAAAGACACAACCGTAGAAGACATTCGGAATGCAATTTATACAAAATAAATAACCGTAAAATATTTATTTTAGTTTATAAAAAAAAATTAACGAAAGGTTGCGACAAAAAGACGCAACCGTTCAGATGTGCAAATGGTATTTATTAGATTGCTATTATATATAGATTAGTTTCAAGAACAAGAAAAGAAACCCGTTTATTGAAAGATTGTTTAGCCATAATGTAGATACTTGTTTCGAAATATTATTGTGACGCACGCAAAGTTTATTTATGTATCACCATTTTATTTTAATTTTACTGTCCAAAAAAAAATAGTTCCACCATTTATAAACTATTCCAAGTTAAAACTAAACATCTTCACTATTCCAATCTTACAATATCTAAAATCCTGGTTTCGGATTGTTAAATATATGGCTCCTTAATTGTTTTGTGACGACAAAAGCACATCGTTTGTTGATGCTTTAGGTTACAACTTATAAGTAAAGAACTTTTCTGAAAGAAAAGAAAAAAAAATTGTAATGTTCAATCTTTTATTATTCATTTGTCGAATTTATGGTCCCTATTTGGCCAAAGGGTCGCAATCCATAAGACAGATGTTTTAGTTGCCACTGGCTGTTCTCATTCCTGCAGTTTTTGATTGCAATGAGTTTAAGAAAGACAATGTCATTGTTGCAATCTGATAAAATTCTCGATCAAATCTCAAACCTCAAACGATACGGCTGAGTCCAGCTCTATTCGGTTAAGTCGAACCGTCCCAAGGATATACTCTGGCAAATCGGTTTCCTCCTTTCCCTGCATTTGTATTTGATAGTTGAACATTTAACCGATGATCGCATTCAAAAAGATGTTCAACTAAATGTTAAAGCACTCTTGTTTAAAGATATAATAAGTCTAGCAGTTGAGACCCCAAACAAACCTCAATCAAGATGGCGAGATCAACAATGAGGCTTGTGACATAACCAAGGACCAGACCAATAACGCTCCTCGCAACAGCCGATGATCCAATATCTACATCAATCTGCAACACCACGATTTCATAAGGCAGCAACCATGTGTGAGATTGTCCACATTGTCATGTGTCTGTTCTGTATGTTGGACATGTACTGTTTATTTTATGGTTTACGAGAAATATCGATACTTCCAGATCATAAGTGAAATACAATGTTCATATCTATCATGTAAATGAGGGAAGTAGAAACTATTTGTACCTCCAAAAAATTATCCTGCCTCAGGTACTTGCAGGTTACAGCTTTACCGAGCAGGCAGGCTTTAGTTCCAACAGCCCGCTTGACCATCCAATATCCCTGTGATTCACCATGACTGTTACAATGTAACTAAGTTTATGATATTTCAGTGGACACGAGAAAAGCAGAGTTTCCTCACCTGAACAATACTTGGGATCAGCTTAAATCTTGCGTCACGGTAACTGTCACTCCCATCCACAAATTTTCCCAGGGATGAAGACTTGCTTACAGGACGATTCGCAGCATAGTAGAGTACCAGACAATAGTTAGGCTTTGCTGGTACCTGAAGAGGGAAAAAAAGAGAGAGCATTTTGACTTCTTCCAGAGACTAACTTGACCCACAATTACTAATAAATATTAGAGTTAGATAGACTTTAAGTAGGGAAAAATGATTGGTGATGGTAGTATGTACTATCATAATTCCAAAATATTATAAACTATTAGTGATATACGTGTGGCACATTGTTAATTACGAATAAACAAAAACGAACAAGAGGTTTAGCGTCACAATCTTAAATAAAAGCTCATATATTAGTATTGAGACGTATGGGTTGAGGTACTTTCTAATTGGACATTAGCGCTCGCCTACTCAAACAAACGTTTGGAAAAAGACTGAAATATATATAGAGTTTATGTTGCAGATAGTATTCACACCTGAAGATTGATGACTAGGATGAATGGCAGCTTTTTCCCAGGTTCCGACTACGAATGAGAAAACTTCCATATCAGGCTCTTCCATATGAGAAAACTTCCATATACATAATGTTTGTATGTTTTCTTCTTACTTTTCCAACACACTTTAACTCATCAATAACTTAGAAAGTATCACCAGACTTAGCCACAAGGCAAAGAGGGTATATACAATACCTCATGGTAAATTGAGGTACGGTGACAAGTCACACTTAATACTGGTTTTTAATAGGAGAGAAGGACGCAAAGGCTCAAGGGAGTACCTGGACAAGACATTTTGGATGCAGGGCGATGTTGTCTACAGCTTTATCAACTTTGAACCAATCCACTGATACAAGTGTTAGAAGGGGCTCCCCACCCATCACCTTAAATTGGACAATAGATTTTATTAAATTTGAACACAATTTAACATGAGAGAACCATGCACTTCTCAGATAATCCAATACAAGAGCAAAATTGTTCATAATCAGAAATCAATCTAGAAAATTAATAGACGCAGTAGTACACTAAGTTGACAGATTTAAAGAAACCAAAATCAGTATATTAGAAGAAGTTCATGGTTCTGTCAGGGATGACCTGAGTGCAGTGGCATCTAAGAAACAGACCCTTCATTGTTTTCTATTCCATTTCAAGTGATGTATGAAATCAACTGTAGAATATTAAAGTAGATGCAAGAATTTCAAAGTTACCTTTGCATTATCTTTTAGGTAGGTCTTTCCCCTGATCATAAACCCCATGCCACTAGGAGAATCCCAGCAATTTGAGTCTTTATCACCATTTCCTTTGCGCAGAGATCCTTGGAACTTACTTGGATCGATACTCACAGGATCAACACTAGCGTCTAATACATTACTTGCGCCTGGAGCTAATGTAAAAATAGAGCTGATATATTAATACACTAGATTGTAAAAATATAGATATGTACTTTTGAATTCTAACCTGCATCAATTTTTTGTAAATTTATAAATTGGTCCCTTTTCTTCAAACATAGAACACAAGAATGGACCAGTTACGAAATGGTAACTACAACAGCTATATAGAATTTTACAATCTCATCTAAATAAAAGTAATTTGTTATTATATATAAAATGCTTGCATATACATATAGTGTCATATACTATCGAACTTATGATCAAGAACAGATATATATTGATCCATTATATTCCCTATGTGAGCCATTGGTAACTTAATGGACTAGTAAAAAGTAAAGAGAAAACCTTTAGGTCGCTTCAAAGATAAGCTAGCAATTGCCCATGAAACATTCTTCAGTTTAACTTTAATCTCCTGTTTTTAACATTGAAACAACAGAATTCTCCATTATTTCAATAATTTCAGAACAAGTTGCTCACCTCATGGGCTGTACACAAATACTTAATAGGAACTTTGAACATCTTAGATTATGTGTGGTAAGTACACTTTCTATTTCCTAATTCATGAAATTATTTTCCTCAGTTCCTTCTCCTAGAGTGCTTTGTCTTTACATTTTAGTATATCTAGGGATGAAATCCAGTCTGTGGGACTCATCCAAAGCTAGAGAGGGCTTTGAAGGTTTATCGGTTTATAGGGAAACACTTTCTGTGTTTTGGGTGTTTTATTTTAATCCTTCTGATTACAATAAGAAAGGGCTTCTGGTTTTTTTTTTTTTTTCCAATTCATGATTCTTTACTCTATTATAGATTGGCAAGAGGATATCAAAACCAAGTAGTTACCTTATTGTCCTGATCTTCATCATCTTCATCGCTTTCCTCCTCATCCTCTTCATCAGATGATGAGTCCGTGGCATCATAAAACTGCTCCTCCATTTCTTCATCTACATATTCACCATTAGGGACATCTGGGAACTTGGACTGGACAACCGTAGCGAAAGTTTCATACTTGAAGGCTGGGTTTGCTCCAATGTACTCCTTCAGACCTGATATACCATTAATGAGAAAATGAAACAAAAAACCGTGTGGAACTTATGACATCTAATGTAGTCAGAGGTCAAGCATTTACTTTCAACAGCATGCCAACTAAAGTTTATTAACTTCTATGCCCAAAACAAAAAGCTTCCAATTGTCACAAAAGCGAAGCATACTACATGTATTATTATCCCAAACAAGTGCAGATATATAGTGACTGCTAATCTTCAGATGTGCTCACAAGAGTCTTCATTCCTCAACAGATATCATATATACCACAAATATCACAACTAGACTTTCTACTCATTTCTTGTGTTCACACTCTAAGTAAGATCTGGAAGGAGATAAAGCATGCATCTAACCTGCTACTTGGAGGAGTAATGCATATGGAATAGTCTTTTCAAACTTTGAGTAGCTAGTCCTCTTCCATTTGCACCAACGTTTAGAGTGGATTTCTAGCATGTGTGTTACAAGACAACTTGGAGTTTCTGCATCGCTGCGCTTTTTCAAGCTTCTGATTTCCCAAGTGGATGCTAAAATCAACAAGAACGAAACAGAGATGAAAGGTCTAAGAAGCAGAGCAAAAATGCCTTTCTAGGCGATATGTAAGCCAGTAGTAACAAAAACATTACTGATCCAGTGAGACAGAAGAAAGGCAACATCGTAAAGTAAGTAAAAATAAAAAAGAACAGTAATCCCACATGCTATGGTTAACAAGCCAATAATATTTCCCCAAGAGCTTATGATTCTGTTCAAGATTTTGTGAGCTAGCTGCAGAACTCAACACTATTGCAGAGACAGATGGGCAAGTAATCACAAGCAAGTAAGTATACATGAGAACCTCTGGCTATTGAAGTACCCGATCAGATCAGTGTTGGAAACACTTTGGATAGTAACAAGGTTCACATTTACTGCATTGCAACCAAACATGCAGCATAGCAAAAAAAAAAAAGTAAACACTACGGACATAGAGGTTATCAAAAGAAAATATCTTACGCGTAATTTCTGTACGTCGATATCCAGACTTTGGAGGCCGTTTCTTATGCACTGCTGGAAACTGTAAGATTGCTGCATAAAAAATACATCATGAGAGAATAGCTTGAGATAGTCAATGGATATTCGTTTTCAAAAGAATAATAATGAATTAAATGAGTCTCTAGGTCGCATGGGTAAGAAGATATCATTCAAAACTAATATCAGAGAGAAGAATACATGACTAAGTTTTCTAGGTGGCAGTGAGCTGACAGAAATTAACAAAATCTGTAACTGTGAAGTTCAGATTTAGATGTAGGTTTATTTTAGCTTCTATACATGATTAACATGTCTTCCCCAGGGATCATAGAACAAGAGAGAAACAATACAATCTGAATTCTATTTTTCTGTACTGTTCTCTGTTTTGTATTTGATGTTGTAACCTAATAATAATGTTCATGGGTGGGTATTAACGTTTAGTTCGGAAATTCATCGAACGAACATTAACCTACTTAATTTGGCCTTGTATCATTCATACACTTGACAATTCAGTCTTGTCTACATTCAACACCTACAGCCTAGACAATTCAGTAACCACTAGTGGCATAACTACATCTTATTTACTACTTTTAATACAGACATCAAAATATATAAGAAAGCGTTATTTAGAATAGTATTGCTCTCTACTTACTATATGTCCCATCTTGCCCACGAACCCACTGTCTAGAGAAGACAAAATCTCTCTTCGATTGCCATCTGCAAAATATACTATTTAACCAATCAGTTCAATGAAAAAAATGTAAGCGCAAAACTATCCACCGAATTAAGTGATATATGCAGAAACTGTACAACATGTCGAAACTGGAGAATACGAACATCTGATCGAGGAAAGATAGCAAGACATTTTAACGAATGCGTCTTTTTCACTAGAAAATACAGAGTGACCAGTGTGTCACTAAGGAAAACCAGAATTTTCAGTTAAACGACATACCGTGAAAGATATTTAGGATCGTATACGCAGTAAATGACATCATAGTGGCCCTCATATGAGTCTATCTTTTCCGAATCACCTGTTACTGCATCCCACCTGTGTGGATAGTTAGAAAGGTCTAAGTAACAGATGACATCTATATTTTCAAGGAAATGAGCTTACTCGTATCTTTGATGTTTGTCAATGCTCAAAAGCACTTCGAACACAGTATCCGCACTAGCTTCAACTACAGCAACTGCTTTCACAAGAACTCCTCGACCAGCCTAAAGAAGAAATCATTTTTAACAAAACCATGAAACCCACTTAATTCATGAATGACAAAATACCCAAAAAGTTTCCAACACCTAGTAAGTTGGGACAACCATGCCAATCACCATAATCAAGGGCAAGAAGTCACCGAAAGCTAACTTGCAAGGCCAGAATGCCCATTTATTAACCAGCTATAAACCAATACCGTATTTGACCAACATGGGATTACAACGAAACACCATTTTTTAAGCCACCATCCAAGGAAACACACTCAACTCATTCTTTGATAGCTTTCTCAAGGTCGAACTTTTTGCAATATGCATTCTTGCAAGGAATTTATGCCGAATGCGAATTTCTATGGACTTAACCTATACTACGTCCAAAACACTCTCTACATGTCCTTAACAGCTAGATAGTAAATGGTATGTACCAATGTACAAATTGCTTTTTTAAACCCAAAGACCAATCTCTTAGGTCATTGGTTTTAATTTTCAATCAAGCAGATCTGCCTATATAGTTGGAAACGTATTCTCTGAATAAAATTAAATATACCTTGAAGTTAGCCACATCTTCAAAAATCCTAACACCTGCAAACAATGAATCAGAAAAAATAAATAATTGAAGGTTATGTATCAAAGAGCATGCAAGGCAAAAGAACAATCTCAATGTGATTAGGCCTTATAGTCTCCAAATTCTGAACGTCAGGTACTACTATATTTCCAAACATCCTTCAGATTCATAGAGATGAAAAACAGCCAACCTAAAAAACTGGACAAGTATGTCTGCATCTTTTTGGTGATTATGAGTATTCTACAATTACCTCTTTATAACTGATAGAGAAGTATGCATAGTCAAAAGGAGACACCACAAAAAAAAAAAAAAAAATCATTTTAATGCATGTTTTATAAGTGTTTATAAGTGGGGACATTCAAATTGACCCCCATTACTCGTTATGTAGATGAAAAATTTGTAATGCGTAGGTTGTCTGATATCAAAACTCTACAGTTTACCGCCAAACATACCATTGATTGTACGAACACACTTCCATTCATGTGCCTCGATTGCATCTCCGTTGTCACCACCCTCATAGAAACCATCACCCCTAACATCATTAACCAAGGTAGAGGATTGCCTCAAAAGAGTCTCTGGACCTGTCATTTAAGAACATTATCATACATCTTTGTTTTAAAATAGAAGTAACTTTTAGGTGAACCTTATCTCTTGAATCATGAATAAGCACTAGATTAAACTATAACTACAGTTTCACTTATATACGGAACATATATTTGAATCCGGTGTCGATCTATTTAAATGTAGAAATAATCAGAATATGTCATTTTGCATGTGCCCAACCCAAAGAGAGGGGGAACAAGGAAAACAGGCAATGAATTGTAATGTTTTTTTTCCCAATGTCAAATTTGGAGATTCCCGCATAAACTACGATAATAATTATAGTCTATATACCAACAAATGAACTTTTAACAATCTGGGCATACAATCTTGTATAACTGGACACACAATCTTGTATAAATGGACACACAAAGTAAGATTCTGAAGCTAAGCAAGCCCATAAACTTGAGATAAAGAATAAACCTTGCCCAATTCGGATAAGCTTTTTTAATCCATAAGCATAACGTCGTACTCTAGGTCGATGTCCTTCCAGATCGATGCTTCAAAAGAAAATAGAGTGTGATTCAGCAATTGTGGACTAACAGTGGACTTCTGCTATTTGAAACAATTTGATCTGGTTAACAGAGAATATAACATCCCAATGTTATGCATTTTCTGCTGGAAGAGCCTCATCTTCTCAATATATGTACAATTAGTGCCCCCAAAACAGGAAATACTTAGCTACTAAGAAATATCATCTAAAGCACTAATCATATGATAATTAGATCATACTTGGCCTCCATGCTTAGCTTTGTTCTTGTGCTTCCACCTCTCGAAAGTGCATATTCAGCCTTCCAAAGAGAAAGCAGAAGTCAGAATTTAAGAAAAAAAGAAACTTGTGATACCTCATCCCAATAGACACTAAATAAATGCTTCAACAACAAGAAGCAAAATTAACGAAAAAATGTAACAAATCATATGCTATAGAAAATTTCAATACATTACATGATACTATAAAACTTGAGCAGTCTCCTGAATACCTGCTGCTTTGCTTCCTCAAAAGCCTCAACCCATTTCACGGCTTCTCCAGCGGTAGCACAAGCAATCTAAAATACAGTTTATAGAAAGAAGAAAAAAAAGTTACTTAATGCACCTGCGTTAGGCAAATATACTTGGTAGAAACAATCTAACTTTAGATTCTAAAATACACTTTCAAGATAACAAAATAGCTTACTATTGAACATCACCATATTAACTCTATACGTTAACTATTTGGTTCATCCAAGTGTGAAAATACACAAAAAAATCATAGGCCTACCACAGAACAAACTAATGTTCACAGTGGCAAGCTTTAAGTCTATTGCGCATTTGTCACAAGGCTATTGCAAAGATTGAATTATAACTTACTTCTCCTTTTCTTGACTCGTCCAACCGGTTATAGAACCTTATGACATAGACATCCTACAAGATATAATAGAAATAAAACTAGTAAGTGTACCTGTTTTTCCATTTAGTCTCTCATTGGAACATATAACTAATATACAAGATAGGGAATAGCAGATCTGTATTCTACGCAGATTGCAGTTATAGAAGTAGAGATTGAAAAGTACTACCCCACGATTCACTTTGCGACGTCCTAACTCTTCAATCATCATTGTAGGGCCAATGACACCACGCCTTATAGGTTTCTAGACAAACAAATAGACAAAATGGATATAATAGAATATCAACACACATCTAAACGGCATATCCATTTCAAACTAAAGAAAGGAAAATATAGAGACCAACAAACATCAAGTAGAGCACTATATCCTTGAGAAAAGCAACATTGAATTCAATGTATTCGATAAAATAATATATCGAAATTCAAAAGCATGAAAAACTTGCTTAAGTTCATTTCAATAAAAAGGGCTCAAAATAGCCAAGAAACAACACTTATAGACACATACAAATTTCTGATACCATGTACCTTCCATTCACATAAACTAAGCAGAGAAAAGGAGTTTCCTCTGAAACTTGCAAGGAAACCAAGCAAAAAAATTCAACAGCCAACGAAGAGAAAAACACAATTAGTTCTTCTAATTTCCTAAAGATTCAATCAATTTTGAGAATTTGAAAAAAAACAATTCCAAACAATCCAGAAATCACAAAAAAAGATTAAAGGAGAAGAAGGATCAAAGCACATACAATGTCTGGGTTCTCACGAGGATCTCTTTTATACATCTCAACATATTTGCCTCTAATGAAAAGAAAACGAAGATTACAGTACTCATGACCGATCTTATTCACACCCAAATGATAAACCCAACCAAAATACTCAAACGTTCCTCCTTCTCCGCCGCCGCCGCTGCTGCTACGGCTACTGCTTCCACTATCATTAAGATCTCCGGAAAAGCTAACTTTTCCGAGATTACCGGAAACTTCCTTCTCCGATCCGTCGGAGGTAACAAGTTTCTTCGATCCAGGCGATGTCATCGCCTTTCACCGGATCAATCAATCAACGCGAAACAATAATTCGGCTAGATTCGATTTCGTTGCTTCATTCAATTTCGAGAATCCACTTTTTTTCTTTGGTTTGTCTCTCAATTATGGAGTTTGTTGGGTTTGGGTTCATTGATTCTGAGCCTACTCTGCGACGAATTTAGTTCCTCCAATCAAAACCCTCCACGTCAGGTGAATGTTTGTGTTTTAGCCATTTTCAGACTTTGCATTAAAACAAAATTTAGGTGAGATTATAACATACCATTACCGGCAAGCATCATAAAGTAAGTTTTTTTTTTTTGACGGCCACATTTTCCATTAGGTAAGGAACGAAATTACATAATAGTGTTCGGTTTACAAATTTAAGACATACATTTAATGGATCCACGAGATAACAAATGGTAAGTTTTGTTGCCTAGCTTTGCGAGCTAGCATGTCGGCTATGGTATTGACTTGTCGACCGACGCACTTGAAATCATAAGAACTCTTCGCCATAGCCAATATATCTTCAAGATATCCTTGAATCTCCAATGGCCCAGGATTTCGTTGATTTTGTGTAGCTGACTCCTCCAAATAATTGTATAGCGTACTAGAATCACCATAGAAAGTGACATTTTGGTAATTGAGTCGTTTTATCTGGAAGAGGGCTTCTCTCAGCGCCATGGCCTCAGCTTCCAAAGCTGAATTAGTAGGATCAATGGATGAGGATCCTTTTAGAATGCAGCGTCCTTTTTCATTAAAGAGGGCCCAACCAATGCCTGCTCTGCTATTTGGATCCAGCCAAGAACCATCTGATGATATTTGTAAAGGTGATAGCTCCCAAATCTCTTTTGCTAACCGACATTGGAAGAAAAGATGGGGAACGGTTTCAGCAACATCACCACAAAAAAGGCAGTCTGGGGAGATTTGGATGCGCCTACGAGCAATATTCGCTTGGAGTTGGGCTGAAACTGTGGAACAGTCTGGATGTGGCTTTGATAGTTGATGGTATCCAGACTTGACAGTATACTGGCCATCTTTAGTAAATATCCATGTAGGAATATCAGGGCCTTTAAGGAGCCTCAATCGTATTCTCCTAATAAGCTGAGTGTCTTGAGGACAGATTATCTCCTGTAGCTTCTCATCATCCCAAGATGATGTGCCTGGCTTTATGAGTCCTGAAACTGTCAAATTATCATTTGCAATATTTACCAAACTTTTTGGTGGACGCGGAGGATTGTCAATCCATGGGTCATGCCATACCCGAACTGTATGACCATTACCTATTCTCCACTTTAAGCCCTGCTTTATAAGAGATGTACCTTGCACTATACTACGCCAGGCATGACTTGGGCGGTGGCCAGCTGTGGCTTCCAGCAGGGAAGCTTTGGGGAAATATTTTGCTTTAAGAACACGGGAGAGTAAAGACTGAGGTTCCTTTAACAAACGCCAACTTTGCTTTGCCAATAGAGCAATATTGAAATGAGAAAGATCTCTAAAGCCCATGCCTCCATACTGTTTCATCATGGTGAGCTTGCTCCATGCAACCCATGGAATCTTCTTCTTATCTTTAATGCTAGACCACCAAAAGCGTCGTATTTGAGCAAATAATATGGCAGATTTTTGGAAATTAATATGCTGGCCGGAAGCAGTAGCATAAGTTTGAAGTAGTTGTAGGACTTGATGACATTCTTGTTCATTTGCTTGACAAAAAAGAAGAGAATCATCTTGACGCAGTCCTCTGCTAGGGATAATCTTCTTAGAAGGAGATCCATTAATAAGCACTGAGTATGTGACTGTGGTAACACATTTCATTATCCATTGACACCATCTCTCTGATTTAATTGTATTCCAATGATATTTGTAGAAGCCTGCATTGAACCCGTCAGGCCCTGGAGCTTTGTCTACGTTCATGGCAGCTAAAGCTTTAAAGATCTCCTCTTCAGATACTGGCTTAGTGAGCTGCTGGTTCATTTCTGCAGTGATTTTTGGTTGAATATGTTGCAGCACAGGATCCAGATCAGTTGCTTTTTGCAGGGCTATCATAAAGTAAGTTAATTTCACTAAATACGCTTCAGTTAATAAAGTAGAAAACTTTCCCAACAAAAAAAATCCAATTATTTTTTTTTATGTAAACAGTGTATTTTCTCTTTTTTCTTACATTACTATGTAAACAGTGTATATTAGTTTATCAACCATCCCTGCAAGTAATTAATTGTGTTGAACCCAATTTAGTCACTCATCTCCTTGCAAGTGGGATAAACTGATAGAGACCATTCGTAGACTTATTCAACTTTCTAAAAGCCCAAAAGGGGAAGGTGCTTGCATTCATAATTTTTAGATCCATGGACCTCTTTTTTTTTTTTTTTTGACGATGATCCATCGATCCTACGCATGACCAAAAACTAACCGTAACCATATTTCGGACCGTAACCGGACCGTAACCGTATAAAACAGTTAAAACCGTAACCGTTAACCGTCAAAACAGATTAGTTACAGTTAAAAAAATATACTAACCGTAACCGTCAATTAACCGTAAACGTGTCAAAACCGTTAGTTAACTGCATGGTTAACCGCACTATTAACCGCATAGTTAAAACTTTAAAAATATGATTGTAGATGCGGATGATGCAAAAACAAATTTCGAATGTTCAGATAAAGATTTTCAAAAAAAGTAAATGATACCGCACATTAAAAAATCTACGTTAGGAAAAATGGTTTTTTTCTCAAACAAATATGTTCTAATGCTATATTGCTAAAAATGAAGAAAATTTGGTTTATAACATACTTTTTTATTCTATTCAAAGTAGTATAAAAAGTTAGGTAACTCGTAAGATTTTACCTACGATATTAACCGTATCGTAATCATCAAATAACCGTAACCGTATTTAACCGTAACCGTAACCGTAACCGTATTTAACCATAACCGTTTTAACCGTATATATAATGGTTAAGGTTACGGTTAAAGAAAATTTATAACCGTAACCAGCGGTTAATCGACCATAACCGTAATAACCGTAACCGTGGTCATGCCTAATCGACCCTTAGAAACAAATTTTTATCTATTTACAAATTACAATACAATAATTCAAAATAATATGTATAGTTAGAAAAAAAAAAAAAAAGGTGAAAAAATAGGAAACAAATACGTAAAAACAAAAAATAAAAGTAAATAGGATTGTGGAAGACTTGTGGGTTGTACTCTCTCTTTTTTTTTTACTAGGAATGTGAAATTTACTCCCAAAAAAAAAATGGTTATCTATACTATTAATTGGGAAGCATTGGATAATAAATAACCTTATAAAGTGTAAATAATTACAAAGGATGCCATTGAGATTTTTGCATTTTAAGACAATTAAAAAGATTTCGTCGGAGGGTAAAATGGCCAATTTGATGCTCACTTCAACGCGGACCTTGGATTTCGGGCCGGATCTAGATCCATAGTGATTTGGTAAAACACGCGGATCCTGAAACGTGGGGATTTGGATCAATAATAATTGCGAGTGTCATCTTAATGGGCTTAGGAGATAAAGGCCTTTCTTATGCTCGCAAACTTATGTTTGAGATCTGCAGAAATATGAAGTTTGAACAAATTAGATTCAATAACTTAAAATATATTTCTATAATAAGCAAATTCCATATATTGTGATTAGTAAATAAGAACAAATCTCTTTATATTCGAATCCAGTTATTACTTTTTTTACTTAAAATATCAAAATCAATAAATTCAAATTTGATTTAATCACTTAAACGGTTTTTTGTTACCAAAAATATCAAAATCTTTTAATTCAAATCGGAACAACTGACGCATATACCTTAACAATCTTTATTCGCAAATATTCTCTTTGATATGATTTTCTAAACCCTAAAAAAAATGTAGCTGACTTTGAATTACTATAAATATAGGATGTGAAATGCCGTAGAAGATACTCACTCACCTTTTAAAGCGAGAACTCTTCTCTTCCTGTTCCTTCAAAGAATATGGCAGCACAGCTTGCATCGACCGATCTTGCTGACATCAAACCTTTCAAAACAGGATGGAGAATCCAAGTTAAAATCATGCATATGTGGTCTCAATACACGCAATACACTGAGAAAACAATGGAAATGATTCACTCTTATACATATGTAAGTATAGATTCGATTTTCACTAAATCTTATACTCTTTACAGTCTTATAATTATCATTAAAAGATCCTATTATTAACACGATTTTATTCTCTTCAATATAGGGTACTTTGATTCATACTACTATTAAGAAACAACAAGTGAACAGGCTTCATAGGTTCATCAAATCTGGAGTGCAGTATTGTGGAAAATTTTATACTTACAGGGCAATCAAACATGTGCTTAAAATGTATAACATAATGCTGAGCAACTCGATGTGCAGCAAAACGCATGTACGATGTTGGAAAAGGCAGGAATTCTAACTGAAGCTGCTCAGGGTTTTGAAAGAACTTCTGTATATCAATCTCCATCGACAAAACTAAAAGTTACACCAACCAACAAAAAAAACAACCTTTTTATCACCATCAACCACATTTTAAGAGAATCTTTTGTAGATAGAAAAATTAAAATTCAACATAAAAAGAAAGTGTTGAAACTAGAGGATAAGAGACTTATAAATATGCAAACGAGCTTAGAGAGGATCACATCAGCCAAACGGTTATGCAAATAAGAGTGATTTGAATACTCAAGCTTCAATGTTCATGTTGCCTATGAAACAATCGTGATCATGAGGATTCTGATTGAGCTAAAAATACAAGTGACTATGATTTGGGTCATAGAGCAATCAAGAGGATTGTTAATAGTCATGGATCTAATCAAACCCTAATCACCAAAGCATAAACCATAGAATTGAACCAAACACCCCAAAAAATGATCGAGGATTAGAGAAACTAATAATTGTCCCCCCCCCCCCCAATTCTATGAAACCCTAGCACACTACCACGAAAGGGAAATGACCAAAATCAGATCAAACCAAAAAGAGAAAAAGCAAAATCGAATCGTGGGTAAGAAAGAAAATTGACTAAACTGGTGAGACGATGGCGAGGATTCTGAAGAGCCTCGACCAAAAAAGGATCTACCATAGCTTCCTTCTCGGTCATAGCAGCCATAGATGAAGAAAAGATTTGTATCTCTT
This sequence comes from Arabidopsis lyrata subsp. lyrata, assembly GCF_000004255.2. Taxonomy (NCBI): domain Eukaryota; kingdom Viridiplantae; phylum Streptophyta; class Magnoliopsida; order Brassicales; family Brassicaceae; genus Arabidopsis; species Arabidopsis lyrata. The sequence continues at coordinate 18,094,765 of NW_003302549.1, read as the reverse complement.
ACCTCTGCTATGTCTTATAAATCCTTTGTTCTATATCTTTGATTTTGTTGTCTCCCTTCACCTGAGATTAGAAGAGAAAACACATCAACGAAACAAAGGGGAGATAATTTCTGATGAGCTTTCTATGAGAGAAATAATAAAAATAAAGTTGCTTCCTTTGAGTTTTTTTTTTTTTTTCTTTTTTTTTTTTTTTTTTTTTTTTTAATTCATTCATTAGTCTGTGTGTTGTATTTTTTGTAGGTTAAGTGGGTTTTGTAAAGTTGATTTAGTTGAATCATAAAGTGTAAAAGTTGGATCAAATTCTTAGGGGCTCCTCAGGGGCCAATTTTTTTCTCAAATGCTCTTGTTATAACATTTATTTTAATTTTGATTTTTTAAAAATCGAAAAAGGAGACAAAGACATACGGGACCTTGATATTTTGATTTTATTACGTACCCAACCAAGCTAAATGGGTTAAAATAACCCAACTTCTCTTCAAACCGGGTCGAAACTCCAAAACCCTAAATTCCTCTTCCCTTTTCCTTTGTCGACATATCAAACCCGACAAAAAAAAAATTCTTATCCTTCATCCTCTTCTATCCATCCTATACACCACAAAACCAAAGATTAACATCTGGGATTCTTCTTTCTCCTTTCATTCCGACATCTTCGTCATCCTCTGTAAGTGGAATTAGTCTTTTGCTTCAAATTCTTTGGAATTCAAAAGAAATTTCGGATTAGAATTTGAGAGTACTTATGTCTGAGATTACTTATGTCTATAATCTGAGATTACTTATGTCTAGAATCTTGAATCTGAGAGTACTTATATCTGAATGTTGGGGTTTTGTTTTTAGATTCGAAAGAGGTCCAATTCCAAAATGGCTCGGACCAAGAACGCAACGGTTGTTCCAACCGAGCATGAAGCAGACCCAGTACTAGGCGAAGAAGAAGAAGAGTTGCCTAGAGAAGATCCCGGTAAAGAGCCAGAAGATTATGAAGAAGCGGAGCAAAATTCAATGGTATATGTTTGTGTAAAAATTCAATTTAAATTTGATAAATCTGTTGCTTTTGTAAGTTTTGTAAGATGAGTGTGTAACTTGATTTGGATTGTAGGATTCTGAAGATGAAACTGAACCACTACGACCATTGAAGATGTACTTTAGCCCCTCCGATTATGTGAAGCCATTCAAGCTATCATCTAAGTGTTATATTCATCAAGCGGTGAAGCTTTTGCGGGGGCATCTTTCAGTTGATGAGTTGAAATGGTTTTTGGAGCATCCACAGTTCAAGCACTTCTTCCATATGCATACGGGTTCAAATCACAAGTTAATGGGAATGTGGATGCTTCTTCTACGCACTGCTTGTCTTGATAAGAAGAAGGAATGTTGGTTTGTTGTCAACGGTGTACCAATCCGCTATTCTATCCAAGAATTTGCACTCAGTTCTGTTTGTTCTGTCATTCTTATCCAAAAAATTATGAAGCAATTGGCAGCGATAGGTTCTCTGGAAAACATTTTGGTGCAACCGGAACAGTTACATATGCGAGAGTGAAGGAAAAATTACTCTCGATGAAGAGATCTAACCCTGACCGTTTGAAGATGGCTGTCATATATCTCTTATGTAGTGTGATCGTCGGGAAGAGAAAAACTCGACCACTAGCAGATCCTGTGGAAGACTTGTTTCTTAGAGCCGTGGAAGATCTAGAATGGTGTAAAACGTTCCCATGGGGCCGATTTGCATTTGAACATAATATGAAAGATATTTTTCATCTCCTGGACCACTTTGATGGAGGATTGGGCGCACAATGGGTGTTTCCTAGCTTCGTGATGCCTTTGGAGGTATGTAATTTTAATATGGATTTTCTTATTATGACTGGGTACAACTGGAAAACTTGGTATAACTATAGTTTGAATGTATTGGTGTTGTTTGTAGATTCTAGCATTTGAGGCCATCCCAAATCTAATGAACCAATTCAGAGAACATGTTGTATCAGCAGATCCTGAGTGCCCTAGGATGTGTAAGATGAAGTTCAAACCTAGTAGTATGAAAGGTTTTCCTATGTCGGAGTTGTATGATTCTCTTGGTACAACAAAGGTTAGAGATTCTGAAATTTCTGTTATTTTTAATATCCATATGAAATTGAGAGTACAGAATTGAATGGTGTTTTTTTTTATATGTGTTCATAGGAAATTGAGAGTATCATGCTTCCTAATCCTTCTGAAAATGAACTTTTGCGTCGAATAATGGATAATGAGGATGGATCAGATGATTTTGATGATGTGATTGTTAATGGTTGGACAAGGCGTATATTTAAGGTTCACAAGCAAGTTTGTTTTGAGGAGCTTCATAATATAGATGTTGGTAACCGTGTTATGGAGGAAAAGTCAAGAGAATGCAGTTGTGGGTGGGGTGAGAGTTAGTAGGAGAAAGGTTGCTCCGAAGAAGGTGAGTAAAAAAGGATTGGTTGAGCAGCTACAAAAACAGTTGGAAGATGGTTTTAGGAGAATAAATAAGAAGTTTGATGGCTTTGATAAAAGACTCAAATGTGTGGAATCAGATGTGAAGAGTTTAAAAGAAGCTAGCGGGAAAGCTAATGAGTTGGATAAAAGAGGTGAAGAGAAATATTCTGAGTTGGAAGAAGATGAGATCGAAGAGAGTGGAGGTGAAGATAAAGAGAATGCGTCTGAGTTAGAAGAGGATGAGAATGGAGAAGATGGAGAGAAAGACAAAGAGTTTGAAGAAAATGATAATGGAGAAGATGGAGAGAAAGACAAAGAGTTGGAAGAGAATGAGAATGATGAAGATGGAGAGAAAGACAAAGAGTTGGAAGAGAATGAGAATGGAGATAATGGAGAGAAAGAAAAAGAAGGTGATTTGGAAGGGAATGACTTGGATGGAGATAATGAAAAAGAAGGTGATTTGGAAAGGAATGACTTGGATGGAGATAAAGAGAAAGAGAAAGAAGAGTCAAGTGAGAAGAGACAGCAGGTGAAGAAGAAGTACGAGAGAAAGAGAACAAGGAAAACAAGTGCAGAAGAACAAGAAGAAGAGGTTCAAGTCGGAAAAAAGGCTAAGGTGACGAAGAAGAAGGTGGGTGTTATGGTTAGGAGTCCGATTATGACAAGGAACAAGAAGAAGTAAACTCTTTATGTGACATCTTTTTTGTTGCTGTTGGTTTGTGTCAGGATTTGTTATGTGGATGTTTAGGTATCTTTATTATGTAGGGTAACTGCGGCATTTTGTTTAACTAGGTATTACTATGTTGTTTTGTTAAACTTGGTATTTTTATTATCTTGGTACAACTATGTACGTTTGTTCAACTTGGTATTTTTATTAATTATGTACAACTGCATCATATTTATTAAACTAGGTAAAACTATGTACGTTTGTTCAACTTGGTATTTTTAATAACTATGTACAACTGCATCATTTTTGTTAAACTAGGTACAACTATGCAGCTATTTAGGTTTTATTTTTGCAACATTACCAAAATTTAAATACAAATAGATAGGAATTAGAAGACAATGACTAGGAGAAATAGGTTTAATCGGACTTACAATACTAGAATTCGCCAAATACATATTTTTGAGACAAGTCCAAAAGAACTACAAAGTTGTACTTAGAAATACCAAGTTACAAGAACAACTGTGAGAAGACAACCAACGAAAAAAGGTACCATCATTTTTGTAATTTCGTTGGTTTCTATCTGTCGTCCCACCTTTAGCAGTGCAACTTCTTCTTCAAGAACACGAACTTGAAAATCCAACTGTTCTACCTCATTTACCAATGCCTCGTCCACCCACTTGAAGACATGGCTATCGTTCATAAGCTACATTCAAAATTTAAAAAAGAATTAAGAGAACGTGATCTTCTACAAAAAACTCATAAACTTACAATGAGACTTTTACGTTTCTATCATAAGCATATTTGCATCGGTAGTAGCGGCGGTAAGGATTTGGGACTGATTTGGAGATCTTTTCAACGATCTCGTCGCCACATCTACACCTCTTTGGAATCCCAGCAACTTTTACTCTTGTTCGACTAGAGGAGGTTTCACTCGAGCTCGGAGCTGAAGAAACATGACTCATCTTTCTTTTATGGAAGGTTAAGAGATTTTGGGATTGTTAAGATATTTTAGAATTTTGTGGATTTGAGATGGAATTGGGGATATTCAGATGGAAGATGTAATTGGGTAGGGTAGATTTCGTGGGATGAGGTGAAAAAGAAATATTTCATAAATGGGTGAAAAAGAAATAGGGGGAATTTCAGAAATTGGAGGGAAATGAAATGGGTGAAAAAGAAATGGGGGGAATTTCAGAAAAAACGAAGTATTGAATATTTTAAAGAGAAATTAGATATTTTGGGCAAATAACACGTGATCCACATTGCGCCGTCATTTGTACACGTGGCGCCATCATTTGTACACGTGGCGCCGTCATTTGTACACAGGTTTTCCAAGTTTCCAAGTTGTACTTATATACAAACAGTTGTACATTTTGGGGTTTTACTGTATAATTAGTTATTCTTTGATTAATATTAATTTTTATTAGTTGTACAAATGATTTTATGTATATGAGGTGAATTTCAAACATATTCATTCAAAAAAATGTGTAAAATGTTAATTTTTCAGACTTTTGACATTCAACATGGGGATTCAAAGGTAAGACATCTTAAAAGTATAAGGACTTTCATGTAGAAAACTAACATGTGTTAGGATTTTCATATAAATTTTATTTATCAAATGTTGATTACAAAGCTTGAATTTGATTATGTAACACTAAGTTGTCTATTTCTTTACAAAATTTGATTATGTAACACTAATTTGATTACAAACCTTGTTTTACAAAATCAGAGAGTGTATAAAAATACGATATCAAAGACATACATAGTTGTACCATTACGAAACCAAGTTTATCCAAGTTTTACAAAACCAGAGAGTACATAAAAACACGAGATCAGAGACATACATAGTTGTACCATTACGAAACCAAGTTTATCCAAGTTTTACAAAACCAGAGAGTACATAAAAACACGAGATCAGAGACATACATAGTTGTACCATTACGAAACCAAGTTTATCCAAGTTTTACCAAACCAGAAAGTACATCAAAACACGAAATCAGAAACATAAATAAAAATACTGAGTACATTAATCTTGGCCACCTCCCTGGTTCCCACCTTCCCGCTCTGGAAACCACCTCTCCAAATTTCTGCCTTCCACACGCTTACTCTTTTGGCGTCGTTCCCCAACAGATGGATATCTAGTTTCTTGAATTCTACCCTTTCTTACAACATGAACCGGGGGGAATGCGTACAATTCTTGGATTTCACTTGGAATAACCCACTCAGACCTATGCGGCACTGGGAAAATCGTTCTAACATATGCCATAACCCAAAGCTCAACAAAGTAATATTTCGTGCACAAATCATATAAACTACGTACCTCCGATGTTAAATTTTCTTGTTTCAAGTGAGTCATCGTAGCGGCTATTGCATGTACACAAGGATATTTGTCCAAGTCAAAACGACGGCAATAACAAGTTTTATTCCTCAAATCCACCACATAGGTCTTACCATCGCGACCAATAACACTATATTGAAGCTCGTAGGTGTTAAGCTCCTTCACCGTTAATTTGATTGCAACCTCACATGTTTCGTGTATGTCATTCTCCACAAAAGGAACAAGTTTCTGTGCATTTGATCCACCTATGGCTTCTGTCCTATTATTGCAGAACCATTCTGCAATTTTTTCAATAATTGAATCTATCATAGGTAACAGCGCATACCCCCTCACCTTGCTAAAAACACCATCCATAGATTCAACCGCATTACTGGTATCTATGTTGTACTTTACTCCGGGAAAATGACACCTTGCCCATTTTTCTAAATCGGTCTTATCATCAAGATATGTGGCTATCTTAGGGTACCTTCTTCTGAAATCTGCATATTCATTCTCAAACTCAGAAACTGTACAAATGGCTGCAATTTCCCTGAATTTTTTAGCAGCGTCTTCTCTGTTATGTGTAACTTTTGTTTTCACATTCTGTGACAAATGATAGATACAGTTTCCATGGTGAGAGCTCGGGTACACTTCAGCCACTGCCTTGATAAGGCTTTGATTTCTATCAGATATGAAGACCAATTCAGGACTATCCAAGTATGATGGTTTTCAGAGTTTCAAAAAACCACTTCCAAGTAACATCTTTTTCACTATCAGCTACAGCAAACGCTAAGGGATAATGGTGATGATTCGGATCTTGAGTTGTGGCAAAAATAAGAATACCGCCATATACAGTCTTCAAAAATGTTGCATCCACAATAATCACTTTCCTCATGACTTTAAACCCTTCAATGGCAGCCCACAAAGCGACAAATAGGTACTTGAACCTTTTTTCTTCATCTAATACAACACTAGTTTTTGTTCCAGGATTCACCTTCTCTAACATATACAAATAAGAATAAATCATCTTGAAACTCTCGACTGGACTACCACGAATATCACTAACAGCTAGTTTTTTTCCTCTAAAAGCAGTCGAGTATGACACTGTTGTACCAAGTTTTCCCTGAACAAGACCAATGATAGTTTTAGGATCTGGGGTCTTGAATTTACCTGGAAAACCATCATGTAATACAGATGCAACTAAACGTGGTGTGCCTCTCTTTTTTATGCCCGTAGCAGTAGTCGACCGAGAGCATATATGCATCTTCCTATATGTTCGAACCGAGAATCGAGTTGAATCCTTAGCCCTTGTAGCTCGTACATACCATTTACAACCTTCTTCAGCACATCTTACCCACATACCGCTGCGTATCCGAGTTGAGTGTAAACACTCCAAATAAATTCAGATTTGCTCCTGTCTCAACTAAATATTGCACATCATTCTTGCTTTAAAATTCTTGACCTATTACTAGATCAAGACCATCTTCCCATGGCTTTTTAAACTTAGCGTTTTGGCGTGCACGTGGCTTCTCAACATATTCACAAATACCATCATTCTCCGTACTCCTTTCCGCATTGTTATCAACACCATTTTCCACATCTCTGATAACAACATTTTCTAGTGGCTCCAAAGGCTCAGAAAGTTGTTCTGCTAGTGGCTCGTTTGCGTAAAGAGTTACGGCATCAACATTAGCTCTATCATTATCTATACCATCGGAAATCTGCTCAGCAAAATTCACACCAACTGAACTTCTTCTATGTACTCTCGACTCTTGCTCGTTTAACAGAACTATTTCCAACTCATTACTGACTTCTACATGCAAGACACTTCTTTTCTCTTTATCCAACGTTGTTAGATAAACATATACATCATCATCATTCCAAATATACGAATATGTAGGAGGTTGAACTCCCGATGGAATGTAACTCAATTTCACCTTTGTTGTAGATTCATCTATCCTCATCTTCATGCATATCTTATCTACTAACCGCGAATAAGTAATCTCCTCCATTGATGATGTCCTAAACGATAGACCATACAAGCCAGGTACCCTTGGATTCCATTGATATGCATCTCCGGTTTTTGAATAATATCCATCATAATCAAAATGTATGTTAATTGGAAGGTTGCTCATTCTCCTGGAAAAAAAAAATACATTAACAGTTATACCAATATTACCAGTTATACCACTTCTAACAGTTACCTCAGAAATACCAGATATACTACTTCTAATAGTTATACCACGTTTCTTAGTTATACCCAGGTTTTCTCAAAAATATCAGATATACTACTTCAAATAGTTATACCACGTGTCTTAGTTATACCCAGATTTTCTCAAAAAATACCAGAGATACTACTTCAAACAGTTATACCACGTTTTTAAGTTATACCCAAGTTTTCTCAAAAATATTAAATATACTAATTCAAACAGTTATACCACGTTTTTCAGTTATACCCAGGTTTACATGTTCTACTCTATTTGCAAATCGATTCTCGGACCAAAAACACTAATCTACCTACTGTTAACAACGAATCAACTACTATAGTCCATTAAAGTGTCTTAATCGACCCATAATACATAGTTACCAACACAATGTCCATTAATTACCAACACCAATTGAAAACCCTATCAAATCTAATAGAAATCTCCAAATTTCAAACAGTTATACAAAAATAAACTAAAGACTCGATGTTAGAAGTGGAAGAAGAGAATAGGAACTGACCTAGAGATTAAAGCTTCACTTTCAATGGTGGAAGAACGACGACGAGGTGAAGACGACGACGACGTGGTGATTTTGAGTTTTGATTGATTTTGTCCCGATGAATACATGAGCTGGTTTGTGATTGGTCTGAAATCTCTTAGTTTTGATTGGTTAAAAATGTTTCTGTTTTGATTGGTCGAAAATCTCTCACTTTTGATTGGTCCGTTTATTAAGGGCAAACATGGGTTTTAAACTTTCATTAAGAGTATAAGAGTATGACAGAATTTTGGAGAGTAGATAGATCATTAAGTCAAGCTTGAGGAGCTCCAGAGATTAGTCTCCGTAAAAGTTTTACTCTATTTTATACATTTGGTTGGTGTCCCATTTCATTTTTCCAAGGTGCATCGTTATGTACAATTTTGTCAAACAATATCAATGCACCGAAAAACAAAGTATCTACAATTAGTGTGGAAAATGTTGCAGTGTCATATTAGAAGTAAGATCGAACCTTACGTAATATACTTAATAATCTTAAATTCATGATATTATATTGTCTAAAGTCTAAACTAAAGCTACTAATTCATGGTTTTAGATTCAGTTCAAGTGTGATTTACTATGTTTTGTGGTTTGCGGTCAATTCTCTCCGATTATTTTTCATTAGTAAATTTCCAAATGAGACACATGACATCTATATAATCAATCCATTGGAAATTTAGAATGCCAATCCTTTAGTAATAAGATACCAAAGATTTTGCTGATTCTATATAGGCTGAATATTTTTTTAGCCAACCAGGGGTTTAAAATTCTTTATTTGCTATAAGACAAGAGTTGTTCTAAAAACATTTATCTGTCCAAATAAAAATAAAATAAAATTCAGTAATATATTTAATACAAAAAATATATCAAATAGAGAAAATGTGTTCAAGAGTCTTAGGAATTGGGTCTATATGTATTTCAGCCCAAACATAATTTTATAAACAATAATATTGCATTACTAAATAAATAATTTTAGTCATTTTAAAATAAAATATTCTGAAAAAACAAAATTTCTGTTATAACAATTACAGGCCTGAAATCTGCAATTGTCCAAATTATTTATCATTCACCAATACCAAATTATTAATTTATATAAAACACTTAAAATGATGTAAATAAAAATCTTTTATTTACTTATCTTTGTATTCAAAATTTATAACTAATCAAACTGAAAACGTTTGTGCACCAGAGTTTATTTAAAACTCATAATATAATTTTGCAATCAATTTTCTAATATCTATAGTCTACATTATTATTTAATTATTATTTTATTTTAATACTAGGAGATTCTGGGCCAAAACCCGTAATCTTCCAGACCCGAAACCACATCATGTAATATTAGTTTTTTTTTTTGAATATCTATAGTCTACACTATTATCTATTATCTAGTTCACTACAAAACAAAAAACAATTTCTTTAATACTACTTAAAAAACTAAATTGAATATAAATTTTATATAACATATTTCTTAAAATATGAAACCCCGCACGTACGTGCGGGTCAGGATCTAGTCTATACTATTAATTGGGAATCACTAGATACTAAACAACCTTATTAAGGGTAAAATATTAGATAAGATGCCATTGGTTTTAGTGTTTTTAAAAAAATTCATTAAGGATACAATAGTAATCACAAAATTAATATATTTAAATAAAACAATAGTAAAATTCTTTTAAGTAATTATTAGTTTCCAAAAAATTAAACTCACTTTCTCTCTCTTATTAATTATGGACGATATTTTGAAATTAATTTCTAAAAATTGTTAACCAATGAGAATTGAAAAAATAAGATTTGATATCCAACTAAGATTTTATTTAAACCAATCCTAATAGACTATTCTATATCAAAAACAAAAATAAAAATAATATCATTTTAATTCAAAATTATCGTTTAAAAAGATTTATCAATGGAGGATTTTAAGATTGAATTTGAAATTTCGTAAAAAAGCTAAATACAAATATTTAAGATTCAGTTTTGTTATAATATTTTTTAAAAATTTAAAATACAAAACGAAATTGTATTTCACAATTTCCAAAAAACCATATTAGATATTAACAAATATTTATATTTATTATGAAATAAACTCAAATAATAATAAATTTAAAGTAATTATCATTATGGCCTTTGTTTAAAGCAAGTTTCGGAAATATCTAAACAATAGATTGTACATATTAATTTCGAAATATTTTGTGTTTTATTTTTCCTTTTCAACAGGATCTTCCTTAAATAAATCTCTAATATATTGCACACAGTTTTCGAAATTATGTAAACTAATTATATATTTTGCATTCAACCCAAATTATACAGCAATAGCAGATCCTTTTTATAGATGTATCTCAAATTTTTTTTTTTAGTCCAAAAATAGAATTAATTATGATTAAACAATGAACAGAAGAATATGCAAAATTTAGCTAAGGAAATAAATATTAATAAATTTGTTAAAATTTTTGTAACTTTAACAGCATACGTATTAATACGCAAAACTCACAGTATGTATTGTATGGTATTTAAAAGTAAGCAAACTAGAATTTGGAACATGGTTTTAACGGAATGAAATGAGAATAAGAATTGCGAGACGGGATGGGAGGGAAACATAAGTTAAAAATCAAACTAAATACTCAACTGGTATGAGTTCGTGTTATGAGCACTATATAAAATAAATTTGTTTACACACATAACCCTATACGTACGTTTTCAGTTACACATATTGTATTTATGACAGATACGGAACCGTAATATTTTTATTTCATGTATACAAGACGGATTATGGGACAAAAAATTTATGACAGATCCATGACGAGATATGTTTCCTATTCCAAAATAGTTACGCCTAGCTAATATACATGAAATAACCCAAATTAAAACCGAATCAATATCCTATTTAACATATGTAATCAAACTGTTAGAAATGTATTGATTAGTTTAGAAAATAAAAACCTAACATCACTAAACTTTTGCAACTAAATAATATCTTAATTTTATTTTAAATATAATTTCGCACGTACGTGTACGTCCGAATCTTAAAATATAACTATGTACTAAAGCAGCTGAATTTCATTCATTACTCTAACTTTATAATATTTCTATTATTACGAAGTTCACTAACACAACAAAATATTTTTAATTTTGAAAATCTATATAACAATTTCTAGAAAAATTATTTCTACAGGTACGTGTGGATCTAGATCTAATACACTAAAATATATATCATAAAATAACAAAATTATCTATATTGAATGAAAATTATAAGAAATGTTTTTAAGATATGAAAATCCGCAAGTACGTGCGGGTCAGGATCTAGTATACAAAGTAAAAGTAAAACAGAACCCAAAAATAACAAATTTTAAAAGCAGAGACTGAATAGAAAACATAGCACGAAACAAAGCTAGCTTCAAAGTGATAGCGACCATTGACAAAAGTCTTTTGTATTCACTATCTTCCGTATAACGCAAAGAGAGGATACGATCGCCAAGGGGCTTGTTGATAGATCTCACCATGAACTCGACGGAGTGATGTTCTTTGTGGTGACGACAGCTACTTCACTCCCGCCATAAATGGTAAATCAAAGCCTAAAATATCATTGGTTGAGCGTTTGGTCTAAAAGACGGAGTTGGTGAGACTGTAGCTGCCACGGCGTAATAGTCCAGTCCAGGTTGAGTTTACGGGCAAGGATATGATGAAGTGGTTTTTACTTATGTTGTTAATGTGTCACCACTCGAATTTAAACCAGCATAATGCATTACGATACCAAAAAAAAAAAAAAAAACCATGACGCTATCTTTTTGCACAGTCAATTGGGACATTGGAATATATAATATTCATTTTAAATCAAATTTATCTCAAATTTTAAAAATATAGTTGGAATTAATCGCTAGTTTTTTTAAAATTGTTAACACCACAAATATATGTAAAATAAAAGTTTTGTGCATAGCTTTCAAATAGTTTGACAATGTCTTCAAACTTCAGAATATGATGGAAGAAGTTTTATTAGGTGGGGGAATAATAGGAAATAAATACCAAAAAAACGAATGATAGAGTGAGGTCATATAAAGATTTCATTCTGTATTTGGGGTAAGAGAATGGTAGTTTTAACCACATTATCAACTAAAAGTCTAAAACTAACGAAATTTTAATAAGTTTATGTACACAAATATAGATCAAGCAGAAAAAAAAAAAGATATGAGGAAGATTAGCTGGATTAAAGGATGACGTTGAGGAAGATGTTGTTTCTTATGCTCTTACAGTCTCTTTACATGCATGATAATTGAACAATGTTGAGTTGTTATTTTGGTATTTAGCTTGAATAACCTGCATTGTATTTGGGGAAAGCGTGCGAAGAGTACTCTAATAAAATCTTTCACCTTGCCACATTCTTCTTTTATCATATCGAAAACCTCACAGCATTGACTGACTCGACCAACCAGAAGGAGACTGATAACCTATAAATGCCATTGTAGTAGACAATATTCACGGCGATTCATGACTTGGCTTTCGTATGTACCAAAGTGAGATTACTTTTTTGGTTACGTCATATGTGACACTTTTTAATAAAATAACCACAATTTTGTTTGCCTCAAACTCAGATTATCAACACTTTGAGACATAATAAAAGAAGAAAATTATGGACAAAAAGTAGCAGCATCACTCTCTGTTTGGTAGATGAGCAATTGATGAATGTGTTCCACAGCTTTAGCTTCCCTCTACGAAAACACGCTGCTCAAGAATCCCCTGCAAGTATCCCTCACATTTAGCTTTACACACACGCATGGATCCTCATTTAAATAACCAAGTAGTGTTCATTACCAGATCCCTGACGGCTTCTTGCTTTGATCCCTGAATGTGGAAAAAAAATCTCTGTTATTTTTCAAAATGATCATAAGGCCAGTGTGTTAAGAAGCACCATCGGTCACAGTTTTACCGCGATTTTCCAGAGAAGGCATCGTCGATTTGTTCAGGGGTTGGTCTTTCAGAGTATGTTGCTAGCAAGACATATTTCTCCTTTCCATTTTCCTCATTCACTCTCTTATAAAGCTCATACCGGTAAGGATAAGACATCCTGACCAAATTCAGGTCGATGATTCAGAATGAATTGACATTGATAACGTTGTTTGTTTCTCTACTTCATAACCGAACAACTGTACCTTAGAGCGCCCATAATCGGGTATTGGGTTCCCAAATAATACAGAAGCCGGAATACATAGCAGTTGTCAAATGTTAAGGCATATTCCAGCCTTTGCTCCCTGCCCATTGTCTGAGACACCAAGGAATTGATAAGCAACGTAACCTTTTTATCATATGGTTAGGGAATCACTTTGTGTGCTTACTTGCATTATGCCACTTGAAGCGGGCAAGTCCTGAAATAATAATGTATATCAAACATGTAACCCACAATAGATCACACTGTTACCACATTGTCTCTATATTAAAAATGTATCAGAAAATGTACCTTGAGGCGAGGATTGATAAGTACAACTGGCCTTTTCCCAGCAGCAGTAGTCATCGCTTGTAGATCCTAACAAAGGAATCCAGTATATTTTATAAGATGAGGTCAATAAGTTCAGAAAAAATAACGAATTCTAGTATTCCAAGCCCCTCACATCTATAATACAGTTTCCAACGGCATTTTGTGGAGCCACTAAGATGAACATGTCGTCTTCTTCATCAACTTCTTTACCACCTGTCATTGCAGACACAGAATCGAAGAGAAGGATAATGTGTAATTCAATGTATCCGAGCAAATATTTCCAACTTGATTATGCATCACAAGTTTGATTATTGACACAACAATATTCGGTTGATGGTGCAGTTCTTGTAACTTGAAAGATTTTCTAGTTACTAAACCCAGAAGACACCAACGTCAAGAGGTATTTGAGTATTTCTAGTGTTAAACATGGTTTTGTCAATATATCTTTGAAAAGTATTCGGTTTTGGATGTTACCAATTGCACCAAGCTTCACGAAAGTTCCCAAAGTTTCATCATCACCCCAGTCCATATATTCTAAAATCTTTCGAGTGCCTGCCAACTGCAATGGCATCCCAGCGAGTGCACCTTCCCCCATTGATCCCTGAACACAAACCTGGAAGAGGAAAGAAGCTGAATGAACAAGAATTGCCAAACTGTATTCATGTGACATCACTTAAGTCTTCCAAGCCATGTATACCTTCACTCTTTTTCCATCGTCAGCGAATGATAAAGCTAGAACACGAACAAGTTCCATCAAGGTTCCTATCCGGTAAACATCCTATGTATCACAGATTCACAATAGCTCGTGATTTTGATAAAATTTATGAAGCTTTAGAAACTATATAGAACAATTAGTGAAATGAATAACTGACCATTTCCGGATTAAGCTCAGGGATATTTATGTCCACCTATTCATTTGTAACAGTATCAGTCTAGTCAAGCAGCTGCTTTGGGTAGTGTGAAATAAAGGCAACAAACTTAACATGTAACACAGCAAATAGATTTGTGCAGATTAGCCTCACCCGAAGACGGGTGTTTCCATCCTTGATAGATCTAATTGTGGCTTGTAGCACATCTTCATAAAAATAAGCCCTGATATCTCTCGAATGCGGAATGTTATTCAATCTCGTCGGAATTCCTCTCCATTTGTCCTGAAAAAAGTTGATACATAACATAAATCAGAACATCTCCGAATTTCCTTCCTTCTACTTGCTAACTTGAAAGAAGAGTAAAATTAAAGGACCTGAACAGGAGATGCTTTATCTGCAAGGACCTGTTTCAGAATTAGTGTCGCGTGCATACAGTGGTAATCAAAAGTTAAACAAGAAGTAAAAAGAATAATTTAGTCCTAAAACATAATGATTGACCATAAAACCTTCAGACACACTAGGGGAGTTCCCGAATCTCTTTTTCTATGTTAAATGTGGCCATAAAGTTTAACCAAGAGTCCATTGTTTAGAATACCGGAGTCAAATTTCTAAGAACACCAAAAAAGATGATTTTTAAAATGGAAGCAAAGAGACGGGTTACTGAAGAAAGTAATTTCTAAATAACCTAAAGTAGAACAAGACATGACAAAGTTAAGGATTGGGAAAACTCATCTTGAACTGGAAAACACTGACCCTGCTATCAAGAACGGCACCATGAAAATATACATATATAAATGTGTGACTACTTGCCAGTCTTTATCATTCTCTTTAACTGTATCTGGGACAGTAGAGTCTGGGTCTCCTCGAAAACCACTTCTTTTGGCCTGTTTGCATCAATCTGTGTTGGAATGAGATGATACCAAACCACAAATATCAAAGATGGCATTGCAATACTTTAAACACCAAAAATTTAAAGGAAAACAAAAAACAAATTGCCTAGTACCTTGACCATAACATCTGAGTATGCTGAAATAATTGCTTCAGAATTTTGTTTGTATATTTGCAGACGTGCTTTTACCTTCAACAAAATAAGCTCATGCGATTACAGTTGAAGGTGGTTAAAGATTCAGAAGCACGTAATAAGTCGAAAAGGATACCTTCTCCTCTGTATCATCAGGGCGTGTAACCAGTCTTGCTTTAATTTCATCTGATTCAGGAGGGTAATTTTTAATATGATAAATTTTTCCTGTCACAGGATCCAACCTTCTACCAACACATCTATCGATCAGAATTTCATCAGGAACCTGTCATTAAGAATGACATATGAGCAAAGAAACATAGCCACTGAAAGTGAAAATGTGGTATTCCTTTCAACACCACCTATTGCGGAAATGGATAACAAACGCAATAAGAGCAATTTGCACGTACATCTAATAAGAGAAAAATGTCAGGTTTCACGTTCAGTTTGTCCAGACTTTGCGCCTGAGCAAAACTCCGTGGAAATCCATCAAGAAGCCATCCATGCTCTTTAGCGTCTTCACGTGATAATCTTCCAGCCACCATCTAGAAAGGTAGTAGATATCAGAGGAATAATATAAAATAATGCAAGAAGCAGGTAAGTAAAATCAGTACCGCGATGACAATCTCATCCGGAACCAATCTACCGGAGTTCATGAACTCTTTTGCTCTCTTTCCAATATCTGTCCCAGCTGACACTTCAGCCCTCAATAGATCCCCTGTTGAGATGTGCACCAAACCAAACTGCATGACCAAGAAAGAAAACCCTGACATGATTTATAGATCTAGACATGCAAACATCGGCAACATAATGGTAAACATAGTGAAGATGCTGAAGGTAAGAAACTAGTAGGGTATTGTACAAAACTACAACAAGATCAGATATTTCCTATGTCGTTAACAAGCTCTACTCGTTCTCCTCTTCACCACGCAACATCCATATTGTGTTACATAACAGTGTCACAGATTCTGATTGGGCATCTTGTTAAATACAGAGAGAAGATCCTTTCTTTGTTTTGTTACTATAAAACTCATATTGTAGATTCTTGGTTTCATGGAAGTCAGAGAGATAGACAACTGTTCGTATATCATCTACTGAGGCAGAAGACCGAGCAATGGCATTGACTACTCGTATCTAGTTAGTTGCACTGCATCACGACTTCCAATCTTCACCAGCTATTCTATACTGACAGTAATGCAGGTCGGAATATTGCCATAGACTGTCATGTTTTCCGGAAAAAGATTCAAGAAAGGCTGATAAAAGCAGTACATGTTAAATCTACAGATGAGCTCGCAGATGTACTAATTAAAGCTCTGTATCCAGCAGAGTTTCATTGATATATATCCATGTTAACATATCAGTTTCTTTGGTGGATATCCACATATATCACGTTCAGTTTAGTTCATTCTTTGGTGGTTATGCAATGTTATCATTTGTGTTCTTTTGGAATATAAAGAGAATAACTAAACTCTCCAAAACAAGAAACGGATAGGGAGCAGTGGAATGTGTTACCTTGTGAACAATGAGCTCACATTGAGTGCCTTTGCCTGAAGCCGGTGCACCCGAAATCATCACCTTCAAAGGCTCATCTATCGAACACCTAATCTATAATCTCAAACGAAAAACAAAAACACATTACATTAATTCTCCCTCTACATGCTCCAAATTGACAATGAATTGTATATGTATACACACATTTGAGGAATAAGATATTAGACGAGAGCAAAGTAATTAGAAGAGAAACCTCAGAAGAACGGGAAGTGGAGACGGAGTGAGAAGTCCGGTGGGGGATGACGGAGAAGGAGAGACGACGGCGGCGGATCGGTGGTGATCGTAAGAGAGGGAGAGAAGGATTGGGCGGAGAAAGTGATGAAGTGGAAACAGAGGAGCGAGACGAAGAAGAAGTTGAAGAGAAATGAGCAGAGGTTAGAGATAGAGACGCCATTGTTAACTCCTCCCGTTGCTCTTTTCCTTGGATCAATGCAACATTTTTCCACCACATAAACTAAAGGTATGGATACAAAAATAAATCGAAAGAGAATGCTTTTATGAGCAAAAATCTTCAATGTTTTGTCGTACTTGTATCCATTATGAAAAGATGGACAAGTTTTTTTTTATATTTGTGGCCTAGAGTTCATTTTTCTTTTATTTCAGTTTCAGATTTTATTACCACTACATTATATACCCGCGCATTAATTTAATTTTTTTATTAATGCGTATTTTTATTATAAATATAATCATTCGAATTTGAAGAGATTTTACTTTAATCATTTGCATTTTTAATCCAAAGCTTAGAAAATAATTAGTTGTTCACTACATTTCTCTTGTTATCTTGAATGATTCACTCGTCGTCTCTCGAAATCTATTTTTTTTCACTATCTAATGAATCACATGCAATATACTCGACTACAAATTGGTTCCCAAAACAGACCATATCTATTTCCTCTTTACTATATTTCAATATTCAAGTTTTTAATAAGTTGCATGGTCTTCTTCATTTAAGTGAAAGTTAAAATATATTGGACAGATATTTGTCATGAAGTTTCTTTAACCATGTTTTGGTGCATGTGAAATTGTTTTATAGAGAATAAATCTCGTATATGAACTCATTTCTTGCACTTTTATCTTGATCGTTTGAAAATATAAAATTATCTTTTCACATATATAAGTTGACATATATTATGATTTTAGATAATATTCTTAAATTTGATTTTTCTAAAATGTGTAACTTACAAACGCATAAAAAAATATTCTAATTTTAAAATATATTTTTTTCCAAAAACAAAATCATCTTTATTTCTAATTAAAAACTCTTCGATCTACCATTACTATCACTACTCTAAGTTCCAAATATCATTATCAAATATTATTCTTACAGTTTTATTATTGATTAGATTATTTTATTTTTATTTGTGATGTCTAGAAGAGTTTTTTTTTGTTTTATTTTAAATCAGCCTAGTTTTTTCAATCTATGTTAATTTCCTAAACACTGATTAATATTTAATTTTTCTTTTTTAGCTATTCATTTGTTTAAAAACTACCATTGTTTCAATTTAGAAAATGTTACTTGTTTATATTATATTATAATTATAAATAATAATAGCACATACACAATTCTTCTATATTTTAATCGGTATTATGAATTGATACTTTAATATTAACAAATATATTCTTAAATTTTAATTGAATATTATTTCGGAAATGAATTACTTTTTAGTTTAAGTAAGAACCTTTAAATTTTGTATTTTTTAACTCTTATTTTCTTTATTATACTAAATAATTGTAAATCTCAAAAATAATTATTGTACCGTTAAGATATATGATAAGCTTCTTTAGTTATATTTTATTATTGTGGAAGTGATATTATTGTAAGATATAATAGCTAATTTTATGCTTATTTAATATCTATTAAAAATTTTCATATTTGTTTAAAATATTTATTTTTTTCGTTTTCTATTAATATTTAATTTTATTTTTTGTAAATTATTATTTTTATTTAAGGAAAGATAATAATATGAAGTGTGTGAATGAAATTTAGTTTTAATTTTTTTGTTTTAATAAATAATATATGTGGAGCCCACAAAAAAATTAAAATAGGATGACATGGATGATGATGTGGACACCCTAGATGGAGAGAAAACTCTCTAATTATATATATAGATTTATTTTTTTCTACATTTTTATTTTTGGATTTAAACCACCCTAGTTGTAAAAAAAATATATTATCTGGAAACCAAGAAACTTTTAAGATCTAGCACTTATGTTGCATGGAAACTCGAGTTGATGAGACGATTTAGGCGTTGATATTTGCAAGACTCGAGTTTTATGATTTTTTTTCGACGAACCAGAAGGTTTCTATGATCTCTGATGAAACTAATGAAAATAAGAATGAAAATGCTGGTCTAAATATTTGAACTTGAGCCTTTTAATCTTTATCATTTAAAATTTTAGTTAAACTATTTAATATTTATGTTTTGGATTTGTATTGTTTTTAACATTTTTTCATATATATATATATATATATATGTGTATACGTTTCCATTCCCTAATTTTTAGAAAACAATTGTTTCTCGTTTCTGAAACGTTTGGCTTCCGCGTTTCCGTTTCCGTTTCCATGCAACATAGTCTAACATAATCAAAAACTGTTTACAAAGATAGACACTTCTTCCATTGTCAAATGACACTTCTACCTTCATGCAATCTAACTCGTGCTTATGCGACGATCTAGGCGTTGATAGAATGGCTCGGATCTTGGCTCCGGAAATGCGATTATACTCTTCGACGATGTTGGCTAGTTCTGGGATTATGACTTGACTTGCGAAACTTGAGATTGCTTCCACTGTTCTTCTAAAAATAAATATCGATTTGGATTTGATGAAGCAAAACGGTGAAGATGACACGAGATTCACAGTATTTGCTCTAATGGATACATCATGCCAAATTTCATTATCAAACTGTGAGAATGCAAAGGAAGGAGGAGGAAGACGAAGACTTCGTAAGTTCACCATTTACTGTTGAGATTGGAACCCTAGGGTTCTATATGTAATATCTTTTTACGGTTTAGTTTCTTTTCATCAATATGTGTCTAATTGAATCTATCAGATTCATAGGAGGAGCATCATGGTGAATGTGTTTATGGAGATAGAGTGGGCATGGTTATGGTGAACAGAGCCTATGCTTCTTTATCAATGGCTTCCATATGTAGTTTACACATATGGGCATCTAATCAACACTCTCTTCTTGCTTTAATCACTTCGATTTCAGAGGCAAATCAATCTCGATCCGTTAATCACTTTGGTTATAGTTGGCGGTGCGTTTTGGTAGCAAAGACAATTTGCGGATTGGAGAATTAGCTGATTGCTTTAAGGATAAAAACGTCTTGTTCGGTCTCCAAAAGTGCCCAAATCTATAAGCCCATCAACAAAAGTCTAGTTTCAAATTGTTGTCCAATTAACCTTAGTTTATGAAGGTAAAAAAAAAGTAAGAAAGCTCGGTCAACAAAAGTATTTATAATATAATCAATACAATTTTTAATTTTAATTTATTTCTAATCATGAAATTTAATTTAATTGAGTAAATATACAAAATAAGATCTCTCTCTTTTCTCTCAAATTTTTTTCAAAGAGAGAGGTTCTCATCTTTGAACGTCATCCAACATATTTTGTTGGCTTTTGTGCCCATACGAGGTTCGGTATCACCGTCAACATGGCTTTTCCGTTCCCGTAAACACGACTTTTTTTTTTTTTTTTGTTAAATTTGGGCTAATTCTGGGCTTCCAACTAAAAACCAATTGGCAATTAGTAGATTGGCCCTAACCCTTTATATATTATTGATTGTCTCATCAAACTTCCGATGTGGGACTTGGATTGTATCTCCAACATTTTTCCGTTTTTAGAATCAAAGGCTGATGAAGACACTTTTTAAATAGCGATAGTAGGCGTTACTTCCAATACGTTGGATTATCTTCTTTGATATCATTTATCGATGATCGGAAAATCCTTGTCACGGCATCTCGAAAGAGTCACCAACTTTAACGTTGGAATCAATGAGAAGACAACATGTGGCTAAGACTCATTCTCAAGTGATGGACACGTATCTGTCTAAAGCTAAAACGTGTGAAACTATATCTCTTTAAGTTGGGTCATAGTTTGGGCCTCGTGTTTATTTTATGGTCGTTTGTTTCTAAGGCCCATTTTGTTTTAATATGCTTTTGCTGCGTCGTTTCACGGTCCTTTTCAAGGGTTAAAAGATGTTAGTAGAGTTTTAGTTTAATCAATCTTTGGCTTACGTTTCCTTCAAGCTTTGGGATCTCCGTAATTGTGGATCTTGTAGATGTTCTGGGTCGATTGGATTGTAATCATGGTTCCACGAGGTTGCACGTTAAGTGTAAAGGTTCCAGAGATAGGGGTTTAGTGAGAGATTTGATTTTTCCCCTTTTATTATTTTATTTTCAGTTAGAATTTTCTTCTGCATTTACTCTTTCTATTAGTTTCTGGTTAGTTGGATCCATGAAGCAGTCAAAGTTATGGTTCTAAATCTGAAGCAAAACTTGTAGACTACGACGTTGTTTAATTTTGAGTAGCTGAAAAGGGGATTATCAATTTTCTTCGGATAATCCAATAATGTAATGCTCATTAGCCTCTTGAATTTTGTAATTGGAATGTAATTGAAAATTATGGTTATAAAAAATGACATTATGATAAATTGAATCTTATCTTAAAAATAAAACTGGTGATTCAATTTGTTACCAAAATTTCTATTTTCGTTCTAGAAGCAAAATAGTTTGACAAACAAAAAAAAAAAGGTTCTAGAAGCAAAAGATGAAATGGCATCATTCACCAACATGGTAGAGTCTGTATTCTATAAAAAGTAATCAAAGCCGAACAAAATCAAAATTAATCTTAAATATTAAGGAAAAAAATAAACATTTTCAAGTTCAGAGGCATTACCATAAAAGATGCAACAAAATGAAAAAAAAGAAAACAAGAAATTGGATACAAACTTTCCTACACGAAACGTCGAAATTTGAAGCTTCAATATGACACAATGAACCCTTACATTTCCTTGTTGGAGCAATTGAATGATTTGATTGATGCCTTTGCTTAAACGATATCAGTTCTTCTCCAAAAAGTTATACAATCTCTCTGAGCCAATAAGCCTCTGGTCTGATCCTTAGTCAAGTTTGACCGAAGAAAACAAGTAGTGCACGAACCAGAAAGAAGAGAGGAAACCAACAGTACCTGTTGCGAGCATGATAGCCAAGACCATAAACAGAGAGTAGCCGAGATAAAGAGTCGCTGAAACGGGTCCACTTAAGCTTTTAAGGTCGAAGACGAGATAGTTTATAGAGTATATGAAGATGTAGATTGCAACGGATCCTGATGCAAAGAAGGATTTCCACCACCATTTATAGTCTTCAACACACAGGTGCATGTATGTTAGCACTAGGGAAACCTCAGCACACACTACCACAAGAAGGATCAAGACTACAAAAAGGAATCCAAAGACGTAGTAGACACGGCCCATCCAGATGCTGGACATGATGAAGAAAAGCTCGATGAAGAGGGTCCCGAATGGAAGTGTTCCAGCACCAAGAACCAGAAGCCATGATGGGTATTTCTGAGCTGGGATTTCCCGGGGAATTTGGTTGGTTCGAACTGGGAATTCAATGTGAGGAGCCTTGGCTCCAAAGTAACCGCCGATAAGAGTGAGAGGAACCGAGATGCAAAACCACAGGAGGAGCAGGATGACAAATAGAGAGAAAGGAATTGCTCCAGTGCTATGGCTACCCCATAGAAGGAAGTTCAGCGTTGTAAGGATCAGAAACGCAATACCCGGGAAAAAGCATGCAGCTTTCCATGCGACAGACATCCATCCACGGTGATCGCCACAGCCAATTGTCCTCCAGAGACGAACAGAAACATAACCAGCTGCAATGCCAAGAATCATGTAGAAGAAGAGCATACCCGTAATAAGTGTTCCACGTGAAGCCGGTGACATGAACCCAAGAGCAGCAAACAAAATGGTTACAACAGCCATGCCAAGAATCTGAACTCCATCACCAACCATGACACACAAAAGCGAGGCGTTTGATGGAGCACGGAAAACATCACCCACGACAAGCTTCCATCCAGACAACTCTTCGTTCATCTGAGCTTGAGCCTCCTTGTCAAGCTCCTCATAGCGAGTCAAATCCCGCCTAACAGTTCTCAAGAATATCACGAGAACGATACCGGCCAAGAAAGTGATTACCATAAGAGAGTTCAAGATTGAAAACCAATGAACCTTTGAACCCTCCATCTTCAAGTACGCATCCCATCTAGAAGGCCATTTGATGTCACTCTCCTCAAAACTGACTTCATACGAGAAGACAATAGACTGACCTTCCTTAACAGACATAGATACACTACTGGAATCACATTTAATCGGAGTTGTGTATCTTTCATACATTTTCAACTTCTTTGTAGATTCACCATTATGCGCAAAGCTACAAGGAACAACCTCAAACCCAACAACCATATACCCAGGAACATCAGAATCTTTCTTCCCAACCGTCGGAATCACCTCAGCCGCATCACCAGTTCCCATCACACGAGCCACATTAGCAGCTTCTTCATACTTATGAACAAGAACCTTAAACTTCAAATGATTAAAAACATAATAAACATCCTGAACCTTAATCCCAACAGGATACCCAGTCCACCTCAAAACATACCCATCTTTCTTCGTATACCGAATCGCCGGCAAATTATCAAGCATAGGATTAACCTGATACATCTCATCAATCCTCTTCTTCAAAAGCTTAAAACTATCAGCAGACAACTTGTCAGTCTGACAAAGAAAGATCTCACTCTCATTCTTAAACATTTTAAACCTATAAGGCGAATTCTCAATCCGATCTCCCATAAGAAGTTCACCTAAATTCTCAGCACTATCCTTAATTCCTTCAGTGGGTTTACAAAAGGGTAAACTATAATAGCTAAAAGGCATTTCTGTTTCGATAGAAGTAAGTGAATTCACCTTCACATTCAAGTAATCACCAACTTCATACTTATGTGGATAGCTGCCTGGAAGGTAAAAACCAAAACTTGATTGAATCACCGACAAAATCGCCAAAACCCAGATCCCAAATCGATCCATTGACCTCATATCTGGATCAACAAATTAAGAAAACACCTTTTTAGATCCGGATCGGTAAGTAGTCTGAGAAGAAGCTCAGATCTGGAAAATTCGAGGAAGGAGACAGATAAATAGTTTGAGAAATGAGGAGATTAGGGTTCTGGGAGCGGGAAAAGAAGATCGGAACTCACCTATTACGGCGAAGAAGAGATTTGGCAGCGAAGAAGAGAGAATTTCTCGGTGAAGGAACGCATGAGGCTTTTAATACGACGAGTGAAGAATAACAACGAACAACACCGACGCATGTTAAAAGTTATGTTTGGACGAAATTACCCTCCACGACTCAAAATAATTACCACAGTACCGCACCGTCGGTTTTGTTTTTATTTTACGTTAAACATTGAAAAAAAACCGTAATGACATATCCATTTTAAAACACAATTAAATTACTAACAAAAAAGATTTTTTTTTTAAATGTAAAATTTATTAATCACCAAGAGTTTGTAATGTTTTTGAAAATTTGTGCTTTCTCAAATAGATTTGTATTGACTTTTATTTTGGTCGATGAGAATATAAGTTTTTATCCTGAATATATCCAACATTTTTAATTTACTATACCAAATATGTAATTTATGTGATTTGTTGTTTAGATGAAACCCATATTGAGGCTAGGCTTGATCCAAAACTTTCTCAATTTCTCAAACCTTCCGTGTTTGCAACAATTCGGATTCATTTATAAATAGACTTTTCATGAATTTGGTATTCAAATTTTGGATTGGACGGTGATTACTAATGTCTATCCAAGAAATGAAATCCTTTTTAACAATTCTACTCCTCTCGCATCCATTATTGAGGACAATTTTGACACTAATATCTTGGTCTGTAAGTATATTTTTTCCATATTTTTATAACTTTTCAATCATATTCTTTGATAAATCTACTCATTTAAGTTATGACTATTATATTTCTTTTTTCTAGATTTGGTTTGTGCTTTAGTTGAGGTTGGAGAGTAAACAATGTTTCTTCTAATCCAAACAACATTGAAGGTTCTCAACTTCCATTCAAAATCCATGATAGATTGTAAGCTTTGTTTGATATATATATATATATTTGATTACTTGTGAATATATATTAATTTAGAAGGAAATGAGTTATTTACAAAGCCAAAAAGTAGACAGTTTCAAAGGTGCAAAAAATTTAAAAAGCCATGCTTGAAACACAAAACAGAGAGGTTAACTATGCGAAAACCATAGAGACAGAAGTCTACCCCATCCTTTTTGGTACCGACAGGCAAGAAGAGTGTCTTTTATATTCCTGTCAATCTAAGCAAAGATGACAGAGACTGAAGAGGAAATGGAATTAAGTAAGCGGTTGTTCCTTTCTCGCTAGAGATGGTAGATAGTGGCATGGGCACAAATTCGTTTCAGAGAAGTTGACACCGAAGGAGTTTTGGTCAGTAGTCAAGAGATGACAGTTGACCAATCAACAAAAGAGCAAACAGGGATACCAAGTCTATGGAGAACCAGTAACCAAACCTGTTTCGAGATAGTGCAATGTAGGAGTAAATGGTCCCTAAACTCATCATACATATTGCAAAGGCAACAGAGAGAGCTAGTGTTTAGTCCCCATTTAGCAAGTCTTGGCCTGACAGGAGGTCTATCCAGAGTAGCAATCCAGAAGGTGAATGCTTGCTTCGGAACCGAGTTGTTAAACCAAACAGCCGGATACCAATGCTTCCTGACCTGAGAGGGGTCTGAAGAAGTTCCAGGTGTACTTAGTAGAGAAAAAGATTTCTTGTGATTTGCCAAACCCCAAGAGTAGCAATCTGGGCCCTAGAAGGGCAAGGAGGAGCAGTTGCGAGCAACTGATTACGTAGATCAATAACATTTAAGTTCCTCGATCTAGCAGAGGAAATAATCCAGCCGAAATCCCTACAAATATCTGCAACAGTAGAATGTAAAGGAATAAACGGCAAGGACCAGAATTTCCAAACATGTCCCATAAGATCCCGAGAGGAGACCAATTATCGAACCAGGATCTTGCCATACAACCATCACCAAGATTGCAGCTCATGAGAGCTTTTGCCATTAGCCTCAAACCCAAAAGAAATCTACAAATCCAACTTACATTTGCATGGCCTTCCACTGACCAATAGCCACACCTCTTGAAATAGTGTTCTTTAGTCCAAGCCACCCACAGGGAGCCAGCGTTGGAGAACATAAGCCAGACCAGACGTAAATTAAGATCCTTATTCCAGACCAAAAGGTTTCTCAGACCTAAACCACCCTCAGATTTTGGGAGACACACTATAGACCAAGAAACCTTAGTTGCAGTAGACTTTGTGAGATCACCTGACCAGAGGAAACGGTTGCATAATTTTTCAATCTCTTTTAAGCAACATTTAGGCAAAGCAAAAGCAGAGAACCAGAAGTTGACCAAACTGCAGATAACTGCAGAGAAAAGTTGAAGTCTCCCTCAAAAAGATAAGAACTTAAGAGTCCAAGAATTGAATTTCGCCTTAATTTGGTCAAGTAAAGGAGAGTGAGTCAGCTTCTGACTGGTTCATTCCTGCATAAAAAAGAGAAGTTTTCTCTTTATTCATCATCAGTCCCGAGAGCAGCTGAAATCTGTCCAAAGTATAAGTGATTTCCTGAAGAGAGGAGTCCTTACCCTCAAAGAAAAGCATTATATCATCCGAAAAATCAAGATGGGAGATCTTTGGGGTTCCTTCCAAGTGGGTGGTAACCAATAGCATCGGCCTCATACTTGACAGATAATAAGTTAGCAAATATCTCCATAGCCAATAGGAAAAGAGGAGGGGATAAGGGGTCTCCCGGATGAAGACCTCTCCTACCTTTGAAGTAACCACAAAGCTCACCGTTGACATTAATAGAGAAGGATGTAGTGGTCAAACACTGCATAATCCAGTTAGAGAAGATTGGAGGAAAATCTGCAGCTTCAAGAACCTGACTAATAAAGTCCCAAGTAACAGAGTCAAAAGCCTTGTGCAAATCAACTCTTAAGAGCTCTTGGAGTGATAGATGCACGATCAAAACCATGGACCATTTCAGTGGCCAATAACACATTTTCAACAAGTAGTCAATCTTTAACAAAACCAGACTGAGAATTAGAGATGATACTAGGCAGGAGAGACTCTAGCCTTCTTGCGAGAATCTTAGAGACCACTTTGTAGCTAACATTACAGCAAGAGATGGGACAAAAATCACCCAGCTTCACAGCACTGTCAACCTTAGGAACAAGGGTAATAGCAGTAGCGTTCCATTTTTTAAGCATCAGTCCATAAGAAAAGAATTCCTTGACAGCCCGAGAGAGATCATCACCAGTAATATCTCATGAGGCTCTAAAGAACTCACCAGTGAAGCCGTCAGGATCAGGAGCACGATTACGAGGAAGAGCAAACACTTCTCTTTTAATATCGGAAGTAGAAATATCAGCTGAAAGACTTTGCTTTGCAGCTTCATCACATTTAAAGGGAGTGATAGTCTTTATTAAAGCTTTGTCTTCCGCAGAAAGGTCAACATGAACTCTTCCAAACAAATCACTGAAAAAATCAACGAAGTGGAGCTTGATATCATCAATTTTCTCAAGTTTCAAACCATCATTATCAAACAGGTAGTGAATATGATTAATAGCTCTTCTAGTAGCCACCATCTTATGAAAATAAGCGGTGTTGCTGTCACCACAATCCACCCATTTAATCATAGAGCTCTGCCAAAGAAACTTTTCCTCAGCCAAGGACAAGGTCAACCATGAAGAATGAGCCTGCTTCTCTAAACCGGCCGAGAGAGGGGAAGGGTTAGACAAAACTTTGTTCTGACAATCAAGCAACTTGGAATGAGCCTCCTTTACCCGATTTTCCATATCAGAGAAGTGATCCCTGTTAAGGTCCTTTAAAACAATCTTCAATAATTTCAACTTCCTAGAGAAACGGAACATATATGATCCCTCAACATGAGTTTCATACTAATGAATAGCCACACTTGGCAGAAACTCCTGAAAAACAAAGTGTGAGATCTTAAAAGGAACCTTAGGTCTCATAGTCGTTCCCATGATCAAGCAACAAGGTCTATGATCAGAGACATCCATATCACCAAAATCAGCATAAGAGGAAGGAAAATAAGCCAATTACCATTAACCATAACTCTGTCTAGCTTCTTAGCAATAAGGTTAACTACTTGGTTATTCCACCAGGTGTATAGATTTTCTCTAAAGGATAAGTCAAACAAATCAGCAGATAAGAGACAGTTCCTGAACTCCGAGATCTCCATAGAGATTCTAGTGCTCCCAGAAGAAGACTATGAAGGATTGAGGATTTTATTAAAATCTCCCGAAACGGCCCAAGGCTATGAAGATATAACAGGGTCACTAGCAAGCACCATAATTTCTTTCCAAAGATCTCTTCTTCCGTATTTAGAGTTGGTTGCATAGACAAAAGAAACAACCACTTCTACAAAAGAGTTAGGTAGATGCACAATACAAGTGATTATTTGCTTTAACTTTGAGTGGATGGAGAGCTTCACCGTATGATCCCATACTACCCAGATCCTGCCTAACGCAGCAAACTCATAGTTGCCTGCAAAATTCCAACCCGGAAAAACTGATTTAATATACTTTTGAGACTTATGCAAACGCACACGAGTCTCTACTAAACTACCAAAAGAAGGCTTGTTTAGCCTTAACTATCTCTTAAAGCTATTACGCTTTATAGATTGATTGAAACCTCTTATATTTCAACAAAAGTTGTCTATCATGATTAATGACTTTTAGACAAGGGGCTCTTCCCCGTGGCATTTCTTTCCTGCCTTCTTTCTTTTTTAGAGAGCACTTTAGTAAAAGAGATTTCCTCTTTCTCTGAGACTTCACCTTCTCCAGAGCTAGATTCCGAGGAAGAAGATTCAACATAAGAATCAGAATCAAGCACTCATCACTTTTTTATTTTGATTAATGTACACTCTTAGACAACTGCAGATGTAAAAAAAATTTTTCGAATAAATTTTACATTTTATTTTTTAAAAAAACATAAGAATCAGAATCAGACTTCACCTTGTTTGTTTGATATTTTTGATTTCTGATATTTATTTATCTCCAATTCTTAAAATGAATTCTTCTTTATATGAAGCAATGACGTTCTTAATTTTTTTGTTTATGTAATCATATATATGAAATGTGAAAGGATCCATGAGAAAAAATAGAACGAGTAAGTTGGGTGTAAAGTATAAAGATATAACAACCGAAATGCATTTAAGATTTTGAAATTTATTAATTGTAAAGTCTCGTCACATATTGTTTATGAATAGCAACCAGTCATAAATCCCACGCGGTGTTTTGAAGAAGTAAGTTAATTTCCAAAACCTTCGTTTTAGACTTCTAATATTGGACACCTACAACATTAATACTTATGAAAACAATAAGCTTGGCGGCACACTCAACTTTGGAAGGTTGTAAAAGAAATTAACAAACCTCAATTATTGAATCTTGATCTTAATTCAACCTCCCCTTTACAAATAGGAAAGTGTATTCCAACAATTGCAGTTTTCTTAAAAAGTTGTTGAACCCTTAGAAACTATTGATTCAATTAAATATCTAATGTTAGCGAATAAAATTTATCAAACAAATTGATTAAGAATAGACCTTTCGCAAAGGCGCAATGGTGATCAAATCAAAATCTTTGCGTGTTCTGTGCAGTAGAAAGTCTCTAACATATCCACCGACCAAGTAAAAGTGAAAGAGAAGACTGAATTTAAATAACATACCACACAAGTAAGAAGCACAAAGGTCTGCTCGAATCAAGGCAATCCCTCAGAAAAAGCATACATTAACTTCTGAATTTACATAAACGTAAAACCATTATTTTCAGAATTCTAAGTCACTTGGAAAGAATATCACATGATTTTTTTTTTTTTAAAGGTCATAAACAACAAGAAGCAACTGCTAGGACAATCAGACCATAGCAAAGAAAATAAAACATGTGATCCGAAGATTATAAGTTATAGAAAAGGATACAGGTGATTAACATAAAATCGAAACCAAAATGCTAAGTACATGATCAAACATATAAGTAATTAAAAAAAAAAACAGTTCATTAGAGATAAATTGAAAAGAAAAACATGTGATGAAAACATCACGAATACGTTAGGATAATCCTACGAAAATTCTTCTAGGAAATTGTTTTTACAAAATACCTATGCAATTTTGACGAAAAATAAAAAGTTTACGAAAATTAGTAGAAAATTTCAAACGAAAAATTGCCGTTAGAAAGTGGTCAGAAATTTTCTTCCAATTTCCTAGGACACTCTTGTCCGTAAGATATTCTGTAGAAAATTGGTAGAACTTTGGTTATATAGATCATCTTATTTATTATCTAAATTCATTTCTATGCAAAAAACGAAGAGTAATGTCGTATTATACTAAAAAAAAACGGTGGACTATACATAAATAAAAAGGTTAAAGACGGGTCTAAGTTAATCATATTTCTTCGTTTTAAGCTGCTAGGGAAATTTTCATATGAAAGAAGCCAAAACCAAGCAAAGATCTATTTTTCATTCCCAAATTGGAAAATTTATTGTCATATGTTTTGTTGTCAAATTAGGACATGTCGATCTAGCTACTTAAATTCCACCTAAATTTTGGTTATCTACTGCAATTTGTCTTTAAACAAAAATATAATTTTTAAAAATAAAGGAAGAGATTGAGAAAAGACGAAACAAGAAGAAGAAGAGGTGGTTTGGTCAAAAGATCCCGAAAAGAAAGCAATAACACATAATTCACACGCTTCTCACGTACAATCGCCACCTCTTTTAATCACTATTTCTGCATGGCTATAAGAAAGAATCTCTATTCATTTTTTGACAACAACCAAAAAACTCTCTTCGTCAACGACAAAAGCGTTCACTCTTCGTTCACGTCGGGGAATTTAAAAAATCTCCTTCGTAACAAAAAGAGAAAGATCAAGAAGATTGTCGTGATGGCTGCCGGATCCATGGACGGAATATTCCGCAACATTTTCGAAGGTTGCATCTCTAGCTGCGACTCTTCCATCCAACGACGTCCATACCACAAGAACTGCGGTTGCGCGCTTCACGAGAGATCTCGCGGTGGAGGTTCAGCGACCCCTTGTCGTCATGGAAGGTCTGAGGTCATTATGCTCCCAATCCAACGGTCTTGGAGTGAAGGAAACAGTTTGGCTCTGCATCTTGCCTCATCTTCTTCTTCCTCTAACCTCCAGTCAATTTCGTCGTCTTCGTCTATTTCTACCCTCGCATCGTTATCTTCGACCGTGTCTGATATTGATTCTCCCATTTAAGGCAAAAACTATTAGTTCCCATTCATTTAATTGTGTCTTTTATTTGTTTTTTTTTGAAGAGAGTCAAATTATGTTTGAGTGTGATTGGAAAGGTTTTCATGGATTTCCTTGGATATCAAAGGAATCTAATTCAAATGTTGTAATATAATAATGGCCAATTATAGAGAGCCTTTTCACTAAAATTTGTACAGAATCATGTTTTTGGGTGTAATTAGTCTCTTTTTTCTTTGTATACATGAATGTAAACTTATATTCATCAAATATAATGAATGCAACATTAAGATCTGAGATTTTGAATTGAAAGCAAAAGAATTAGTTTTAGTTTAATTTTTGTAATACGATCTTCAAGCTATTTCTTCTTGTTTTATGTCTTTGGTTTCCACTGTCTTCATATTGTTTTGATTATACATTCTAATGTAGAGTTGTTGAGCGACTTGATTAGATTGTTTCTTCCAAGAAAACAAAAAGAAACAAAGATTGTGTCTGGAAAATATTTGTTTACTAGATAAATTAATATACTTTTATTCTATGGTTAAAAAAATGTTGCTCACGTAAACAAATATTCATTATATTTTTAAATTAATATTAAGCTGTTGAGAAACAAAGAGGAAATCTAATTTGGTGAAGCTATTGAGAAGCTCGCTTATTTTTTGATTTTATATTTCTGGTTCTAGGTGTAGTCAAAATCTAAGATCTCTCAGCTATTTGCTCTAAAATCTCTATCACAAATGAAAAATTCAATAGAACCATTAGGAATCCTAAACTAATTTTGAAATTTTGTGTCGAACTAGGAAAATTGAGCAAATACATGTTTATTGTGCGGGCCTAGTTTAAAAATTAAATATCCCAAAGCCCAACAAAAGGTTTAAGAAAGTCAATGAGTTCAATATTGTCACGTGAATAACACGTGTTAGGTTTTCTTCTTTCTCCGAAAACCTAATTATCAACTTCGAGAATTTTAGTATATGAGGCTCATCATCATCTCGTCTCTTCGTGTAGAGCTAACAACGCCGTTATTTGATTTTATTTGATTCAGACAGTTCTAACAA
Organism: Arabidopsis lyrata subsp. lyrata; assembly: GCF_000004255.2. Lineage (NCBI taxonomy): Eukaryota > Viridiplantae > Streptophyta > Magnoliopsida > Brassicales > Brassicaceae > Arabidopsis > Arabidopsis lyrata. The sequence continues at coordinate 18,062,263 of NW_003302549.1, read as the reverse complement.
TTTATGGTTTTTGTCGGCCCAAACTTTCCACGTGAGAACTTTCTCTGTCCCTTCATCACAAGGGAGCCTACTTTCAATCTTTGATATCATGCTTTAGATTTTCTGAAAACTACCTTGTCACAGAACAAAGGTAATGGTGGAGACTAAACAATTGATCGGTCTTAAATGGGAACCAAAGCTTCTAGGCTTATCCTTAAGACCCGAAAACTGGTTCTAGTTCAAGCAAAGGAATTAAGAGTCACGAGCTCGTTGATGGTCTTTGTGTTCAACCTAATGATCCAAGGAAGATTAACAAAATGATTAAAAATTAACTCAAAGACACCACCGCTGGTTCAGACTGGTAACTTTTTTTTTCCACTACTTAGATTATATATTTACCATTCCTTGTTTGATACGAAATTACAAACTTGTGGATAGGTTTGATATGCCTGCACCTACACTGACTCCCGTATTGAAAAGAGATCTTCAGTTTCTTAAGGTATTAATCTTCTATGCTTCTCTGATTATGGTTTGAAATTCCTAACACCATTCAATTTTTTTTTATCTCTACTGTAGTTGAGAACTGTAATGGATCCAAGTGTGTCGCGGTCTAAACTAGCTGAAATGTATTTCCAGGCAAGTTTCAGAACGGTAACTAGATGAAAGATAATAACTTTTGTGTCTCGACCACCAACTTTTGTTGTTTCCTTTGTGTTAAAAAAAATACAGATTGGATCAGTAATTGAACCAGCTGAAGAACTCTATGGAAGATTGACAAAGAAGAATATAAAAGCAAGTCTTGCTGAAGAATTGGTGTCAGATCCCAAAACTTCTCGGTACAGGTTAGTTACTACCATCGTCTATTAAAAACTAATGCTCAGAATCTATATCATGAAAAGACCAAATGCATGTCTTCTTTTAGGCTAGTTATATTGAAAACCCGTTAGTTTGTGATACGTCGAGTTAAAATCATCGATCTTAACCTAAGTAGCACTGAAACGGGTATGAAAACTAAAAACGGGTACGGAAACAGGGATAGGAAACGACAAAGTAAAAATTTATAGATGCGGGTATGTCATGGGTACTTTAATAATGATATAATAAAAATACCCTTAGATTATAGAAGTCTCAACATAAAAGAATATTTCGATTTAATATTTTAAATAACATAAAAAATAAGCTAATTATTAAGGAATTTTTTTCAAAATCCGGGTCATCTAATTAAAGGCCCGAAAACTTCATGAACCGTACATCTTCCATAGGATCAAATTTATCTCCACCTATATCCCACTTCTTGGTCTTTTTATTTTCATATTCATCAGTATTTCTTGATAGAAGCCTTATATTGGTGTGGATGTAAATCAAATCTTTAGCACGAATTGGAGTCCATATGTTTTTATCTTAAGTGAGTGGATAAATGAGTAAGTACTCCAATTGCGCTCAACACAAGAAGAAGAACTAGGCTGTCCAAGACGCCTAAAAGCCAAAGTCTGGAGGAGAGGGGTTTGAGCACCAAAGTTACCTCACTAATACTTAGGTGTCATAGTCGACATCTCCAAAATGCATGTTAAATCCTCAAAAAGACTACTCTTTGTCGATAATAATGCATATTTCTTCATAACTTTACTATGATCATCATCACTAAGAAACAATCTTCGAAAACACTTCATCCTCTCAATTGAGACTTCTCCATCCCTATGAGACTAATTCTTGTAGAATTTTCAGTTAGCCATACTTCACTATAAAATCTACAACATACAAAATATGGTATTTGTGTATCATATGTGGCAAGGTAACAAAGAAAAAAAACATATATTTTAACATCATATGTACCTTGGGTTTAAAGAATGAGCTAAACAATGTAGGGAAATGTTGTTCTTCGCCCATCAAGCTACTGAGATATCATAACAACATCATAGAAGAGACTGTATCTAAACGCTTGAAATATTTCTTTCATGTATATCTCAGACTTCACCTTCTCAATCATTAAATCCCACATCTCATATACCAAGCCAAGGCATGACTTATCATTGTCACAAAATTTGATTATATCATATATAGGTCTTGTGAAATTAATAATATAAGACACCTTGTCCCATCAACCATTATCCAGGTATCTTATATTATTAATTTCACAAAACCTATATATATGATATGATTAGATTTTGTGATACTGATAAGCCATTCCTTCACTTGGTATATGAGAAGTGAGATTCAATGATTGAGAAGGTGAAGTCTGAGAGATACAAGAAAGGAGGACTTCAAGCGTTTGTATACAGTCTCTTCTATGATGTTGTTTATGATATCTTAGTGGCTCGTTAGGCGAAGAATAACACTTTCCTACATTGTTTAGCTCACTCTTTAAACGCAAGATATATGATTTTAAAATATATGTTTTTCTTTTCTTTGTTACCTTTCCACATATGACATACATATGCCATATTTTTTGTATGTTGTAGATTTTATAGTAAAGCATGGCTAACTGGAAATTTCACAAGAAGTAGTCTTCATAAGGATGGAGAAGTCTCAATTGAGAGGATGAAATTTTTTTGAAGATTGTTTCTTAGTGATGATGATCATAGTAAATTTATGAAGGAGTATGCATTATTCTCGACGAAGAGTGGTCATTTTGAGGATTTAACATATATTTTGAAGATGTCGACTATGAAATCTAAGTATTGGTGGGCTAACTTTTGTGCTCAAACTCCTCTCCTTCAGACTTTGGCTTTTAAACTTCTTGGACAGCCTAGTTCTTCTTCTTGTACTGAGCGCAATTGAAATACTTACTCATTTATCCACTCACTTAGAAGAAACAGATTCACTCCAAGTCGTGCTGAAGACTTGGTTAACATCCACAACAGTCTGCGGTTTCTATCAAGAAATACTAATGAATATGAAAATAAAAATACCAAGAAGTGGGATATAGGTGGGGATGAATTTGAATTTACGGAAGATGTAGGGTTTTTGGAGTATTCGAGAAGAACAACGAAACTCTTATATAATTTGAAAATGGAGAGTTTATTTGCATTTTGCCGATTGAAGATCATAGGAAATCATGTTATGTTTTTTTTGTTTTTTTCAAATGATTCATATGTAATATGTTAATTCTTTTTTTAACCATTTATAGTGAAATAATATTTATGATTTTTCCGGACCATTTTCTTGAGAGTTGCACATTGTAGGATATGTCTATTTGTAAACAAAAAATATAAAAGAACTAAGAAAACTACATACATTAACCTTTTTCCTGCCAAAAATCGGTTTGTAACACCCCGAAAATTCAAATACATTTTCGGATGCATTACTAAAAATAATTTAATAAAAATACTAAAATTTCCATAATGTAAAAAGTTTGAAATCTCGAAAACTCCTAATCTCAAAAACAAAATCAATTAAAAGTTGAAAAATCTACCAAGTCTCGCTCTACGACCGAAAAACAAACTCTAAGCCTCAGCTGCAAGCTGCTCCTCCTCAAGGCCCTCTGCACGGAATCAGAACTTATGTGAGCGAATAAATCGCACAGTGAGACTACAAACCCGACGAACAAGTACCAACACGGTCTGATCCCGCACAGAATAATGTTCACGTGTTGGTACCAACATACATGAATTCCAATTTAATTAATTATAAATAAAATAAATCACAACCGAACATATATTATCAAAAATACATAATTAGATAATCAAAACAGAATAATATCATCATACAGAATAATAACATCAGATCATAACGATCAGGTATCCAGCAATGCAACATCGGAATAGTACAACCCCAACATTGGTCGACCCAAACCATATACTAACAAAATATATACATAATATACTCGATCGGGATGCTGACCCCTAACGAGGTGATAAAGAAGTACAGTCCACGACATTAACCGACCTCAATATCACTAACAGAATAACAGAATACAGAATACATCTGTTGGCGATGCCGGCCGCCACAGATTGCTCAATAGAGCTAAGCTAAATCAGAATAGCCTGCTGATACCAGTCTTAACAGAATAACATATCTTATTACCAAAATCATATCCAAATTAATTATCAAAACAAACAAATCAATATTCAAAAATTAGCATTCAAATAATTCAACTAATTATTTTTATCTCATACCTATATATTATACAAATGTATAATAACTAATAAGGGAGTTAGAACTCACCTGGAAAGATTTTCGGACTGAACGAGTGGTTAACGGCAATTCTAGACACGTCCAAACCACCAATTAATTCACCAATCAGATTCCGATCAATCTCGACTTCCGTTTGATGAGATGTCAGTGGCGTTGGATTCGTATGATCGAGAGCTTTCTAACAAGGTATAGATCAATTCCTAATTCTTCCAACATCTTCTACAAAAGATGAAAACAACCCACAGTTAAAGCAATATTACGGAGAAGCACATTCAACCAAAAACGCTAAATTGACAAGAGATTGGCTTCTCAATTTTCGGGGCTTCAAAACGCATATATATAAGTGGTATTAAGGTTGAACAATCAAGATTCGAGTTGCCAAAAACTATCCTCCTGTTTTCGGAAAGGTTCAACTCGATTTCCCCTTCTTTTTCACGTTTTTACACTTCAGTCCCTGAACCTTTCTCTATTTACAGATTTTGCTCCAGACTTTTGAATTGATCGCAAATCCCCCTGAAATCAGACAGTTTCAAAACGATTAATTTAACCCAAAACTAATTCTTCATTCTCTTCAAATTCAGGGTGTTATACGGTTAAAAGATAAAGGATGTTTCTTTTTTTGGGATGGGGCGTTAATAATTGTTTTTGTAACGCCCGTAATTAGAAGAAATTGCGAAAATCAGATATGGGGTTATATTGATCAATTTGAAACTATGTGATTTGAGGGGGATTTCTGATTGTTTCAGAAGTTTGAAGCAGAATCTGTAAATAGGCAAAAGTCAAAGGATTAAAGTGAAAAAGAGGAAAATATGGGTGCACTCGAGTTTATCTCTCCCAAAATCGGAGGGAGAGTATTTGGCAAGTCAGATATTCGTTTTTTAACCTAAATATATCGTGTATATATGCGTTTTGAAGCCCCAAAGATTTAGAAGCCGATTCTCTTGTCAATTTGAGATTTTTGGTGAGTTTTTGAGACCCTTCCTCATGAACTCCGATTTGAATATTTGTGGGCAACTTGTGAAAGGATTTTGTTGTGGCTTAGGTTGATCGTGCTTCTCCATATTAGTGCATTAGTTTTGGGTGATTTTCAGATTTGGTAGAAGAGGTTGGAAGAATTAGAACTTGGTCTATACCGTGTTAGAAAGATCTCATTCATACGGATCCAACGCCACTGACATCTCATCAAACGGAAGTCGGAATTGATCAGAATCTGATTGATTACTCGCTTGAAATCCAATTTGGAATTGGTTGAGTTTTGAATTTGAACCGATCGTAATTTGGACCGGTGAATTAATTGGTGTTTTGGAACGTGTCTAGAATTGCCGTTAACCACTCTTTCGGTCCGAAAATCTTTCCAGGCAAGTTCTAACTCCCTTATTAGTTATTATACATTTGTATAATATTTAGGAATATGATAGAAAGAAGATATGAATTATTTGTATGTTTTGAATTCTGAAAATTAATTATTTGTTTTAGTATTATTATTTTGAATATGATATGGTGATGTTATTCTGTTAAGAACAGTATCAGCATGCTATTCTGATTTAGCTAGCTCTATTGAGTAATCTATGGCGGCCGGCATCGCCAACAGATGTATTCTGTATTCAGATATTCTGTTAGTGATATTGAGGTCGGTTAATGTCGTGGACTGTACTTCCTTATCACCTTGTTAGGGGCCAACATCCTTATCGAGTATATTATGTTAATATTCTATTAGTATATAGTTTGGGTCGACCAATGCTGGGGTTGTACCATTCCGATGTTGCATTACTGGATACATGGTCGTTCTGTTCCGATGTTATTACTCCGTCTGATGATATTATTCTGTTTAATTGATGTGATTATGCATTTCTGATTATATATCTTCTGATATGATTTACTTTATTTATATGTAATTAAATTGAAATTTATGTCTGTTAGTACCAACACGTGAACATTATTCTTTGTGAGATCAGACCGTGTTGGTACTTGTTCGTCGGGTTTGTAGTCTCACTGAGCGATTTTTTCCGCTCACATAAGTTCTGATTCCGTGCAGAGGTCGTTGAGGACGAGCATCGTGCAGCTGAGGTTTAGAGTTTATTTTTCAGTCGTAGAGCGAGACTTGGTAGATTTTCCAACGTTTAATTTATTTTGCTTTTGAGATTTGAAGTTTTACGAGATTTCAAACTTTATACATTATAAAAATTTTAGTATTTTTATTATATTATTTTTAGTAGTGCTTCCAAAAATTCGTTTAAATATTTGGATTGGAGCGTTACATTTTTTTTTAAGTTTTAATATTTTTGTTGTTATTTAAATGAAAATATGGGCTTATATATTCTATTATTTTATGAAAATTAGGTTATCGTTAATTAAAATTTTATTATAATCATATTTTATATTTTTCAATATTAAATTTTGGATTTTATTCGTTAATGAATCCTAGTATCTCGTACCTCTTATCTCCTAATGAGTTGCTCCCAAGTTATTGAGAAATTTCTACCTGAAAATGATGTCACTAAAGAAAATTTCCTATAATAATATATTGGAAGTTAGAATAATAATATAGTAAACTAAATAGCAAAAAAAGTAAAAACTAAGAGAATATAAGGATTAATTGTGGAAGTCGAAACTAACACAATCGAGATTTGTCTAGGGTTTTAATTTAGGGATACGATTTGCGAGAATTCTCAAAGAACGACAGAATCAATTGATACCAAAGATGGCGTTCTTGATATTATTAAGAAAAAGATGACTTTGATCGTACAAGAGTTTGATCGTAAAAGAAAAAGATGTTTGTGCTGTGAGAGCTTTGCGTAGTGTAAATTCTAGAGCGATATTGCTTGCTTTCTGCGAGAGCCTTGAATCTCTTTATATAGGGGTGATAAACCGCCTCTCCAGCGATAATCTCGGAAGATTTCCATTTATCTCGAAGTCGGCTTGGAATATCGCGGATTAGGATAGTTTCCTTATTCTTCGGGGTTTTTCGGAAGTTTTCCTGATTTGAGTTGATCCTTCGAGATTCTCCCTTATCATTTCCGGGTCTATCGGAAATGACCCTTCGGAAATGACGCCTTGCATGGAAATGATACTTTGAAGATGAATATTTTACCAAGTCTTTGTCTCGGGTGATGATGAAGACTTCGCCTCAGAGAACTTGTGTAATCGGCTCGGGTATACATGAGAGACTAGCTCGGGTACCCCGAGATGTCTTGTTCGGGTACCCCCGAGGCAATGGGCTTGGACACTCCGAGGCGATTGGGCTCGGACACTCCGAGGCGATTGGGCTCGGGTAACCCGAGATGTCTTGTTCGGGTACCCCCGAGGCAATGGGCTTGGACACTCCAAGGCGATTGGGCTCGGACACTCCGAGGCGATTGGGCTCGGGTAACCCGAGATGTCTTGTTCGGGTACCCCCAAGGCGATGAGTTCGGGTACCCCGAGGCGATCGGGCTCGGATACTACACGATGATGGGCTCGGGTATCCTAGACTGATTAGGTGGATAACCCGAGGTGGATGATGCGATATCCCGAGGTGATCTCTGAAAAACTCCCGAGGTAATCTAAGTCTGGCTCGGCACCAAAGGATGGAATCCGACCCCAACATTAATAATTTAATATGTGAAGTTGTTGCGGGAAATTTAAGAAATTAGGTATTCTAAAATGACTATAAGATATATAGATCCTGAAATTAGAAAGAACCTATATGGTAGATGAGACTTAGTTTATACTTAGGTTTTTTTTGTTTCTTCAAAGTTTATGCTTAGTTTATGCTTCTTTTTAAGAATTTTATATTAGAGTATGGGGTTGATCTGAGCTATATATCTAACATAGTTTAGTTTTCATGCTTTAAATATAAAAATCTTTAATAGAAAACCTTATTTATAAAGTGAAGGCCTCAAAATGAATTTAAATATTTTGAATTTTATTTTTCCAGTTTTTATTTAGAATGATTTTTCTTCATTTAAAAAATAAAAGTAAATGAAGAAGCGATGATATTTGAATTTTTATGGAATTTAATTTTTTAAATAATTAAAAAATCTTTTTAAAAGACAGAGTTTAGTTTCACAAAGCCTTTGTAAATTAGGGGTAGTTATCATCTAATTTTGTTTAGATTTAGTTCTAATTTCACTGTTTTTATAGTCAACCAATGAAAATGGAAGGCAATCTGATTATTATTTATGAAAATATTAAAAAAAATTAGTTATAAATTAATGATATATCATCATAGTGTTACACTAATTATGATTAAACATATAATGTTATGAATAATTAATTGTTTGCTATGTGTATTTTAATCCAATTAAATTTAGAAAAGTCAAAATGAGCATAACCAATTAAGAGTAACCTTATACTTGTGTGTCAAGCAAAAAAAAAAATTGTTTGTCTTGTGGAATACTAATGACATCAATTAAAATCTATGAAACCAAATCTAGAACTTTCGAACATAATAATAGCTATTAAATAACACATTAATCTAATGAAGATTCTTCTCTAGTCTCATCTTTAATTACCCCCAAGATAAAATTCCTCTAAACCTTATTATATAAAGGGGACATGGTGAGAACACTAAAGAAAAAAATTAGTTGTAGAAGAAATGGGAAGGAAGAAAATAAAACTGAATAGACTAGAAAGCCTGAAAGAGAGAAGTAGCAAATACTCAAAACGTAAAAAAGGGCTTTTCAAGAAGGCAGAAGAAGTAGCAATGTTGTGCGATTGTGAAATAATTTTGATTGTTGTTTCTCCGACCGACAAGCCTACCATTTTCCACACTCGTTCTAAGTATAAATTATTTGAACATAAATTTTCAAAAAATTAAACTATTGTTATTTATATAGTTTTTTTGTTGTTAATATAAAACTTCTGAATTTAGATCCATAAGCCAATTATTAATTCATCAATTTACAATAACGAGCTAAATGACTATAGATATCTCAATTACTTTCCACTTGTTCTTGTTTCTTCATAAAACAGTTTTGAAACAATTATAATTTAGGTTCACTTTTTTTTTTTAACTACTTAAGAGTGACATGGTAACATGCACTAGTCGGCTACATGTCCAATAGGAAGTGTTATTATAGAATCATTAATTTGTTGGTTATGAATTGATATTCCAATATTTGCTTAAAACTATGCTTTTGAAATTGTAGGTCCTTCAGTAAAATTTATGAGAGGTATTGCATGCTTTCATTACAAGAACGGGAAGAAAGGTGTGATCTTTGAGATTTGTATATTATTATTAGATAACTACATTGACATAGTTTTTTTTTATACATTGGCTGACTTTGGTTTTTTATGTATGCTTTCAGGAGAGCCTACACAATAAAGGTTGGATTTACTCATCACTTTACATTTATCAATTAAAGTTTAACCGCCAATATCTTTCTCAAGATTAGTTGGGGATATGGTTTTGACAATAGTTTAAGCATAAAAGATGTATACTTATTTTCGCAGTTTATTTGTTATATTCAAATCTAAGTTAATGTGATTGATATTATTAGTTTTGAATAAAAAGTAAAACCAAAAATAAAACTTATCAGAATATTAGAAGATTTAGTCAACTGAAGCTAGTAACGAACAACTATATAAATTTTCTCTTTTTGTTTTGTATGAAGCCTTTGTTTATTTATTTATTTTTTACATGTATATATAGACGTTGATAAAATTGATGAACCAAAACAATCCAGAAGTGACCAATGAAAATGATCAACTTTTGTCTGAAAGTGATCAATTTTCGCCTGAAATTGATCAATTTTCACCTAGAATTGATCAATTTTCGCCTGAAAGGTATAATTTTGTTTATATTCAAACAAATGCTTATATATTATTCAACATACTAGATCTAATTTTTATTTATTTACTGCAGAGGTCAAGAGATTCAGGTACACAAATATTTATTAAAAATATTTGATTAAATATATTGTTTGCTTTTAATAAATTTTTATTTAATACTATAGTTATTGAAATTTAGGATGATAATAAGGTCACTAAACGGAGAGAACTCAAGGAATTGTATGATGAGAAGACGTTAATTTTGAGGTAATGATTAAGAAAATCACTAATGAATATTCAATAAATAATTTAAATTAATTATCTTATTAATTTAGCTTTTTTATTAAGTTTACTTAAACTATTATTATTTATTAATTGACAAGAAACTGGGAAAGTCCGAATGAAGTTAATGATTTGAACGGACTCAATATAATGGAAGACTATTTAGTTACTTCTCTCAAGCATATCAGAAATTTCATAAAGGTAATTGCATATTAACATATAATAAATAAGATTTATTCTAAAATTCAAATGTGATTGGAATTTTGCAGAAAAATTAAATCTTGTTTCAGGTTAAGGTCCGAGAAGAACAGCAAAACTCTTATATGATTTGAAAATGGAGAGTTTATTTGCATTTTGCCGATTGAAGATCATAGGAAATTATGTTATGTTTTTTTATTTTTTTTTCAAATGATTCACATGTGATATGTTAATTCTTTTTTTTACCATTTACAGTGCAATAATATTTATAATTTTTCCGGACCATTTTCTTGAGAGTTGCACATTGTAAGATTTGCCTATTTGCAAAAAAAAAAAAGGAACGAAGAAAACTACATACATTAACTTCTTTAATTTCCTGCCAAAAATCGGTTAAAAGATAAAGGATGTTTCTTTTTTTCAGATGGGGCTATAATTATTTTTTTAAAAAAGTTTTAATATTTTTGTTGTTATTTAAATAAAAATATGGGCTTATATATTCTGTTATTTTATGATAATTAGGTTCTCGTTAATTAAAATATCATTATAATCATGTTTTATATTTTTCAATATTAAATTTTAGATTTTATTCGTTAATGAATCCCTAGTATCTCGTACCTCTTATCTCCTAATGAGTTTCCTAAGTTATTGAGAAATTTCTACTAGAAAATGATGTCACTAAAGAAAATTTTCTATAATAATATATTGGGAGTTAGAATAATAAAATAGTAAACAACATAGCAGAAAAAATAAAAACTAAGTGAATATAAGGATTAATCCTTTAATATGTGAAGTTGTTGCCGTAGATTTTATAAATTTGGTATTCTAAAATGACTATACGATATATTGATTATGAATTTAGAAAGAACCTATATAGTAGGTGAGACTTGGTTTATGCTTAGTTTTTTTTTGTTTATTCAAAGTTTATGCTTCTTTTTAAGAGATTTATTTCAGAGTATGGGGTTTATCTGAGCTATATATCTAACAAAGTTTAGTTCTCATGCTTTAAATATAAAAATCTTTAATAGAAAAACCTTATTTATAAAGTGAAAGCCTCAAAATGAATTTAAATATTTTGAATTTCATTTTTCCAGTTTTTATTTAGAATGATATTTCATCATTTAAACAATAAAAGAAAATGAAGAAGCGATAATATTTGAATTGTTATGGAATTTATTTTTTTGAAAAATAATTTAAAAAAAAAACTTTTTGAAAAACGGAGTTTATTTTTAAAAGGCCTTTGTAAATTAGGGGTAATTATCATCTAAATTTTGTTTAGATTTAGTTCTAATTTCACTGTTTTTATAGTCAACCAATAAAAATGGAAGGTAATATGATTATTATTTATGAAAAAATATTTTTGAAAATAGTTATAGTTTAATGATATATCATCGTAGTGTCACACTAATTATGATTATTTTATTTATGCTACATGATCATATAATGTTATGAATAATTAATTGTTTGCTATGTGTATTTTAATCCAACTAAATTTAGAAAAGTCAAAATGAGCATAACCAATTAAGAATACCTTTATACTTGTGTGTCAAGCAAAAAACAAAACATTGTTTGTCTTGTGGAATACTAATGACATCAATTAAAATCTATGAAACCAAATCTAGAACTTTTAAAGATAATAATAGCGCTATTAAATAACACATTAATTTAATGAAGATTCTTCTCTAGTCTCATCTTTAATTACCCCCAAGATAAAATTCTTCTAAACATTATTATATAAAGGGGATATGGTAAGAACACTAAAAAAAAAAAATTAGTTATAGAAGAAATGAGAAGGAAGAAAATAAAACTGAATAGACTAGAAGCCTAGAAGAGAGAAGTAGCAAATACTCAAAACGTATAAAAGGGTTTTTAAAGAAGGCAGAAGAAGTAACAACGTTGTGCGATTGTGAAATAATTTTGATTGTTGTTTTTCCGACCGACAAGCCTACCCTTTTCCACACTCGTTCTAAGTATAAATTATTTGAACATAAATTTTCAAAAAGTTAAACTATTGTTGTCTATATGTTTTTTTTGTTATTATAGAACTTGTGAATTTAGATCCATAAGCCAATTATTAATTCATCAATTTACAATAACGCGCTAAATGACTGTGGATATCTCAATTAGTTTTCACTTGTTCTTGTTTGTTTATAAAACAGTTTTGAAACGCTTATAAATAGGCTCACTTTTTTTTTAACTACTTAGGAGTGACATGGTAACATGCACTAGTCGGCTACATGTCCAATAAGAAGTGTTATTATAGAATCGTTAATTTGTTGGTTATGAATTGATATTTGATAACATCGTATTTTAGCCCACTTTTACTATGTTTTATTAAGGTTTTTCATAGAGAAAACAAGAGATATTCGAGATTTCAAGGATTTTTCCAAGTATTTATTCTTCAAGGATGAATTATGAGTTTTCAAGAAAAAAGAGTAAAAGTCGATTAAATTCCATTTCAAGACAGTTTCTGTACCTCAGAAGTATGGCGTATGTTCGAGGTCTTCCCGATAAGAAAATCAAGAGAACTTGGTAGAAATGGAAAGCTAGAAGAGTCAAGATTTTCTTGGAAGTATAATCAAAGCAATCCATTCAGGCATTCAGATGTTATGCCCAGAGGAGTGAAGATATGTCCCAAACCGGCCAAACTTCCTCGTAGCCGGTCCGGAGCCTCCTGGCGCCCCCGATCATGGAGCTCGTGCCCGGGCCTGCCTTCACACGTCCCACCGGTCATCCTGATTCGTCCCCGATCCATAAACTCAAGCCATCACTTAACCTAATTCATGGGAAATGACGATTTTGCCCCTTGACCTAATCGAAGCCTATAAATACCGAGACAAAGTGTTGAAACCCTACAGCCTCTTCACCCTAATTTCGACAGCCTCCTGCAGCCACCTCGACGAGACTTTCAGCTCTCCTACCTCCACCTCGTCGAAGCTCCTTTGCCATCGAAAAAGTCGTCTTTTGAAGCTCTCTCCTTTGTTCTTCATAGTTTTCTCTTATACTCTTTCTTTCAAGACTTTTGGGGAGACAAGTATCTTCTGTGACACTAGAGAAGTCTTCTTTGAACCCTCTTTGTTTTATTCAATTGTTTATTTTGTTTTTCTACTTCATCTCCATGTCGTTTCTTAGCATCATGAGCGAGTAGTTTTCTTTATTGGGTTTTATGGGGTGATTCAAAGGGGATTAATGATTCAAATCATATTAGGTTTATAGATCCGATATTTCGTTTATACTTAGATTCTTTTAGGACATCTTTTACTTAATGCATGTGTTTGGATTGATCACCAAACGCTGATCTAAGAGGTTAGGAGCTCTAATCAGGTAAACCTAATCTCCGACATAGTGTTACCAATCCTTCGTGTTGTTGCCTGCGTAAGTTGAGTAACAGGAGTCAAAGTACTTAGCGAATCCAACCTTAATGCGTCGATCTATGCGTCGTTGCCTGCGTTAGTTGAGTAACAGAGTATAGGGAGATATGCCAGCTTATTCTATAACCTAGGATAACTCGTTCATTCGCCTTTCGTTGTTATGAACTAGAACGAAAACATAGAAACCCTAGAGATCTAAACCCTAGTTAGTCGAGAACCATGATACCAGGAGAAACCCCAGAACAACCAACGCCTCAGTCATATAGTTTACATTCGATCGTTTATTTAGTTGCATTAGTTTTCTAAGCTTTCATTTATTTGCTTTCTTATTTCATTGCATTAATCATTAGGAAACCCAAAACCAAACCCCCCAAAGTTTAGTTTTGTCTTAGCTAGATCTTTTTGTTTGAATTCAATAACCCGTAGCTACACTCTCTGTGGGATCGATCCTAAAATACTACTCTGATTACTGTGCACTTGCAGTTTAACGTGTGGTCTTTCAGGTAATAGATTGAAGTGAACTTCCACACACATCAAGCTTTTTGGCGCAGTTGCCGGGGAGTGATTCAAGCTACCATTAAATTCGCTAAGAGATTTCTTCTGAGATACTTTGAGTTTAACGTTTACATTCTCACTTTTACTTGTCTTCGATAACTTCTTTTTTCCTTTTAATTTATGTTTTTGGTATCTGTAGTGCATGACAAGGAGTCAAAACTCAGGTGTGCCGCCATACCAAGATATAGAAAGACTAGAACGCAAAATCCAGAGACTTCAAAAACAACAATTGATGGCCGATCAACGGAACCCGCAAGACGGAGACCTTGATCCGTGACAACAAGTCCCAGCCCTAGGCGTGCATTGACAGCCCTTAGACGATGAAGATGGCAACCCCATATACGAACAGCCCGAAGAAAGACTCGACCCGAAAGATGGCCGGGATCGTGATCAACAAGCTCCTCCGGAAGCTAATCCTCAAGGAGTGGGAGACAACCTCAACGTTAATCTTCCGCAGCCCGCTAATGTCATCAATGCCCAACATCCTCTTAATGTTGCTGCAAGATATGCCACTTATCTTCCTCCTTTGAGACGAGCCGCTCCACACCGTACATTAGCCAATTATGATGCACCAAATCAATACCCACAAGATCGAGCTGCCATACGAGTACCTAACCCTCCAAGACGTGACTATGAGATCAAACCTCAAATCATTGGTCTTGTGAAGCAAAACCAATTCCATGGTTTAAACACGGAGTCTTTTCGAAGAAATCTGCAGTACAACACAATCCCGTGGAGTACCCGAAGACTATTTGAAGTGTAAGCTTTTTCCTTTCTCTTTAGCCAACAAGGCTCATAGATGGTTAATGTCTTTACCTCCTGGATCGATTAACAAATGGGAAGGATGCAAGTCAACCTTTCTCAATCACTTCTACACGAAGTCACAGTCCAATTCTGTAAGAAACAAGTTGCACGGATTCCAACAAGGACCTGTTGAATCATTATATGAAGCATGCAAACGATTCAAGGACTACGTGCAAACGATTCAAGGACTACGAATGCGATTGTCCTCACCATGGCTTCCCGGAAGGTAACCTCTTAAGTACTTTCTATAGAGGATTACATTCTAAGTTTCAACTTTCACTAGATAAGGCGATCAATGGAGATTTCACTACCAAAACCGTTCAAGAAGGACGAGATCAGATAAGGAATCTTGCCGCAAGCAAAAGTAATGCTTCCACCGATTTTGATAGAACAACCCGTTCTAATGACTCTGATGCAAAACAAATTGTCGAGCTGAAGGAAATGATGAATCAACTTCTAAGGAACCAAAACCATGCCGTGAATGCATGTGAGACGATTGGTAATGGAAACGCCGAGGCTTTCCAAGAGTTCGATGATACATTCAACCAAGAAGAGGGTACAACAAAAACTTCAATAACAACTTTTGGAATACTTCAAACCTTTCTTACAGCAACCCAAATTTGAAGAATCCTCAGGATCAAAGCTATCCGCAACGCAACGGAAGCTGTTTCAAAACCGCTTTCAAAATGCCAACTATGGTGCTAACAACTTCCTGCTGAGAGCTCCTTTCAACAACAACAACAAGGTGCCCTTTCAAGCCAGACTGATCCAAGCCGCGCCTTCTTAAGGAAGTAAACTCGAGATGATGATGCAAGAACTTCAAGCTTCTCATCATAAGACTTCTCGAGATATCAACGTGAAGATTGAGAACGTATATGGTAAATTGAATGAAAAGTTCGAAAGTATTTCCACACATGTGAAGAAACTTGAAACTCAAGTCGCTCAAACCTCCGAAGCCGTTAAGCGACAAACCGGTGTACTTTCTGGAAGAGCCAAATAAAATCCTAAGGGATATTGCAATGTTATCTCAGCCGTACCAGCTCTCCACACCCATGAAGCCGAGCCGCTGGTGCCGCTCTTTGATTCTCATGAAGACATTCGTATGACGCGAGTCATTGTTGAAGACAAGCCTGAACGCTACTTGTTACGGAGACTTATCAAAGTCGAAGATCCGAGACGTTTTGTCTGTTCTTGCTCCATTACTGTGGACGTCGGATTCACACACTCAAATATTTGTTTATTTAGTGGGAAAGATTATTCTTGAGGACAAAAATTGATATGTAAAAGCTATGAATTGTAATGGAAATGACTATAGTATAATTGCTAGAAAAATTGCGTGTCCTTTACATGGCTCTTGGCCCTATTACTTATACTAACAAACGACATTTAACTCCCAATTAAATGCAATTATTCTCTCTTAAATATGTATGTTACAATCTTTGAGTTTAATGCTCCAACGTTCAAATTTTGAATTAATCTCGATCTCCATGGGCTTTGCCCCCTTTAGCCCAAAAAGTCTCGAAATGGACTTCGACTATGTCCTCATCTTGAGGTGCCACCACTTCGACCCTTCTCCGTGATTTAACAATCTCGACCACGTTCTTGGGCTTGTAAGTCTAACGGGCTTTATGTTCCGCGGGCTTCTATCCTGCCTATGTGGCAATCTTTGGTTGGTCCCGAACCACCCGTGCGGGATCCGACACAAACAATTAGCCCTCCAAGTCTTCCGAAGTGTTATCTCAGTTCGGAAGATTTTGATGCTGAAATAACCAAAGATTGCGCCCGAGAATCTTCTGATTTCCCGCCGAAAATCTCAACATTCCTTTAATTTCGGCACTAGCCATTTTTAACCGAGTGACATCTGTCATCATTATGACCGTATATTAATTAATTACTATTAAAATGGGAAAAACCTTTCCACTTCCCACACGACTCCCGAGGCGGTTCCATCATTTAGCTTGCGTAAGGTAACTTCTTTCATCATCGTCTTTTTTACTTTTACTCTTGTGCTTTAATCAAAACTTCTCTCTACTCTCCTCCGCCAAACTTTTCTTTGCCGGACCTTGAATTTTTCATCTTCCACAATGACTTCTAGTTCCGATAGACCTGAGTCTCCGTCCTACGTCGAGAGACGTTCTAGTAACGACGAATGCACTCGCTCAAACGATATCGCCGGTCCGCATTACAGATCCACCTGTACCCTTCAATCCCTTGAGCAATTAAAGGGGCTTTGTCAGATTCCACCTGGAATCATGGCTGAAGCGCAAATAGCCGACCCCTCGGAATCCCCGGAGAACCACCGCGACGGCTACTTCTGTGTGTATGAAATCTGTTTCAGGGGCTGCGGATTAACCTTCCCCCTTCTCGAAGCTCTAGTTCGATACCTAACGGCTCTTGAGATTGTTTTACCTCAATTAACTCCCAATCTTCTCCGAACCATCCTCGGGATTATAACCGTTGCGGCGGAGGCTGGTTATATTATCGGAGTCTCCGAACTGAACAAACTTCTAAGCGTGAGAAGTTCGCCGGGGAAAACAGGGTACTTTTTGGCGTACCCAAACGCCAACAAAAACATCATCTCACACCTTCCAAACAAGGACGAAAACTGGCACCATCCTTGGTTCCTGATTAAGAAAACTCCCATCAAAGTGGTCTACGAAGCCTGGTAGAAATTAGGTCAGATACACATTTTTCTCGGTTGTTTTATTTTACTGACCAAACTCGCTGTTTCACTTCGCAGCTTTCATCTCTCCGACTCTTCCGTCTGAAGAATTCATCGAGTTCTTCAAAACAATCCTTGAAGGGGAAACCTTTTGGAATTCTTTCACCCTCGATCGGTTCATTGAAGCCAATCAAAAACTTAGGATGAGCCTCCCCAATCAACTTCATCGTCTTCCGCCTCCTCCCTCAACCCAGGGAATGTCAGCTCGGGCCCTCACTGCCCAGTGCAAGAAGCTTTCCAAGCCGATAACTGAGGCTTGCGATGAAAACAAAGCATTCCTTGCGATCGCTATTGACAAAAAAGACTATAGCAGGACCCTGCTGGTCGATGATAGCAGCACCGAGGGAGCCAGATCCGTTGCTGCTTTCAGTTTAACACCTCGCCGTGAACGTCGTGAAGAACGTTCTCCTCGGAGGGTCAGATCTCCTTGTCGTGATTCTCCTCGTCCTCCCCGAGATGATTTTAGCAACGAACCGCTTAAGAACTTGGTTCGCAGGAAGAGAGACAAGTCATCTCGCAGTGATTCTTCTCCGCGAAGGGAGAAGTCGAGGGCCCGGACTGACCGTTCTCCTCGATCGTCTCCTCCTACTAAACCAATGGGTCCTCCTGCTCCCGTTGACATGTCTTCCTCTTCCCAACACGGTGGTAAGAAGGCTGCCCGGAGCGTGTCTCCCTAGAAGGAAGGTTCTCAGCCTTAAGATGCTTCCTCGAAGTCAAAACCTGCTCTTGTCCCCCAGGTCAAATCGCTTACAGGTGACGATCTATGCATTATTAAAGGTTTTTATCTCATCCGGATTCCAAGTTTTATAGCTCTCCTTCTTCTATTTTCACAGCTATGGAGAAAGAAGGTAGCGTCTTTCGATGCTTCAAGACCCGATCGGGTCTGATCCTGCCGGATTTCGATAAGTGGCGTCCTGCAATTTGCGAACGCTATTTACTTCATGCGCATCATTCGTCTCGGGTTAGTTCCACCAAATTTTCCTAGTTTCGCTATTACCCTTCATACTGACTTACCATTCCAAATTTATACGAAATGTTAGGCAAACAGCGAACTCAACGATATGGTTGAGCACTACGAAGGATTGTTGCTTAGTCAGCTACAGGAGATTGATTCGTTGAAAGGCAAGCTTACTACTCTTGAGGCTAACCTCCGATCATCTTCCGGCTCCAAGCAGCAACTGGAAGACCAAGTTGACAGTCTCACATCTGAGCTCGGGACGATAAAACACGAATTGCAGGATCAGCATGATCGGAATTACCAACTCCAGGATGAACTTTCTGGTGTTCAGGACAGACTCACCGAGTCCGAATCAGCTGCTTATAACCTGACCAACCAATTTGCTGAACTTAACGCAAAGTATAAGGCGATCACCAAGTTGCGGGACTCCGAGTTGGCGAAATCGGTGTCAAAGGCGAGGAAAGAGGTCAAAGGACATGGGATGGACTTGATCCAAGGGGCCATTCGCTTCATGCAAACCGAGAAGTCACGATCGATGTTAGAATCTGACATCAAGGAGCACGAGAGCAACTTACTCCTGTTGGAGCAAATCCATGAAGAAAGTTTCTCCGAAGAGCAGGAAAAGACCGATCTGACGACTAATCTAGCTGAAAAGCGAAGTCGCCTCGCAACCATTCCTGCTTCCTCTTTCAATCCTCAGCAGTTTGAGGAATTCTTCACCGAGTCACCTCCCTTGGGCGAATCGGGTTTAGACTGGCTGGTAAGTCCATGTTCCTTAACACTTGCCCTTTACTTGCTTTTAAATTTTAGCTGACTGGAACTGTTCCTCCTAGGTCCTCATGAGACGGGAAGTGTTGCCCCATCTGAAGTCCCTGTTACGTCGGTTGTCACCCCAGAAGATGACTGCGCAGTCGAGAACGAGCATGGAGCTTCTTTTGAGCAAGTCCCGGCTAAAGAGGCGAGTGAGACCCTGATATCTGAAGTGGAGGCCGAGGTGTCTGCTTAAATCTTTATGTTTTTGTTTTCGCCTAAGGAGGCTTTATTATTAATTTCTTTTGAACATGATATTTGCCTGAGGATGCTTTTAAACCTTTTTGAATTATAATCCCTAGAGGGTTTGGTTAAAATAACGTGCAGGTTTGCAAAGTCCGCTTATAACACTCTTTGGCCTTGTGGCTATGTTTTTTGAGATTTTTAGGCTGATCAAGCCCTTCTCTTGGAATACGAGAACTAAGCTCGGCTTAACACGAGTTCCCCACTTCGGGTTTAGTCAACTCGGTGAATTCGTTGGGCTTGGGCCTTAAAAGTTTTTTTGCTTAACGGGCTTTTTGCCTTAAATGCCACGGTTGCTCTTTCCCTTTCTTGGGAAATAGGAAAAGCCGCACGACTTTAAGGCAATAACTGCCTTTTCTCTATTTTCAAAAACAGTTTTAACCACTCGGGAACGCTACCATCATTAAATTTACGGTTTCAAGATAAACCCTAGACCTATTATAAATAGGGGCATGTTTGCCTCTAACTTCTTCTAAGGAATTTCAAAATTCCCTTGATAATTTTTACAATAATGGAGAACGAAAATGTGACCCCCGTCGATCCTGGCAGCCCACTGTTCTTGTCTGGCGACGGCTTCGAGCCGACTAGCGTTTTCTTTCCTCATGCCGTGTTCCACTTCCCTTCGAGGGAAAAGAAAGAGGCTTACGACTTCATAGACAAGGTCAGAATTCACCTCTCTTGACCAAACCCTTATGCCTTTCTCTTTTAATTTACTTTTTTCTGTGACAGGTCGTCGACAAATATCGCCGTTTGGGCGACGAGAGGCAGCGGCTGGGCCTCAAGAGGCAAACACTCGAGGCTCGCATTGCTCAAGTGGAGAGGAAGGTGAGGGCTTTGGAGAGTGATCCCTTTCAATGGGAGTGGAGGAACTTCGATTCTATTATAGAGATCCCGAGGATGCTCCGGATGTATCTCCGTGCAAAAGGTCAAGTTTCGAGGCCAGTGAATGCATCGGTTAAGATCGCTCCGTCCGATAGCAAAGAAGAGGATGAAGAGGAGGGTAGCATCCATCGGAAACGAGCCCGAAGTGGGTAGCGAGCCATCTACTTCGAATGCTAAACCGGCGATGAAGGAGTCTGTTCCTGAGCCCCTTCCATAAATGTTCCGAACTTCGTTTCAATTTTCTTTCTCTTTTTTTTTAAGTGGACTCATAATGGGCTTTCAACCCGTTTCGTTTATGGAAGTTTTTTCTTCTTTCCTTTTCTTGAAATAGTTTCTGAGATATGTCTTGAATGCAGGATCGGTTAAAGGGCATAAATCTCGCCGCGAATCTCTTCATTCCAGGGTTGAATCCGCAGCTTGCTAGGAATATGACGCCCCTATAAATTACAGTTTCAACTTCCCTTCACTCCTCACTATTCTTCTTACTTCTGCAGGTATGGATTTCAACCTTCGATGTTCTGAGTCTATGCCAGATTTCTCCAGGATCGGAATGATGGATGAAGATGTTCCAACTGTGCCAAGTAGGCGACCTTCCCCACTTTGCGGCTTCTTCAGATCTCAAATCCGAGCTCCATG
Source organism: Arabidopsis lyrata subsp. lyrata (assembly GCF_000004255.2). Taxonomy (NCBI): domain Eukaryota; kingdom Viridiplantae; phylum Streptophyta; class Magnoliopsida; order Brassicales; family Brassicaceae; genus Arabidopsis; species Arabidopsis lyrata. The sequence goes on along the minus strand of NW_003302549.1, from coordinate 18,040,941 downwards.
CGCTTTGATCAAGGATCTTCCAGATAAAGACCAAGAGATTGCGATGGCCTTTATCAAAGCGCTCGCAATTCAACATCGGAAGCTATCGTTGGAAAAGAAAAAACTTCGGAAAAAGATACATAGAATGCAACGCAGGGTCACTGCGATATCAAGAGATCTTCACATCCTCAGCTCTCACCCCGGAGAATGGATCGAGCTTGGAATCTCCGAATTTGCTCGTATCACGGATTGTATGATGCCAATTCTTGACCTCGCTGGTCAAGGAGTTCAAGTGTTCTGTTCTCCGGGAGGATTTCCCTAATTCGAAGTGTGCGAAGATCGACACTTTGTCTTGTTCGTTTGAATAAATGCTTTGCTTCCAGTTTCCGTGCGTTCACGTAGTTAAACTTTATTTGCCTTGTACGTTTGCATTGTCAAACTTTTTTCCTTTAAAGACAAAATAAAACAAAATTTTTATTAGTAGCTGAACTCGTTTCCGAGCTGCCTACGTACCCGTTTCGGGATCAAGCCACACCGTAGTTCATGTTACATAATAAAATGCATGCCCACTTAAACATAAAACTTCTTTAGGTTGATCACATTCCAAGGTCGCTGGACTGGATTGCCTTCTAAGTCTTTCAACCTGTAAACTCCATTTCGAACCACTTCGGTAACAATATAAAGTCCTTCCCAAATAATGCCGAGTTTGCCTGCGCCTTCTTCCTTTTTATTGTCGAAAACTCGCCTTAGCACATAGTCCCCTACAAAGAATGGCCTACCAAACATCATCATGTTTCACCCCTACTCCGCGACAAGCCCTGGCTCATATGCGGCGATTTTAATGAAATACTAGAGGGAGACGAACACTCTCTTCATGACATATCACCTTCGATTCCAGCAGGGATGAGGGATTTTCAAGATTTAGTCCGAGTTTGTGAGCTCACTGACATGAGTTTTCAGGGACAGCGGTTTACATGGTGTAATAAGAGACATGACGGTGTTATTTGCAAAAAAACTGGACAGAGTGCTAGTTAACAAGCAATGGATCCAGACGTATCATTAATCTTATTCTGTTTTTGAGCCGGGGGGTTGCTCTGACCATTTAAGATGCAGGTTTTATATCTCAGAGGAAGAGAAGAGAGTTAAAAAACCTTTCAAGTATGTCAATTCCATATCGTCGCTTCCGGAGTATCACCAAGAACTTGAGGCACGATGGCGTACGTCGCAACCTCTGTTTCACTCAACTTCTGCAATGCATAGATTTTCAAAGAAGCTTAAGGGACTGAAACCACATTTACGACAGCTGGGCAAAAAGATGGTCGGAGCTATCTCGATCAAAACAAAAGAAGCTTATAAATCTCTATGTGATTTGCAGGAGAAGACAATGGCTAACCCCTCATCACAAGCTGTTAATGACGAAGCAGAGGCATATGTAAAGTGGAAGAGATTATCAGACATTGAAGAAAGCTATTTACGACAGAAAGCAAAGCTACATTGGCTGAAAGTAGGAGACCAAAATAATAAAGCTTTTTATACTGCCGCAAAATTGAGGGAGATCAGAAACAACATTAAGGAGATTCAATGTGATGATGGTCGAATAGTTGATAATCTGGAACAGATCAAATTTGAAGCGGAGAGATATTTTAAAGAGTTTCTCTCGCTGAAACCAAACGATTATGTTGAATGGTCACGTACAAAGCTAGAGAAGATTCTGACTTTTCGATGTGATGAGAATGACAAGAAGTTGCTTACAGCAGAAGTATCAAAAGAAGAAATCAAAAAGGTGCTATTTGCAATGCCAGCTAATAAATCTCCGGGTCCAGATGGTTTCAATAGCAAATTCTTTAGGGAGTCGTGGTTGATAGTAGGTGATGACTTTACAGTAGCAATTCAATCTTTCTTTAAGACAGGGTTCCTACCCAAAGGAGTAAATTCTACCATACTAGCCTTGATTCCTAAGAAAAAAGAGGCTAAGGTAATGAAAGATTACAGACCGATCTCTTGCTGCAATGTTCTCTATAAGGTCATCTCTAAGATCCTTGCTAACCGTCTCAAGCTTATTCTCCCAAAGTTTATCTCGCCAAACCAATCAGCCTTCGTCAAAGACAGATTGCTCATGGAGAACCTCTTACTCGCCACTGAAATTATTAAAGACTATCATAATAAAACATTTTCCCCTAGGTGTGCAATGAAAATTGACATCTCGAAGGCATTTGACTCGGTACAGTGGGACTTTCTACTAAATACGCTGCGAGCACATGATTTTCCGGAAGTTTATGTTCGATGGGTATAAACATGCATCTCCACAGCCTCCTTTTCAATTCAAGTCAACGGTGAACTAGCTGGTTATTTTTGCAGCGATCGAGGACTCCGCCAAGGCTGCTCGCTCAGCCCTTATTTGTTTGTCATATGTATGAACGTCCTTTCCCAGAAAATAGACAAGGCAGCACACGATAAGAGAATTGGTTTCCACCCACGCTGCAAACAATTGAAGCTCACGCATCTATGCTTTGCAGACGATTTGATGGTATTTGTCGATGGAGAAAAAAAATCTATTAAGGGAGCTCTTGAAGTCTTTGATGATTTTGCCATCCACTCAGGTCTGAAAATCAGTCTAGAAAAATCAACACTATACATAGCAGGCGTCACTCTGGAAAAAAGAGAAGAAATTCTCCAACAATTCCCATTTGAATATGGCTCGTTACCAGTTCGTTACTTGGGGCTGCCACTGTTAACGAGACGAATGACAGCTGCGGACTATCTTCCACTTGTAGAAAAGATCCGAACACAAATAAATACTTGGACAGCAAGAACACTCTCCTTTGCAGGGAGACTCCAGTTGATCAGCTCAGTAATATTTAGCCTCACCAACTTCTGGATCGCCGCCTTTAGATTACCTAAAGCCTGCATTCGAGAGATTGATCAATTATGTTCAGCTTTCTTGTGGTCTGGGCCCTCCTTGAATGCCAAGAAAGCTAAGGTAGCATGGTCAGATGTTTGTACACCGAAGAGCGAGGGAGGCCTGGGTTACGCTTAGTAGAAGAAGCAAACAGAGTGTGTATGTTGAAGTTGATTTGGCGAATCCTTTCAGCTCAGGGTTCTTTATGGGTAGACTGGGTAAAAAAATACCTCATTCGCAATGGCTCTTTCTGGGCAGTGAAAGAAAGCTCTACTTGTGGTTCATGGATTTGGAAAAAACTACTAAAGTATCGAGAGAAAGCAAAGCAGTTCCATAAGGTGGAGGTGAAAAACGGAGAAACCACTTCTTTTTGGTTTGGCGTGTGGAGCCCTTTAGGGCGTCTTCATGAAGTACTAGGGGAAAGAGGTTGTATTGATTTGGGCATTCCAATACACAGAACTGTTGGAGACGTTCTGAACTTGGCCAGAACAAGGAAGCATCGACAACCTCTACTAAACCTAGTTGAAGCTGAAGTAAAGAAGCAAAAACAGAACCGACAACAGGGGTACCATGACGTTGCTTTATGGAAAGGAAAGAATGATGTTTATAAGAAGAACTTCTCAACAAAGGAGACATGGTCACAAATAAGAACTGCAAGGATGACAATGGAGGGTTACAAAGAAATATGGTTCCCGAAAGCCACACCGAAATATGCTTTTCTAACTTGGCTGCTGTTGAAAAATAGACTTGCAACAGGTGAGAGAATGCATAATGGAATCAGAATGCTAACACCAGTTGTGTTTTCTGGAACTACCCTTTGGAGACCAGAGAACATTTATTTTTCCATTGCACCTACTCGCAGAAGATTTGGGAAGAGCTAGTGAGAGGAATATTCAATGAACACTTCGCGGCGAACTGGAATGATGTGATGTTGATACTAGCCAGAAAAGATTTGGACAAGGTAAAGAGATTCCTTCTTGGATATACTTTCCAAAACACGATACACTCTATTTGGCGAGAGAGGAATAACAGACGACATGGCGAACCACCTTCTCCGACGGAAAGGCTGGTAAGACGGATAGACAAAAACGTGAGAAATCGGCTGTCTACGATCACAAGAGGAGGTGACCTCGATGGTGGCATCCAAACGTGGTTCGCAACAAGGCAATAAGAAAGTTAGACTCTTTTATTTAGAAATTTTAAAAAGTTTGCATTCAATGTATAAACGTTTATTTTTTCTTTGAATATAATTTAACATTAAATTCAAAAAAAAAAAAAGAATGGCCTACTTTTGACTTTAGAATTGTAGTATCGAGCTGCTGCTTGCTGGTAATTTTGTATCCGAATTAGAGCTTGATCTCGTCTTTCATTGATGGTATCCAGCGAGTCATCGAGCATCGCTGAATTCTCTTCCTCATTTAATGGTGCTTCTGTTCGGCGAAGGCCAGGCACGTTGAGTTCAGCCGGTACTACTCCATGCCGTAAACCAGAGAGAACGGAGTTTCCCCAGTAGGTCGTCTAGGAGTTGTACGATAGGCCCATAGGATGGGTTGGAGTTCATTATACCATCCTCCTTTTAGGTGACTCAGGCGATTTTTGAGATTGCTCAGAATTGTCTTGTTAACTGACTTTGATTCTCCATTCCGAACAAAAAGCCTCGAACTCGTGCGAGATGAACTGTGGTCCATTATAATTAACTATCTCGTATGGAACCCCATGTCGACATATGATATTTTTCCAAATGAAAGTATTCACCGCCGAATCTTTGATGCTAGCATATGCTTCAGCTTCAATCCATTTTGAAAAAGAGTCCGTCAAAACCAACAGGTATTGTACTCCTCGAGTTGATCTGTGCAATGGTCCAATGATATCCATCGACCACCTCATAAATGGGTACGGGGCGGAGATGGAGGAGAATAATTCCGAAGGTTGATGGATCAATGGTGCATGAAGTTGACAACGTTTACACCTTTGAGCGAATTTGACACAATCCGTGATCATAGTGGGCCAATAATAACCCATTCTTTTTATTTTAAAAGCCATAGCCCTTCCAGATGAATGACTGCCACAAAGCCCTTCATGTACTTCTCTCATGACGACTTCAACTTCGGGCCCAAAAATGCATAATAGGTAAGGGTCACTGACACCTCGCTTATACAACGTATCCTTTGATAGACAAAATTTTGCGCTAACGATTCTCATTTTCCTGGCTTGCCACTTATTTTTTGGGAACTCACCTGTCACGATGTAGTGCTTTATTGGCTCCCTCCAATCAGCTCCCCAATCTTTAGCCGGAATTTGGTCAATCTCATGAAATACTCGTGGTTCTGGTTCTGGATGTTCATTTGGTTCAAGGTCTGGTTCGGGATTGTCGTCTTCGATTAATGGTTCCGTCTCTATAACTGTTTCTAGAAGTATATCTGTCTCCTTGTTGTGTTTTTTTGACTTCCTCCGTTTAACAGGTGGCAGCTCGACCTCGGGCTCACCACGTTCACGCGCTGCTGCTCGAGATCTTGTAACAACGAGAGCTTCTTTGTCAGCTTTAATGCTTCGCTCCGAGATGCATTCCACCGGAATGATTATTTTCAGCTCAGGATCTGATGTTGACGCTAACGCGGCAAGTGCATCTGCGGTTGTGTTTCTCCTTGAGGTATGCGAATTAGTTCAAATTTATTGAAGTCTTTGGATAGACCCTTCACTACTTCGAGGTATGCTTCCATTCTCAAGTCTTTCGCTTCATAATCGCCATTGAACTGATTAACTACTAACTGTGAATCACAATAAGCAACCACATCTTCAGCTCCAACTCCTTGTGCCAGCTGAAGTCCGGCAATTAGTGTTTCATACTCTGCCTCATTGTTAGAAGCATTAAACAATAGGCGGAACTACTGTTCAAGAATTTCCGACGTTAGAAATTCCAACTTGATTCCTACCCCGGATCCTTATTTTGATGAAGATCCGTCTACGTACAGTTTCCAAGTCTGATTCTCTGGTTGTCCCGGTGTGCCTAGCACTGGTAGTTCGGTTAGAAAATCCGCCAAAACTTGAGCCTTCATGCTGACCCGGCTTTTATACTCTATATCATATTCACTTAGTTCCACTGCCCATTTTGCCAATCGTCCGGACTGATTTGGACTATGAAGTATTGTTCGGAGTGGCTGGTTGGTTAACACTTCGATTGGATGAGATTGAAAGTATGGACGTAGCTTTCGGGCTGAAGTTACTACTGCAAGTGCGAGCTTCTCCATCATTGTATACCTTGTTTCTGGATCTGTCATTGACTTACTTATGTAGTAAATTGGCTTTTGCTCTCCGCGATCCTCCCGGACCAAGACTCCACTAACTGCATGATTTGACACTGAAACATATAAATAGAGCTTCTCGTCCACTTCGGGTTTAGACAACACAGGTGGAGTAGTCAGGTACGCTTTAAGCTGTCCGAAGGCTACTTCACACTTCTCATCCCAAATGAATCCTTTGTTTCCCTTCGAGATTTGATAAAAAGGTAAAGATTTATCCATTGATCTTGAAATAAACCGGTTTAGAGCTGCAATCCGACCAGTCAAACGCTGTACTTCTTTGAAGTTCTTTGGAGATGACATGTTTAGAAAGGCATTGATTTGGTTTGGATTGGCTTCAATTCCTCTTTTCGTCACAATATAACCAAGGAATTCTCCGGGTGGGACTCCGAACGTGCACTTCGCTGGGTTCAGCTTCATTTGATACTGGTTGAAAATCTCGAAACATTCCTCCAAATGCTTAACGTGATCCTCTTTTTTCAACGACTTAACCAACATATCATCTATGTAGACTTCTATTGTCTTTCCGAGGTGCTTATGGAACATTTTATTGACCAACCGTTGATAAGTTGCTCCTGCATTTTTTAAACCAAAGGGCATTACCTTATAATAATAAGTACCTCTATCCGTGATAAACGACGTTTTTTCTTGGTCCTCAGGATTCATCATTATTTGATTATAACCCGAAAAAGCGTCCATGAAGGTTATAATTCATTCCCAGCGGTAGATTCCACGAGCCGGTCTATATGCGGGAGCGGGAAACTATCTTTTGGACATACTTTATTGAGGTCGGTGAAGTCAATGCACACCCTGTCTTTTCCATTCTTCTTTTCGACCACGACGGTGTTTGCCACCCACTTCGGGTACTGCACCTCCCTTATAGACCCTATCTTTAAAAGTTTGTCCACTTCGTCATTTACGGCTTTTGCTCGTTCGACTCCGAGCTTTCTCCTTTTTTGTTTAACAGGCTTGAAGCTTGGATCAACGTTTAGTTCATGACAAATTATGCTTGGATCTATGCCAGGCATATCCGCTGCCGACCATGCGAATGACATCTTGTTTTTCCTCAAGAGTTCGATCAAAGATTCTTTAATTTCGCAAGTCAAAGTAGCTCCAATTCGGATTTTCCGATTTGGTTTGTCTTCTTCTAATACTACTTCGATTACTACATCATCCTCTTTCTGCCCACTAGGAAATCTTGGAACTATTCCCTTCTTCGCAGGTTTCGTTAATTGCTATTGGATCTTCAGTCGGTGACATAACACGTTCGTGAAGCTTCTTGATTTCCTCGAATTGTTTCCACTCCACTAAGAGTTGGAAATTTGATGCATTGATGATATGTTGAGGGGACTGCCTTCATTTGATAAATCCATGGAGTCCCAAGGATGATGTTGTAAGCTACCGGTTTATCAAAAACAACGAAGACTACGATTTTTGACACCCTTTTGGCAAGAACTGGCAGCTTGATCGTTCCGAGAGACATGGCTGACTCACTTGTGAATGCCACTAAAGGAGATGGAGGTCCCACTATGTCTGCCCGACTGATTCCCATTCTTTCCAAAGTACCTAAAACGATTAAATCGACCGAACTGCCCGTATCGATGAGAATCCTCGACAATTCGAAGTTGGCAACATCTAGGGTAATGGCTAGGGCGTCATCATGAGGTCTTTCGAGGTGACGTGTTTCTTCTTCATCGAATAATATTGACGCACCTTGAAAGTCAACTTCTTCGCCCAGGCTTGTCTTGAGTGAGAGATTTCGCCTATGCTTTTTTATGGCACTGATCGTATCTCGGCAAAGTTTGGAACCTCCAAAGATTACATTGATTTTTCCCTTCGAACTCCTAGGTTCTTCTTCATTGGACAACCTTGGTCTTTTTATGTTCTGATCTTTGGAGTTATCTTTCGCTTCGTGGTATTCCTTCACGAAATTTTCTATCTTGAATTTGGAAAGATCTCCACTGGCCCATAGTTCTTCGAGATGCTTTTTGAGGACACTACAGTCTTTGGTTAAGTGTTCGGTTACCTTATGGATGTCACAATACAAACTTTCGTCACGGACCCAAGTGTTTGACCTCGCCTTTCCTTGAAATTGCTTCCCGACGGTATTGTTGAAGGTTTGCGATCCAAACTTTTTTGGTCCTTGGTTCTCCCTAGGCTCAAACTTTTTGGTAGGGAAGGTGACCACTGGTTTCGCTTGTTTGTTCCTTTTCGCAAAACTCTCTTTTTCGTCTTCTACTTCCATCCAATTGTTTGCACAGAAAAGTGCATCTTGAATCGTATCCGGTTTGTGAAGTATTAGATCCTCTTTGAACCTTGAATCATGCCACAAACCTTTTCGTAGGGCAGACAAAGCTGACTGCTGCGAGATTCTTGGGAGTTTTGATAGCACCCCCTTGAATTTGGTAATGAAAGCTCTAAGTGACTCATTCGGCCCTTGTGTTAGATTCCAAAGGTCAGCATCTGAAACGATTTTATCCATAAGGATAGAATATTGTTTTAGGAACACGGCCGACAACTCGTCAAAATTAATTATTGAGCCTGGTTCCAGCTGGGTGAACCACATTAGTGCTTGACCGCAAAGGTTTTCCGAGAAGAGTTTGCAATATCATGCATCCTCATCAGCTTCATCCAATTCGACTCTTCCAGCAGCAATCAGAAAAGCTGCGAGATAGCTCTTTGGATCTTCCAGTCCACTATAGGATCCAGTTTGAGTTTCCGAGAATCTTTGATTCTCAAATTTACGATTCGCGGGATGAAAGGTGTTCGCCTAGCTTCCTCAATGACTCGGTTGATATCCGGCTCCAAACTAGTGGCCTGGTGGAACTTTGATTTCATTTCTTTTAGTTCCTGGCTAACCTTTCTCATGGTTTCGAACTGGTCGAAGCTTTCTTGCTCGTACTGATCCGCAAGCTGATCTTCATCTCCGAGCTGCGTCTCCCCTTCCACCGGTTGAATTGCTGGGTTAGGAGTTGTTTGTTCGTTGGTCTCATTTCGCACAAGGGAGCTTGGCGAATTGAACATACTTCTTCGGACTCCATCAGTATTTCCTTCACTTAGAGAACGAACACGAGATTGTATAGTATTGACGCTTTGACCAAGAGATACCTGGGTTGTTTTTAGTGTGTCCACAGCCTTTTCCACGTCCGAGAACTTCTGTGATATTTCCGACATGGTTTGCTGCATGGCCTTGAGAGTTTCAGCTACTGACGAGTCAGGGGTGCTTCCTCCAGACATTGCTGCTTATCTCGGAAATGTAGTGAAGAAAATCTGACAACTCAAGAATCTTCTGTCCCCACAGGCGGCGCCAAAATATGGACGTCGGATTCACACACTCAAATATTTGTTTATTTAGTGGGAAAGATTATTCTTGAAGACAAAATTTGATATGTAAAAGCTATGAATTGTAATGGAAATGACTATAATATAATTGCTAGAAAAATTGCGTGTCCTTTACATGGCTCTTGGCCCTATTACTTATACTAACAAACAACATTTAACTCCCAATTAAATGCAATTATTCACTCTTAAATATGTTTGTTACAATCTTTGAGTTTAATGCTCCAACGTTCGAATTTTGAATTAATCTCGATCTCCATGGGCTTTGCCCCCTTTAGCCCAAAAAGTCTCGAAATGGACTTCGACTCTGTCCTCATCTTGAGGTGCCACCACTTCGACCCTTCTCTGTGATTTAACCATCTCGACCACGTTCTTGGGCTTGTAAGTCTAACGGGCTTTATGCTCCCCGGGATTCTATCCTGCCTATGTGGCAATCTTTGGTTGGTCCCTGTGAGACCCCGTCCCGGACGTCTCGGCGTCCAGCGACCATGGTCACACGTTCGTGCCTCTTCCCGGCCGAACCTCCATATTTTTTGCGATTTCACATAGAATTGCCTTTACGAGGCTTACTTCTGTAATCGCTTTCTTAGTACCCAGCGGAAGTCTTTCTACCCTTGGTTTAATTCCAACCAACCCTTGTACCGGTTTGATCATCTTTGTCCATTAGACTTTAGATCGATCATTAACTCGGCCAAGTCATGCAATTTGTTCGCTAACCATTCTAAGTCTAACGATTGCATATTCTTTGTATCCCTAATCCAACGGCCAATTCCCAAACGTCTATCTTAACTAATAAGTTAGATGCATTTACATACCTTGGCCTACATGCGGATTTGATTCCTCTTCGATCCGTCTATTGATCCTTCTCTTAGCCCTCTCGTCGCCTTATTCCATTCGTACAACGATTCTTAACCAATCGTGTATTGATAGACCAATCTCTATCGTTACTTAGCCATTCATCCAACCAACCCCACTGGTCTAAGTCCCTACGATAGAGATTGGGGATCGTACGTTTTCCTTGGTTCACGGTGGCCAAATCAAGCTCTTGGCTCATTGGTCCATCCGTCCTCCAAACGTACACCCCTTCGGTTTGATGGTGGACGATCAAGCCCTCGGCTTATCGAACCATCCATGTTTCCGATCCGATCGTTTATCACTACGACCGCCCACGGTCTACTAACCGTTTACTCGTACGGTCCATGGTGGTCATAACGCCTTCGGCTTACCGATCCATCCATGCGATCCGAACAATATCATTATCACACCCAAGGGTAGCCCATGAAATCATTCGTCGGATTATCGTAGGCTAGCCCATGAAATCATTCGTCCGTCGGCATTTGGTTTGCTCGCGGGTCCAATATCCGTTTTGTCCACCGGTTCTCACTGTGGACTTTCCCGTTGGTTATCCGTCGAGTCACCATTGGCGTTACCGATTCCTAATCGGTTTCACCATCGGCCATGGCGATTGATACATGAAGGCGGCCGCGATATTAGATCCTTACATGGTGAACCACGTCACTTACCCATTCTCGGTGCTTACTCCCTTTACCGGTGAGATTGCATCCATGGGCGACCCTTGGGTGTGTTCGGTTGCACTTATCCTCGTGCTTCTTCGAACACCTTCCCCTTATACGCCTTCCCGATTAACTTCCCGTTAACCATATCATCTATCGGACTATCTTTGGATTCGTCAATACTTCCATATTGACAATCTTAGATTTGCCGATCCATTTCCTTTTCGTGTCCTTCCCTCGACGATATGATTCATAGAACGGACGATCCATCGACCCCATAATCGAGCTATCGACCCGAACCATCAATCAAGTCGTCAAACCCTTTGGCGGTTCCCATCGAATCCTCGATCATGTAATCCGCCATGTTCCCTCGACAAGATCTCCGATACATACCATCGGTCATCCCGCCGATCGGTACGATCGATCAATCCGCCGATCTAAACCTTTATTTGCTTATCCGATCGTACACCTATCCGGTCATACGTCGATCCGACTTGTTGACACGACGATCGATCTGCCTATCCCGGTCGATCGATCCGTCTGTGCGATGGTCTATCCGGATCCGTCTTCTTCTCCGATCCGATCCATCCATACGACGAGCAGTTTGTCTGATCCGCTCCGTCTCTAAGACGATCGGTCCATCCCATCCATCCCTCAATACATTCTATCAAACCGTTGGATCGGGAGGTAGCATGCGCATCAGTTCGGTCGAGGCTCCGAGAATCCATTCCGATTTCGGAGATACTCGCCGAGCCGCACCCCCTTTCCGACGAACACTTCGTAGAGTGTTTTGGGACCCCGTTTGGGTTGTGATGGTGATTGTGAAGTGTATGTGGATTGATTGTGAAGCCCTTGGACGTCCTCCCTTATATAGGGGCCGAATGGGTGTGTTTCCGAAACATCACATCCATTCGTTGCACCCTTTCGAAAGGTTGCGTCTTTCCGATCGTAACCGTTCGGCCTTATCCACCCTTTGGCCAACGGTAACCGTTCGTCGGTAACCGCTCGACCTTACACCTCTTCATCCCGAGCTACCACAGTCCACCAGCTCGAGTGTCAGCTGACCGGACCACCCAGCTGAGTTAGTACTCGATCAGTTCACCGAGCTCGGTTGAGCTGTCGGTCAGCTCACCTAGCTGAGCTAGCTAGTCATGCAGCTGGTTTAGCTCACCTAGCTGAGCTAGCTATTTCATCCAGCTTGTCCAGCTCACCTAGCTGGTTTAGCTCGAACGTTCTTTCGCGTTCTTTCCGGCTAAGTCTTTTGGTCCGTTTTCTTGGCCTTGACTACGCCATTCCCAATCTTTCCGTGATAATTTCTCCATGATCACTAGATTATCCCGATGTCGTCTATGTCATCTACCCTTTTCATGACTTAAACGTTTCATTCCTTCCTTGGGTTAGCTTATTCATTGGTCTTTCTCGACCATGATCTAGTTTTTCCTAAAACAAACTGGCCCCCCTTTAGGATCGCGGGACGCGGGTGTTACAAGTCTACCCCCTTAAAATGAATTCGTCCTCGAATTCGGCGGGTGTTAGAGTTTCGTTACTCGTTAACGTTTCCCCATCTTTAGTCTTCCCAAGACTTTAGATTCCATACTTGACCAAATATCTATTTCCGAGTTTGATCAAGTTTCCCCGATCTTGGTCTTTTCCGACACACGATCAAATTTCTAGATCTTGGTCCTTTCTTGGACTCAATCAAATTCTCGATCTCTGTCCTTTCTCGGACTCGATCCATTTTTCCGATCTTGGTCCATTTCTCGGACTCAATCAAATGTAACCCGTTGATATCTCTGTATTTTACCTCTTTTTAGCATACATTTGCTATGCATTTAGCTTAGTATTCACTCTTATTTACTGCCATTTGTAGTCATTTTGCATCACTTTGCATACTTAGAGTATTCTACATTAGCATAGCATGCATTCTTGCATTTTGTAGTTGTATCTGGTACATTCAGGTACTAAGGAGCAGTGCCAGAGCAGTGCAAGAGCAGTGCCAGAGCAGTTCCAGAGTACTGTACTCGAGCAGTGTACTCGAGCAGAGCCAGAGCAGTGTACTCGAGCAGTGCAAGAGCAGTGCCAGAGCAGTTCCAGAGTAGTGTACTCGAGCAGTGTACTCGAGCAGAGCCAGAGCAGTGTACTCGAGCAGATTTCTGAAGAGAAGAGCAAGACATACTCGACCAACCTACTCGAACAGGCTACTCGAACTGGACCTGAGAGACTTACCCGAGCAAGATGCAACCTTTGAAGAATGGAATACTCGACCAAGCCACTCGAGTACCAGCTCGAGTAGACCCTAAACCGACTTTCTATTTTGTCGTTTTGTGTACTAGGGTTTTCTACTTTTGCTATAAATAGACCTCTTAGGGCTTTGCCCAAAGGATCTCGTTTTTAGCTTTTGAGCAATATTTTCTGCAACTTTTTGTAATCCAAATTACTTTTGATCCTTTGAGTTTTTGCAATTATTTCCTTCTGCAAAGTTGTTTATCTTGCTTTGATCTACAACATATGATGTTTTTAGCGATTTCTGGGTTTGTGCAATTTTCTGGGTTTGTGTTCTTGAGCATGTCTGAGTAGTGGATTAGGGTTCTTGAGGATGGGATAGATTAGGTGTGGAATCCTTAGTTTATTTAGGTGGTTAAGTGTAGAATTGCTTGAATCCCTTCTGGATTAGTAGTACTTAGTGCTTATTCCTTTCTGATCAACTGGGATTTGAACCCAGACATTTCCACACCCACCAAGTGTTCGATGAAATGTCTGAACCAACTACTCCAGAGATTTACATACTCTAGCCCAAGAGATTGGATGTTTAGAATGTTTATTGACTATATTAGATTGAATCTTATTGCCTGCTTTGCTAGATTTCGCTAATGATGATTAGGTCTGGAACTGGTATTGCTTGAGGATCTCTGTCATGAGAGTGAATTGGTCTGTAGTTGAATCTATTGTCTAGGGATAGCCTGTTTGGATTGTTAACCACCTAAGTAGATTAAGGAGACTGCTATAATCGATTACCCTATCCTCAGGACCTTTTATCTCATTTGATTGCTTATCTCTTTACCTGTTGCTTACCTGTTGCTTATTGCTGCTTAGTATTGATAGTTCTTTCTCTTTATGCATGATCACTCCTGTTCTGTAGGTTTATCGTTTATGCATGATCGCTTAGGATTGTTAGATAAACAAAACAATATTCTGCTTGGCTTGACTTAGTATTCTCTGATCACATCTTGATTGATAGTAAGAGCACCTGATTGGATTGATAACCTCTTATACTGCAATGACATGAAAGTATATTAGGGTAATTGATAGTAAAATCCTAGTATCAATTTGGCGCCGTTGCCATTTGGGTGTCTGCTTGTTACATTCAAGATTTTAGAATTGCTAAGATCAAGTTCTTTCTTTACTTTGGTTACTAACTCCTCTCTTCAGCTGCTTGTTTTTGTGTTCCAGGCACTAGCTCGAGTACCAACTCAACACGTGCATGCAAACTCGTTCCAAAGGTTCTGACAATCTCATCAGCTACAGAGACAACATCAATCGTTTAGCTCGTGAGTTGAGAGAGCGTAGAGACAGAGACGGTTGTGAACAGCACAATCCAGCTGCTATGGAAGAACAAGATCACGACAATCACGGAGTTGGGATACCAAGGAACATTGGTGATGGTGATGCACCACGCAACCATCAACAAAGACAGGGCATCGTTCCACCTCCTGTCCAGAACAACAATTTCGAGATCAAGAGTGGATTGATCTCAATGATTCAAGGTAACAAGTTTCATGGGTTGCCTCTGGAAGATCCCTTGGATCACTTGGATAATTTTGATAGGCTCTGCAGCCTCACCAAGATCAATGGTGTTAGTGAAGACAGCTTCAAGCTGCGTCTATTTCCCTTCTCGCTGGGAGACAAAGCACACCACTGGGAGAAGACACTACCTGCTGGCTCCATCACATCTTGGGATGATTGCAAGAAGGCATTCTTAACAAAGTTCTTCTCCAATTCAAGAACTGCAAGGCTAAGGAATGAAATCTCTAGTTTCACCCAGAAACAGTCTGAATCCTTTTGTGAGGCCTGGGAGAGATTCAAAGGCTACACTACACAATGTCCACATCACGGTTTCAAGAAAGCTTCTTTGCTCATTACACTCTACAGAGGAGCTCTGCCCAAGTTCAGAATGGTCCTGGACACTGCTTCAAATGGGAATTTCTTGAATAAGGATGTTGAAGAAGGTTGGGAATTGGTTGAGAACTTAGCTCAGTCCGACGGTAATTATAATGAAGATTTTGATCGCTCCAACAGAGGTATTGGAGATCCGGATGCAAAGCATACTAAGGAGATGATTCATGCTCTCAACGAAAAGCTAGATAAATTATTGCTTACTCAACAGAAGCCAGTCCACTATATCTCTGAAGAAGAGCACTATCAAATCCAAGAGGGGGAGAACACTCAGGCTGCAGAAGTCAGCTACATTCAGAACCAAGGTGGCTACAACAAGGGCTACAACCCCTACACGCCTGCTCATCCTAATCTATCCTACCGGAGCACGAATGTTGCAAACCCTCAAGATCAGGTTTACCCTCAGCAACAACAGAACCAGTCCAAGCCATTCATACCATACAATCAAGGCTTTGTCCCAAAGCAGCAGTTTAGTGGCGGTTATCAACAATATAATCCACCACCCGGTTTTGCACAGCAACCCCAGCCAGCTCTACCTGCACAAGATCAAGAGATGAAACAAATGCTTCAGCAGATTCTACAAGGTCAAGCAGCTGGTGCTATAGCTCTTGATAAGAAAATAGCTGAGATTCACAACAAAGTAGACTGCTCCTTCAATGATCTCAATATCAAGTTTGAGGCTCTCAACTCCAGGTTGAAGTACGTGGAGAGCAAAATTGCTTCTACTTCTGCGCCTACGAATCCAGGGCAACTGCCAGGGAAAGCTATTCAGAATCAGAAAGGTCATGTTAATGCTATTCACCTTCGCAGTGGTCGAGAGCTGCAAACTCGACCTAGCATAGCTCCTGTCACTGAGGACAGTGAGATTCAAGAGGGGGAGGATTTCATTCAGCATGAAACTCAAGTCGATGACACCACTAAGCTCGACCAAGATGCTGTACCTCGTGATCAAGTCCAGAGCCCCCAGATCAAAGAACCAGTTGTTGATAAGAGTAAGAAGAAAGCTTTCGTTCCACCACCCTACAAGCCCAAAATACCATTCCCAGGAAGATTCAAGAGGGATATTATTGAGAAGTACAGAGCCATGTTTGCTAAACACATCAAGGAGATTGAATTGAGGATGCCTCTCATTGATGCTTTCATGCTAATTCCGGATTCTCACAAGTTCTTCAAAGACATGGTAATGGAGAGAATTAAGGAAGTGCAAGGGATGGAGAGTCAAGAGTGCAGTGAAATCATCCAAACGAAGATTATTCTCAAGAAATTGGGAGATCCTGGTTCGTTTACTCTACCTTGCTCTCTAGGCACATTAGCCTTCAGTAACTGCCTCTGCGATCTAGGTGCTTTTAAAAGTCTCATGCCTCTCTCCGTGGCCAAGAGACTGGGTTTCAGCAAGTATAAACCTTGCAACATCTCCTTGATCCTGGCTGATGAGTCTATCAGATTTCCTCATGGGTTATTAGAAGATTTGCCTATTAAGATTGGAAATGCTGAAATCCCTACAGACTTCATAGTGCTAGAAATGGATGAACCAAAAGATCCTTTAATCTTAGGAAGGCCCTTCTTAGCCACTGCTGGAGCTGTCATTGATGTTAAGAATGGGAAGATTGATCTTAATCTGGGAAATGATTTTAAAATGAAGTTTGACATCAATGATGCCACGAGGAAGCCAACAATTGAAGGACAGACCTTCGTAGTTAAGGTAATGGATTGCCTAGCTGATGAACAGCTAGAGGAGGTTGCTGAGGAAGATCACCAACAAACTTCTTTGACTAAGAGTGGTGAAGCAGGATATCTTCTCACTGAAACCTTGAGCTTTGGTAAGTCACTAGATTCACACAAGGAAGTAGTAGGGTCAGAGGTCTTTAAAGGCTTGATTGGGTCAAAAACAGAGGTTAAGGTGGCATATGAAGCAAGCTCAACACATGCTCAACTAACTGACTCGAGTATACATTTGAGCAAGCCTACAATTCGTCTGGAGAACTCTAGCTCGACCAAACATCGTGATAAGCTGCTAGAGTCTAGCAATTCTGTGCAAGATGGCTGGTTAGAACTCAAGAGGAGGTCTAAATGGCAGGATAAAGCCATAAGGGAGCTAACTGACACTGTGAGAGAGCTGAAGGATCAAATCAAGAAGCTTCATGGGATAGCCAACCAAAAACCACTCCAAATCAAGGACTTCCCAAATGATGAAGCGTCTACTCTGGTCAGCGCAAAGGGGAGTGAATTCACTTCAGCATGGTCTACAGAAGAAGACTATCCAGTTGCTCAACAAGAAGCTTACTATGAGAAAAGGGCCATTGAGTACTCAACTACAGATTTGTCAAGCGAGCATGCTAAGTTTGATGATTCATCCACCCGCATGACAGAGGAGACCTCACTTCCTCTCTACAACCCACCCTAAGCTTATTCAGTGTGAGAAGTCAAGCTAAAGACTTTAAACAAGCTCACTTGGGAGGAATTCCCATGTTTATCTCTGTAAATAATGCTTTATTTCTTGTTATTTTTAATGTGTTTCTTTAGTGTTTTTGATTTACAAGCAAAAAGAGGAAGGTTTTGGTTCAGGAAAAGCTCAGAAATTTTTTTGCAGAAACGCTACAATGCTCGAGTACTGTACTCGAGTACACCACCCGAGCACACTCCTGAGAAGCAACCCGAGCCCACTGTTCCGAGAGCATCCCAGCCAGTACCTTGGAGCTACACGAGTGAGAGCATGGATGACTACGTCTCTGCTTTCTTTACTTAGACCAGGTAACAACTCTACTTCACCATTGTTTATATCATCTTTCATTTTGTTTATCTATTGGTTTGCCCTGAGTACTCTCTTCCAAATGCTTGTTACACAGAGGACTGTGTAAATTAAGTTTGGGGGAGGGCTCAGGGAGTATTTGACATTGTGTTTTCTGTTCTTATTTCAAGTTTTGCATCATATAATCTGCATTGCATCTAAGGCATAGAAAAAACCAAAAAATTTGAAAAATTTCTGAAAATGATTTCACAAAAACAGAGTGTTCATATAGCTTGCATTGTCATTTTAGGGTTGTTTTAGTATGCTTTCACTTAGGGCTGTTGCATCATGCATTTGCATTGGAGATTATGATGATTATAACCTTGTAAATATGCTTATTCACTAAGTAGAACTCAGTGCCCAGGTTGTTAGTTCTCTAATGCATAATCGACTGAACTTGAAGTAAGACCGCACCATCTTTTGAATTCAACGCTTGATTTTCTTGTTCTTAGTTGAAACTCGCTTTGATCTGATGCCTTTCCCTATCAATTTGAACCTGAATTTTGACTTGCAATTATCATACTGTGCATTGTGCTATGAACTCATGGATACCTTAAAATACTTGGACTTTCTTTTACCTTTTGATCACTCTTGCTAGTCCAAGTAGCTGACTCCCATCTTTGGAGCAGTTATTCCCTACCTTAAGCCTTAACCTTCTTTCAAGCCATTTATCATTTGTGTGTGACTGTGAGGCCTTATTTCGATTGAGCTTGGTAGAAAGTGTTAGGTCTGTACCGACAAGGATAGTATCTCATGTAGTTCTAGTTCACGTTATCTGGACTAGATAGGACTAGGTGGGTGCTTAATTCTGGGTTTGGGTTGTGCTTAAAAGAAAGAAAAGGTTGTGTTCATCACTGAAAGAAAAGAAAAGGGAAATGAGTCCTTAGGAGAAGTAGCTAGAGTAAAATAAAGTCTAGTAAAGGATTTGGGAGTGTTAAAGTAAAGAAAAGGGTTCTGTAATAGCTTAAAGAGAAAGGCCAAAAAGCCTGGTGTTATAAGAAGAAAGAAAAAGGAACCCTAGTTGTTAAAGAAATCCTAATCCGCTAGACAGAGCAAAGAAAAAGAAAGCTTCTCCTAAGATAGAAAGCAAGGTAAAGAAGAGAATGATTTGAGTAAGAGTCTGGAAATGCTTTGAATGCAAAAGGGTAGAGTTTAAGTTCATGTTCTGGGATTAGAAATAGGACTTCCATTTGGATTGATATTGATTACATTCTGGGTAGATGGGGTCTTATCCTTGTATGCATAACTTGGAACTCACCTTTAGCATTCTACTAAAGCTCAATCATTCTTGAGAGATCCCCTGTTACGATTTAAACCAGATCTTTAAGGGACCATCTTTGTCTCTTGACCTCTACCCTTAAACCAAATGACTTCATATCCATTGCATTGTATGATCCACGGTTCTCACTTAATCAATGTTAAAGGGAATGTGCTGAGGTGATTGCTTGAATTGATTAAGGCAGAAGTTAGGTTGAGATGTGAAGGAGATGGCTAAAGTTTTAAAGTAGAGATCAGTCAACCTTGCATTCTAGAATTAGCAACCTGGACATTGAATTCACTTACTCTATATGCATGTTTTGGTTCTGAATCCCCACCTTCAAACCTCTTCTCCAGCTTAGTTCTATTTGTTTGCTTGAGGGCAAGCAAAAGCTAAGTTTGGGGGAGTTGATATCTCTGTATTTTACCTCTTTTTAGCATACATTTGCTATGCATTTAGCTTAGTATTCACTCTTATTTACTGTCATTTGTAGTCATTTTGCATCACTTTGCATACTTAGAGTATTCTACATTAGCATAGCATGCATTCTTGCATTTTGGAGTTGTATCTGGTACATTCAGGTACTAAGGAGCAGAGCCAAAGCAGTGTACTCGAGCAGAGCCAGAGCAGTGCAAGAGCAGTGCCAGAGCAGTACTCGAGCAGTGTACTCGAGCAGAGCCAGAGCAGTGTACTCGAGCAGAGCAAGAGCAGTGCAAGAGCAGTGCCAGAGCAGTTCCAGAGCAGTGTACTCGAGCAGATTTCTGAAGAGAAGACCAAGACATACTCGACCAACCTACTCGAACAGGCTACTCGAACTGGACCTGAGAGACTTACCCAAGCAAGATGCAACCTTTGAAGAATGGACTACTCGACCAAGCCACTCGAGTACCAGCTCGAGTAGACGACCAAGCCACTCGAGTACCAGCTCGAGTAGACCCTAAACCGACTTTCTATTTTGTCGTTTTGTGTACTAGGGTTTTCTACTAAGGATCTCGTTTTTAGCCTTTGAGCAATATTTTCTGCAACTTTTTGTAATCCAAATTACTTTTGATCCTTTGAGTTTTTGCAACAATTTCCTTCTGCAAAGTTGTTTATCTTGCTTTGATCTATAACATATGATGTTTTTAGCGATTTCTGGGTTTGTGCAATTTTCTGGGTTTGTGTTCTTGAGCATGTCTGAGTAGTGGATTAGGGTTCTTGAGGATGGGATAGATTAGGTGTGGAATCCTTAGTTTATTTAGGTGGTTAAGTGTAGAATTGCTTGAATCCCTTCTGGATTAGTAGTACTTAGTGCTTATTCCTTTCTGATCAACTGGGATTTGAACCCAGACATTTCCACACCCACCAAGTGTTCGATGAAATGTCTGAACCAACTACTCCAGAGATTTACATACTCTAGCCCAAGAGATTGGATGTTTAGAATGTTTATTGACTATATTAGATTGAATCTTATTGCCTGCTTTGCTAGATTTCGCTAATGATGATTAGGTCTGGAACTGGTATTGCTTGAGGATCTCTGTCATGAGAGTGAATTGGTCTGTAGTTGAATCTATTGTCTAGGGATAGCATGTTTGGATTGTTAACCACCTAAGTAGATTAAGGAGACTGCTATAATCGATTACCCTATCCTCAGGACCTTTTATCTCATTTGATTGCTTATCTCTTTACTTGTCTCTTTACCTGTTGCTTATTGCTGCTTAGTATTGATAGTTCTTTCTCTTTATGCATGATCACTCCTGTTCTGTAGGTTTATCGTTTATGCATGATCGCTTAGGATTGTTAGATAAACAAAACAATATTCTGCTTGGCTTGACTTAGTATTCTCTGATCACATCTTGATTGATAGTAAGAGCACCTGATTGGATTGATAACCTCTTATACTGCAATGACATGAAAGTATATTAGGGTAATTGATAGTAAAATCCTAGTATCACCCGTCCAAGTCTAATTCCGACTAGAACAAATTTCTGACCTTGGTCCAACCCGGACTTGGCCAATATTTCCCAACCTTTGTCCTTTGCGGACACGGTCACAATTCCCGACCTTGGTCCTTTTCGGACACGCTCATTATTCCCGACCTTGGTCCTTTTCGGACACGGTCATTATTCCCGACCTTGGTCCTTTTCGGACACGGTCATTATTTCCGACCTTGGTCCTTTATGGACTCGGTCTATTATTTCCGACCTTGGTCCTTTATGGACTCGGTCTATAATTTCCCGACCTTGGTCCACACCGGACTCGGTCAATTTTCCCGACCTTGGTCCACATCGGACTCGGTCAATAATTTCCCGACCTTGGTCCACACCGGACTTGGTCATTTTTCCTGACCTTGGTTCTTTACCGAACTCGGTCAATAATTTCCGACCTTGGTCCTTTACCGGACTCAGTCAATAATTTCCGACCTTGGTCCTTTACCGGACTCGGTCAATACCCCTTGATCTTTTCAACGAATAGATCAAGTCTTTCCTGATCTTTGTCAAATTCCGACGAGATCTAACTTCCCTTGATCTTGGTCATTCTCCGAATAGAACAATACCTTTTTCCTCGTTATATTAAGTCATTTGACTACAAGGCTCGTATCTTGGTGCCCGATCATGCTTTGGGTAACCTTTCCTCAAGCACATCAATCCCATTCACCTCAACTTCCTTATCCGCCAAACACTTAGCCTAACTTTTTCAACTTTATGATCAGCCCTTCTCTCCGAATAATTATCCACTTGATACACGTGTAGTTCTTGCCCCTTGGGTAATCATCTTGGCTTAACCAATTCATCTTGGCAAACTCTTTTGGTTTCCAAGCATGTAATCACGTTCTTGCCTCAATTCCCTTCCGGCTCACCAACACTACTGTTCAAGTTCATAATTCGGTTTCCCGAGGACTCAATCATTTAAGTTACACCTTTAGTAGTTATTTACCATGACATTTTCCCGAGCACTTATCCATCCTAGGATCAAGCATGCTCTGATACCAACTTGTGAGACCCCGTCCCGGACGTCTCGGCGTCCAGCGACCATGGTCACACGTTCATGCCTCTTCCCGGCCGAACCTCCATATTTTTTGCGATTTAACATAGAATTGCCTTTACGAGGCTTACTTCTGTAATCGCTTTCTTAGTACCCAGCGGAAGTCTTTCTACCCTTGGTTTAATTCCAACCAACCCTTGTACCGGTTTGATCATCTTTGTCCCTTAGACTTTAGATCGATCATTAACTCGGCCAAGTCATGCAATTTGTTCGCTAACCATTCTAAGTCTAACGATTGCATATTCTTTGTATCCCTAATCCAACGGCAATTCCCAAACGTCTATCTTAACTAATAAGTTAGATGCGTGTGGAAGTCGAAACTAACACAATCGAGATTTGTATAGGGTTTTAATTTAGGGATACGATTTGCGAGAATTCTCAAAGAACGACAGAATCAATTGATACCAAAGATGGTGTTCTTGATATTATTAAGAAAAAGACGACTTTGATCGTACAAGAGTTTGATCGTAAAAGAAAAAGATGTTTGTGCTGTGAGAGCTTTGCGTAGTGTAAATTCTAGAGTGATATTGCTTGGCTAGGGAGGCTCGGATCTTGCTGAGCTCGTCCTCCCTTTCGGATTCTTCGGCCCATCTTATGTTCTCCTCAGTTTCTTCATCGTCAGTGAGATCTGTTCGCTCGGCGGAGTTAGCTCCGGCTCGGGTACGCTTATCTTACAGATCATCTGCCTCGTCCATCAAGTCCACTGCGTCTGGCTCGGTGGGATCATCTTGGTTCTCGCGTCTGGCAGGGTCGGCTCGGGTTGCGACTCTGGTGTTGTCGGTTGGCGTCGCGAACGTGAGTCTTGTTGGGTTGATGCCAGGCAAGTCCCTCCGAGCTCGTGGCGGCCGAGTCTGGAAACGCGTGGTTTTTTGTTGCCCACGTGTTGCGATTTCGTCGACTCGCTGCGCCAAGGTTTTGTTAGCTTTCTCTTGGTCGTCAGCTTTCTTCTGGAATATAACCATTAGATCTTTCAGTTCGGCTAGAGTCGCTATGATCGTCGGATCGGCTTGAGGATTCTAAGGGTTCGGAGGGTTAGGGTTCCCTCCTCCGGCTGGTGGTGTCTGACGACCGTCTTCGTTCATCGTCCTTTTCGGTAATCGAGTTCTGCGTCTTAGGGTAAGAGAATTCTAAAGTATCCCCACAGACGGCGCCAAACTGTGGAAGTCGAAACTAACACAATCGAGATTTGTATAGGGTTTCAATTTAGGGATACGATTTGCGAGAATTCTCAAAGAACGACAGAATCAATTGATACCAAAGATGGTGTTCTTGATATTATTAAGAAAAACACGACTTTGATCGTACAAGAGTTTGATCGTAAAAGAAAAAGATGTTTGTGCTGTGAGAGCTTTACGTAGTGTAAATTCTAGAGCGATATTGCTTGTTTTTTGTGAGAGCCTTGAGTCTTCTTATATAGGGATGGTAAACCGCCTCTCCAGCGATATTCTCGGAAGATTTCCATTTATCTTGAAGTCCGCTTAGAATATCGCGGATTAGGATAGTTTCCTTATTCTTCGGGGTTTTCGGAAGTTTTCCTGATTTGAGTTGATCCTTCGAGATTCTCCCTTATCATTTCCGGGCATTTCAGAAATGATCCCTCTTTTTCGGAAATGATGTCGTTCTATTCGGAAGTGATACTATGGAAGTGAATTTTTAACCAAGTCTTTGCCTCGGGTGACTCTGAAGACTTTGCTTCGGGTGACTCTGAAGACTTCGCCTCGGGAACAATACACATTTTACCTCGGGTAGCACTGAGACTTTGCCTCGGGTGACTCTGAAGACTTCGCCTCGGGTGACTCTGAAGACTTCGCCTCGGGAACAATACATATTTCACCTCGGGTAGCACTGAGACTTTGCCTCGGGTAGCACTGAGCCTTTTGTAACACCCGCGTCCCGCGATCCTAAAGGGGGCCGATTTGTTTTAGGAAAAACTAGATCATGGTCGAGAAAGACCAATGAATAAGTTAACCCAAGGAAGGAATGAAACGTTTAAGTCATGAAAAGGGTAGATGACATAGACGACATCGGGATAATCTAGTGATCATGGAGAAATGATCACGGAAAGATTGGGAATGGCGTAGTCAAGGCCAAGAAAACGGACCGAAAGACTTAGCCGAAAAGAACGTGAAAGAACGTTCGAGCTAAACCAGCTAGGTGAGCTGGACAAGCTGAATGAACAAGCTAGCTCAGCTAGGTGAGCTAAACCAGCTGGAGGACTAGCTAGCTCAGCTAGGTGAGCTGACCGGCAGCTCAACCGAACTCGGTGAACTGATCGAGTACTGACCCAGCTGGGTGGTCTGGTCAGCTGACACTCGAGCTGGTGGACTGTCGTAGCTCGGGGATGAAGAGGTGTCTCGGCCAAAAGGTGTAAGGTCGAGCGGTTACCGACGAATGGTTACCGTTGGCGAAAGGGTGGATAAGGCCGAACGGTTACGATCGGAGAGACGCAACCCTTCGGAAAAGTGTATGGAACGGATGCGATGCTTCGGAAAAGCAACCATTCGCCCCCTATATAAGGGAGGACGTCCACACCATCTCACAATGCCCACAACAATCCAAAACAAGTCCCAAAACACTCTACGAAGTGTTGGTCGGAAAGGGGGTGCGGCTCGGCGAGTATCTCCGGAATCGGAATGGATTCTCGGAGTCTCGACCGAACTGATGCGCATGCTACCTCCCGATCCAATGGTTCGATGGAATGTATAGGACGGATGGATGGGTCGGATTGGATGGGTCTAACCGATCGTCTTGGAGACAAATCGGATTGGATAGACCGATCGTCGGACGGATCGGATCGGACAGACCGATCGTCGGACGGATCGGACAAACCGATCGTCGGATGGATGGATCGGATCGGAGAAGAAGACAGATTCGGATAGACCGTCGCACAGACGGATCGATCGACCGGGATAGGCGGATCGATCGTCGTGTCAACAAGTCGGATCAACGTATGACCGGATAGGTGTACGATCAGATAAACGGATAAAGGTTTAGATCGGCGGATTGATCGATCGTACCGATCGGCGGGATGACCGATGGTACGTATCGGAGATCTTGTCGAGGGAACATGGCGGATTACATGATCGAGGATTCGATGGGAACCGCCGAAGGGTTTGACGACTTGATTGATGGTTCGGGTCGATAGCTCGATTATGGGGTCGATGGATCGTCCGTTCTATGAATCATATTGTCGAGGGAAGGACACGAAAAGGAAATGGATCGGCAAATCTAAGATTGTCAATATGGAAGAATTGACGAATCCAAAGATAGTCCGATAGATGATATGGTTAACGGGAAGTTAATCGGGAAGGCGTATAAGGGAAAGGTGTTCGAAGAAGCACGAGGATAAGTGCAACCGAACACACCCAAGGGTCGCCCATGGATGCAATCTCACCGGTAAAGGGAGTAAGCACCGAGAATGGGTAAGTGACGTGGTTCACCATGTAAGGATCTAATATCGCGGCCACCTTCATGTATCAATCGCCATGGCCAATGGTGAAACCGATTAGGAATCGGTAACACCAATGGTGACTCGACGGATAACCAACGGGAAAGTCCACGGTGAGAACCGGTGGACAAAACGGATGTTGGACCTGCGAGCAAACCAAAGGCCGACGGACGAATGATTCCATGGGCTAGCCTACGATAATCCGATGGGTGAATCCACGGACCCTTGGGTGTGATAATGATATTGTTCGGATCGCATGGATGGATCGGTAAGCCGAAGGCGTTATGACCACCATGGACCGGATGGGTAAACAGTTAGTAGACCGTGGGCGGTCGTAGTGATAAACGACCGGATCGGAAACATGGATGGTTCGATAAGCCGAGGGCTAGATCGTCCACCATGAAACCGAAGGGGCGTACGTTTAGAGGACGGATGGACCAATGAGCCAAGAGCTCGATTCGGCCACCGTGAACCAAGAAAAACGTACGATCCCCAATCTCTATCGTAGGGACTTAGACCAGTGGGGTTGGTTGGATGAATGGATAAGTAACGATAGAGATTGGTCCATCAATACACGATTGGTTAAGAATCGTTGTATGAATGGAATAAGGCGACGAGAGGGCTAAGAGAAGGATCAATAGACGGATCGAAGAGGAATCAAATCCGCATGTAGGCCAAGGTATGTAAACGCATCTAACTTATTAGTTAAGATAGACGTTTGGGAATTGGCCGTTGGATTAGGGATACAAAGAATATGCAATCGTTAGACTTAGAATGGTTAGCGAACAAATTGCATGACTTGGCCGAGTTAATGATCGATCTAAAGTCTAAGGGACAAAGATGATCAAACCGGTACAAGGGTTGGTTGGAATTAAACCAAGGGTAGAAAGACTTCCGCTGGGTACTAAGAAAGCGATTACAGAAGTTAGCCTCGTGAAGGCAATTCTATGTTAAATCGCGAAAAATATGGAGGTTCGGCCGGGAAGAGGCACGAACGTGTGACCATGGTCGCCGGACGCCGAGACGTCCGGGACGGGGTCTCACAAGTTGGTATCAGAGCATGCTTGATCCTAGGATGGATAAGTGCTCGGGAAAATGTCATGGTAAATGACTACTAAAGGTGTAACTTAAATGATTGAGTCCTCGGGAAACCGAATTATGAACTTGAACAGTAGTGTTGGTGAGCCGGAAGGAAATTGAGGCAAGAACGCGATTACATGCTTGGAAACCAAAAGAGTTTGCCAAGATGAATTGATTAAGCCAAGATGATTACCCAAGGGGCAAGAACTACACGTGTAGCAAGTGAATAATTATTCGGAAAAAGGGGCTGATTATAGAAGTTGAAAATGTTATGCTAAGTGTTTGGCGGATAAGGAAGTTGAGGTGAATGAGATCGATGTGCGTGAGGAAAGATTACCCAAGGCATGATCGGGCACCAAGATATGACCCTTATAGTCAAACGACTTAACATAACGGGGAAATAGGTATTGATCTATTCGGAGAATGACCAAGATCAATAGAAATTAGATCTCGTCAGAATTTGACGAAGATCGGGAAAGACTTGATCTATTCGTTGAAAAGATCAAGGGGTATTGACCGAGTCCGGTAAAGGGCCCAGGTCGGGAATTATTGACCAAATCCGGAAAGGACCAAGGTCGAGAATTATTGACCGAGTCCGGTAAGGGACTAAGGTCGGGAAAAGTGACCGAGTCCGGTGGGGACCAAGGTCGGGAAAATTAACCGAGTCCGTATAGGACCAAGGTTGGGAAATATTGACCGAGTCTGATTTGGACCAAGGTCGAAAATTTGTTCTAGTCGGGATTGGACTAGGATGGGAAACATTTGATCGCGTTCGGGAAATGGAACAAGATCGGGAAAATGGATCAAGTCCGAGAGAGGACCAATATCGGGAAACTTGATCAAACTCGAAAATAGATATTTGGTCAAGTATGGAATCTAAAGTCTTGGGAAGACTAAAGATGGGGAAACGTTAAGGAGTAACGAAACTCTAACACCCGCCGAATTCGAGGACGAATTCATTTTAAGGGGGGTAGACTTGTAACACCCGCGTCCCGCGATCCTAAAGGGGGCCGATTTGTTTTAGGAAAAACTAGATCATGGTCGAGAAAGACCAATGAATAAGTTAACCCAAGGAAGGAATGAAACGTTTAAGTCATGAAAAGGGTAGATGACATAGACGACATCGGGATAATCTAGTGATCATGGAGAAATGATCACGGAAAGATTGGGAATGGCGTAGTCAAGGCCAAGAAAACGGACCGAAAGACTTAGCCGAAAAGAACGTGAAAGAACGTTCGAGCTAAACCAGCTAGGTGAGCTGGACAAGCTGAATGAACAAGCTAGCTCAGCTAGGTGAGCTAAACCAGCTGGAGGACTAGCTAGCTCAGCTAGGTGAGCTGACCGGCAGCTCAACCGAACTCGGTGAACTGATCGAGTACTGACCCAGCTGGGTGGTCTGGTCAGCTGACACTCGAGCTGGTGGACTGTCGTAGCTCGGGGATGAAGAGGTGTCTCGGCCAAAAGGTGTAAGGTCGAGCGGTTACCGACGAATGGTTACCGTTGGCGAAAGGGTGGATAAGGCCGAACGGTTACGATCGGAGAGACGCAACCCTTCGGAAAAGTGTATGGAACGGATGCGATGCTTCGGAAAAGCAACCATTCGCCCCCTATATAAGGGAGGACGTCCACACCATCTCACAATGCCCACAACAATCCAAAACAAGTCCCAAAACACTCTACGAAGTGTTGGTCGGAAAGGGGGTGCGGCTCGGCGAGTATCTCCGGAATCGGAATGGATTCTCGGAGTCTCGACCGAACTGATGCGCATGCTACCTCCCGATCCAATGGTTCGATGGAATGTATAGGACGGATGGATGGGTCGGATTGGATGGGTCTAACCGATCGTCTTGGAGACAAATCGGATTGGATAGACCGATCGTCGGACGGATCGGATCGGACAGACCGATCGTCGGACGGATCGGACAAACCGATCGTCGGATGGATGGATCGGATCGGAGAAGAAGACAGATCCGGATAGACCGTCGCACAGACGGATCGATCGACCGGGATAGGCGGATCGATCGTCGTGTCAACAAGTCGGATCAACGTATGACCGGATAGGTGTACGATCAGATAAACGGATAAAGGTTTAGATCGGCGGATTGATCGATCGTACCGATCGGCGGGATGACCGATGGTACGTATCGGAGATCTTGTCGAGGGAACATGGCGGATTACATGATCGAGGATTCGATGGGAACCGCCGAAGGGTTTGACGACTTGATTGATGGTTCGGGTCGATAGCTCGATTATGGGGTCGATGGATCGTCCGTTCTATGAATCATATTGTCGAGGGAAGGACACGAAAAGGAAATGGATCGGCAAATCTAAGATTGTCAATATGGAAGAATTGACGAATCCAAAGATAGTCCGATAGATGATATGGTTAACGGGAAGTTAATCGGGAAGGCGTATAAGGGAAAGGTGTTCGAAGAAGCACGAGGATAAGTGCAACCGAACACACCCAAGGGTCGCCCATGGATGCAATCTCACCGGTAAAGGGAGTAAGCACCGAGAATGGGTAAGTGACGTGGTTCACCATGTAAGGATCTAATATCGCGGCCACCTTCATGTATCAATCGCCATGGCCAATGGTGAAACCGATTAGGAATCGGTAACACCAATGGTGACTCGACGGATAACCAACGGGAAAGTCCACGGTGAGAACCGGTGGACAAAACGGATGTTGGACCTGCGAGCAAACCAAAGGCCGACGGACGAATGATTCCATGGGCTAGCCTACGATAATCCGATGGGTGAATCCACGGACCCTTGGGTGTGATAATGATATTGTTCGGATCGCATGGATGGATCGGTAAGCCGAAGGCGTTATGACCACCATGGACCGGATGGGTAAACAGTTAGTAGACCGTGGGCGGTCGTAGTGATAAACGACCGGATCGGAAACATGGATGGTTCGATAAGCCGAGGGCTAGATCGTCCACCATGAAACCGAAGGGGCGTACGTTTAGAGGACGGATGGACCAATGAGCCAAGAGCTCGATTCGGCCACCGTGAACCAAGAAAAACGTACGATCCCCAATCTCTATCGTAGGGACTTAGACCAGTGGGGTTGGTTGGATGAATGGATAAGTAACGATAGAGATTGGTCCATCAATACACGATTGGTTAAGAATCGTTGTATGAATGGAATAAGGCGACGAGAGGGCTAAGAGAAGGATCAATAGACGGATCGAAGAGGAATCAAATCCGCATGTAGGCCAAGGTATGTAAACGCATCTAACTTATTAGTTAAGATAGACGTTTGGGAATTGGCCGTTGGATTAGGGATACAAAGAATATGCAATCGTTAGACTTAGAATGGTTAGCGAACAAATTGCATGACTTGGCCGAGTTAATGATCGATCTAAAGTCTAAGGGACAAAGATGATCAAACCGGTACAAGGGTTGGTTGGAATTAAACCAAGGGTAGAAAGACTTCCGCTGGGTACTAAGAAAGCGATTACAGAAGTTAGCCTCGTGAAGGCAATTCTATGTTAAATCGCGAAAAATATGGAGGTTCGGCCGGGAAGAGGCACGAACGTGTGACCATGGTCGCCGGACGCCGAGACGTCCGGGACGGGGTCTCACACCTTTGCCTCGGGGTAACTGTAGTATAAGGCTCGGCAGTGTACCCCGAGCTGACTGTATACCCCGAGCTGACTAGCAGACTGACTGGCAGGTTACCCGAGCTGACTGGCAGACTGACTGGCAGGGTACCCGAGCTGACTGGCAGACTGACTGGCAGGTTACCCGAGCTGACTGGCAGACTAACTGGCAGGTTACCCGAGCTGACTGGCAGACTGACTAGCAGGGTACCCGAGCTGACTGGCAGACTGACTGGCAGACTGACTGGCAGGTTACCCGAGCTGACTGGCAGACTGACTGGCAGGGTACCCGAGCTGACTGGCAGGCTGACTGGCAGGGTACCCGAGCTGACTGGCAGACTGACTGGCAGGGTACCCGAGCTGACTGGCAGGCTGACTGGCAGGGTACCAAGCTGACTGGCAGACTGGCTGGCAGGGTATCCGAGCTGACTGGCAGATTGACTGGCAGGGTACCCGAGCTGACTGGCAGGGTACCCCAAGCTGATTAGCAGGATAACCCGAGGTGTTGAAGTTTGGCTCGGTCTCAAAGGATGGGTGAAATCCGACCCCAACAATGCGTTTACATACCTTGGCCTACATGCGGATTTGATTCCTCTTCGATCCGTCTATTGATCCTTCTCTTAGCCCTCTCGTCGCCTTATTCCATTCGTACAACGATTCTTAACAAATCGTGTATTGATGGACCAATCTCTATCGTTACTTAGCCATTCATCCAACCAACCCCACTGGTCTAAGTCCCTACGATAGAGATTGGGGATCGTACGTTTTCCTTGGTTCACGGTGGCCAAATCAAGCTCTTGGCTCATTGGTCCATCCGTCCTCCAAACGTACACCCCTTCGGTTTCATGTTGGACGATTAAGCCCTCGGCTTATCGAACCATCCATGTTTCCGATCTGATCGTTTATCACTACGACCGCCCACGGTCTACTAACCGTTTACCCGTACGGTCCATGGTGGTCATAACGCCTTCGGCTTACCGATCCATCCATGCGATCCGAACAATATCATTATCACACCCAAGGGTCCGTGGATTCACCCATCGGATTATCGTAGGCTAGCCCATGAAATCATTCGTCCGTCGGCCTTTGGTTTGCTCGCGGGTCCAATATCCGTTTTGTCCACCGGTTCTCACCGTAGACTTTCCCGTTGGTTATCCGTCGAGTCACCATTGGTGTTACCGATTCCTAATCGGTTTCACCATCGGCCATGGCGATTGATACATGAAGGCGGCCGCGATATTAGATCCTTACATGGTGAACCACGTCACTTACCCATTCTCGGTGCTTACTCCCTTTACCGGTGAGATTGCATCCATGGGCGACCCTTGGGTGTGTTCGGTTGCACTTATCCTCGTTCTTCTTCGAACACCTTCCCCTTATACGCCTTCCCGATTAACTTCCCGTTATCCATATCATCTATCGGACTATCTTTGGATTCGTCAATACTTCCATATTGACAATCTTAGATTTGCCGATCCATTTCCTTTTCGTGTCCTTCCCTCGACGATATGATTCATAGAACGGACGATCCATCGACCCCATAATCGAGCTATCGACCCGAACCATCAATCAAGTCGTCAAACCCTTCGGCGGTTCCCATCGAATCCTCGATCATGTAATCCGCCATGTTCCCTCGACAAGATCTCCGATACGTACCATCGGTCATCCCGCCGATCAGTACAATCAATCAATCCGCCGATCTAAACCTTTATCCGTTTATCAGATCGTACACCTATCCGGTCATACGTCGATCCGACTTGTTGACACGACGATCGATCTGCCTATCCCGGTCGATCGATCCGTCTGTGCGATGGTCTATCCGGATCCGTCTTCTTCTCCGATCCGATCCATCCGTACGACGAGCAGTTTGTCTGATCCGCTCTGTCTCTAAGACGATCGGTCCATCCCATCCATCCCTCAATACATTCTATCGAACCATTGGATCGGGAGGTAGCATGCGCATCAGTTCGGTCGAGGCTCCGAGAATCCATTCCGATTCCGGAGATACTCGCCGAGCCGCACCCCCTTTCTGACCAACACTTCATAGAGTGTTTTGGGACCCCGTTTGGGTTGTGATGGTGATTGTGAAGTGTATGTGGATTGATTGTGAAGCCCTTGGACGTCCTCCCTTATATAGGGGCCGAATGGGTGTGTTTCCGAAACATCACATCCATTCGTTGCACCCTTTCGAAAGGTTGCGTCTTTCCGATCGTAACCGTTCGGCCTTATCCACCCTTTGGCCAACGGTAACCGTTCGTCGGTAACCGCTCGACCTTACACCTCTTCATCCCGAGCTACCACAGTCCACCAGCTCGAGTGTCAGCTGACCGGACCACCCAGCTGGGTTAGTACTCGATCAGTTCACCGAGCTCGGTTGAGCTGTCGGTCAGCTCACCTAGCTGAGCTAGCTAGTCATGCAGCTGGTTTAGCTCACCTAGCTGAGCTAGCTAGTTCATCCAGCTTGTCCAGCTCACCTAGCTGGTTTAGCTCGAACGTTCTTTCGCGTTCTTTCCGGCTAAGTCTTTTGGTCCGTTTTCTTGGCCTTGACTACGCCATTCCCAATCTTTCCGTGATAATTTCTCCATGATCACTAGATTATCCCGATGTCGTCTATGTCATCTACCCTTTTCATGACTTAAACGTTTCATTCCTTCCTTGGGTTAGCTTATTCATTGGTCTTTCTCGACCATGATCTAGTTTTTCCTAAAACAAACCGGCCCCCCTTTAGGATCGCAGGACGCGGGTGTTACAGTCCCAAACCACCCGTGCGGGATCCGACACCAACAATTACAGGCATCGAATTCCCTAACTCTCTTTGTGATTCTGGTGCTAATGTTAATGTGATGTCAAGATGTGTTGGATAGAAGCTTGGATTGCGAAACTTGTTTCCATCCAACCTTAGCCTAGTCTTTGGAGACTCATCCCAAAAGACTCCCGATAGATTAGTTCGTGACTTGCAACTAGTCATAGGAGATTGCATAGTCCCTACCGATTTCTACATCTTGGAGATGGATAAGAAGACCGAGAGACCTCTTATTTTGGGAAGACTCTTTCTTGCTACCATTGGTGCCATGATTGACCATAACCGCAAGAAGACGATATTTGCAAACATCAACAAGACGATCTCTTATCCGATGATCTCTAAGACAAGCCCTACTCAAGTAAGTCCTCTACTTGACGATCATATTGGTCTCGATATCAATAAAGTGGAGATAAGCAACCACGGAGTTCGTAATAGAATCCTAAAGATGCAATCCAAACTGCCCGAGCCGCCTCAAATTTCAAAGATAAAGATATTTGTTCTTCTAGAGCTTAGCAATATGAGCAAGGATCAAATCCAAGAGATGATACGGCACACTAAAGAAGTTCTCCTCCAAGCTAAAGTTTTTGAAACTTTCGCTATAAGGACAACTTGTTATAGAAGTCGGAGCTGACTACCAAGACATCGAGGATGCTAAAGGAAAGGCGATTCCCGAAGCTACTTTCCACCAAGCCTAACCGACTTCCCAAACGTCGAGCCAACGACGTTAAACAAGTGCGCTTAGTGGGCGGCAACCCACTCGTAAGTTTTTCAATTCCTTTTTAGTTTTGTTTTACTTTAGTTTTGGTGTTTTTCGTATTTACAATTTCAGGTCTTTCATAAAAATCACACAAACAAAATAAAAAAGAAGAAAATCAGAAAATCAAAAAGAAGAAGGACCGGTCATGACCCCCCGTGACCGGTGCCACCACCACACCCCGGACCGGTCACACTCGTAGTAACCGGTGTGTCCGTGAAGCCACAGACCGGTCACGACCCCTTGTGACCGGTCCCCGTCCGAGCATCGCCGCATCGACCCGCATCCGTACCGCTCGTCGTCCCGCAACATCGCCCATTCACCGTCCCGCATACGTACCGCGATCGTTCCATCGACCCGCAGTCTCGTACCGCGACACGTTCGACCCGCGATCGTACCGCATTGTACCTCCACGTCTGATCAAATGATCTATGATTGAATATCTACCGATAAATTGGAAATTTCATGAGTAATGATCGAGAGAGAATTTTTAAAGAAGGAGCCATTCGCGAGATAGAACCTCTATAAATTAATACTCGATAAATTAATAAACACTATAAATTAATAAAATTGTCCGGTACCAAGTCGGGCAAATGTAAAATTTGACAAAATTCGATAAGATAATAAGATAATAATTTTTTTAGAATCTCTATATAAATATATGGTCCCATTAATATCCTAAACTAATAATCACGTAAATATATATATATGTTGTTATACTAAGGTATGCTTTTAGTTTTTTTTTTTTTTAAATTGAATATATTTTTGGTTGAACCCCATGTCTAACTTTTATTGAATAAAACAATTGGTCTATTGTGGTTTTAATTTATAGTGGTGTAGTATAATCTATAACTATATCATAAAATAGTCAAGATTTTCAAACTATTAAAATTTCAAACTAATTTATAATTTCAAAATTTCAAACTATTAAAATTTCAAGTCCAAAACTACAAAATTTATAAATTCATTTCTTTCTAAAATTTTAAGAATTAAAATATATCTCTTTATAAATTAATAAATATTAATTTACACTATAAATTAATATTTATTAATTTATAGATAAATTAATATTGGTATAAATTAATAAAATATCATGGTCCCAACAATATTAATTTATAGAGGTTTCACTGTATTACTATTCAGTCCATCCGAGCCATACCAAACGACGAAAGTCGACATGATCAGAATCTCTCGAGATTCAAAATTCATCCGCAATATGCTTATTCCATAGCATATGATCGAGAAAAAAATGCCCAACATCAGACTATATTGGAAGATATGACGATTACAACACCAAAAGAGCCGTCACCGTACCACCGATCCCAACTTCGTGCAATTGACTTGAGAAGAGAAATTCATCCGGAAACTAGCTATTTTGAAGAGAACGGTCGAGAAAAACAAGTCATGATTCGGAGTGGATTGGAAGATATCGACATAAAAGTACGTCAAATACTTATTACTAACCCATTGAAGTTTAAACGTTTCAGGAACTACTTTGCATCAAATTTCTATAAGTAATGTGCCCATTCCGGAGACAATGACCGAGAGAAAAACAACAGTTTCCGGGATAGACTGGAAGATGTCCGAAGAAACTCTTCACTGTGATGTACCCGTAACACGTGATTTCAAAGCCTTTCATTAGATGATCCGGATTTTGAATAGAATTCCTCAAGAATTAGGTTATTTTTTATGTTATTTAAGATATTAAATCGATTTACTCTTTTATGTTGAAACTTATATTTACAATCTAAGGGTATTTTTATTATCTTTATTGAAGTACCCATGCATTACGGTATCTATAAAAATTTATTTTGCTATTTCTCGTCCCCGTTTCCGTATCCGTTTTTAGTTCCGTATTCGTTTCAGTGCTACTTAGATTATTCATCTAATCAATCAAACTGCATAATATTAGATTAACTTATTATTACTAATCTATGTTACATTTAAAATAATACTAAAAACAGAAAAGTGAAAGAAGAACGATTTGAATTTATAGAAATATATACACATACTTGTTCGTTCGGCTCCAAGAGTTGGTGTGGTGACTTGGTAATGGTGAGCAACGTAACGATTAACGTTAACGTGAGAGACTTCACATAAAAGCTAAATAGCGTCAAACTCTCAAACAGGACGAGAAGAAGTGACAGTGAAGAAGATAAGGCGATACAATATCTAATATTAAACCCTAGAATAAGCTCTTTTATTCCTTTTTTCGTCTGAATTAATTATGATATAGAAACCAAAGGTGAAATATAAGGGTGGAATACATGTTGTAATACAAACGCCAGTGGGACTTTAACCCTTAGAAACTTAGCCGGCGGGACTTTTAACTCTCGGAAACTAAGCCCCAAACAGAGGGAGACAGATGAAAAACTAAAAACAGATCTAAACAAGATTGAAGATTTTACACAGAAAATCAATTTTCTTTTACCCGAACAGTCCGAGATCGCAAAAACTATCAGGTTGTCGACAAGGGAACATACCACAACCTAGAAAGACTCCGATCAACTTGAATCACTTGGTGATTAAGAGTCTTCAGAAGAAAAACCTTGGAAAACCATGAGTGACGGAACGGTGGAACCTCAGCCAAACTAGCAGGGCCATTGAAATCACTATGGTTGGAGATGTCAAGTAAACTTGAACCGGTAAGAGGAACCCAAACCTGGGCGGATCTCGCCTTAGATCCGATCATTGAAGCTGTGGGAGGAAACCAAAAAATTGGATCGCCCAAACCGATCACCACGACACTGACCGTGAGTGGCTTAGAGCCATCGCGGTTTGGACCATGGAAAATCAGGTAAAGAAAAGAACTGAAACCTGCAACAAAATCAAATCAACCAAACCTTAGATCTCAAAAGAGAAAATATGGGAAGGAAACAAAAATTCGAAACTAAACTTGAGATCTCTTCACACACAAAACTAAGCTAGCTAACTAAACAAAGCCCAAAAGCCAAACCGACGCCGTGGCTTTGGTGGCCCACACGCTCCGGCGGAAACGAATACCTAAAGCGGCGGCAAGTATATGAAGAGAGAAGGAAGAGCTATTTTTAAGAGAGAGAAAGGAAGGGATGACCATGATCTTTTATTCCTTTTAAATTTGGGATTTTAATGAAAAAATAATTAAAATTTCCTATTTTCATAAGGAAATACATAAAATATCTCATAAATTAAATGTTGATTAGCCCCTCCTTATATATGTCGTGATGGGTATATTGTTTCTTTCATATCTAGGATTGGCAAGTATGCTACGATTTTGTAAAAGAGATGTGATAGGCACGCAATAGTATAAATATAGGGGGTGATTGGATTAGGCTTTTAAGACTTTAAAAAAAGTTTAAGAGTTTTAAAAGTCTATTTTCCCCAATCAAGCTTTTTTTGTTTTAAAATTTTCTAAAGCCTTCAAAGTCTCTTTTTTTTTATTTTTTATTCTTTGTTTTCAATTTTTTTTAAAGTCACGTAAATGAGACTTTAGAAATAAATAAATTAAAAGTTTATAGTTTTTTCTTTTTCTTTTCACAGATACATGTAAACTCTCGTAACGTTCACAAATAAATTAATTTTTTTGAAAATTTTCAGTTTATTTACAATTAATTTTTTTTTCTTGTTCTATTAAGATTCATTTTCCTATATATTTGGTAATTATTTAAAATTGTAATTTTTACAGTCACAG
This sequence comes from Arabidopsis lyrata subsp. lyrata, assembly GCF_000004255.2. Lineage (NCBI taxonomy): Eukaryota > Viridiplantae > Streptophyta > Magnoliopsida > Brassicales > Brassicaceae > Arabidopsis > Arabidopsis lyrata. The sequence continues at coordinate 18,003,305 of NW_003302549.1, read as the reverse complement.
TTTTTTCCAATCGGTTATAAAATTTATACAGTCAAAGTCTTTAAAGCAAAAATTTCTACAATGAAAGTTCTTACAGTCAAAGTCTCTACAGCGATAATTAAAAGTCGTTTGAGAATTGGGATGTTCAATCTTTGCTAAGTGAAATGTTGTGTTTGTGTTGGTTATGGTTTTACAGGAAGCGTAAAGTTAGGGAGATTGAGGCGAAAAATAGAGCTGTTACGAATAAGAAATGCAAGAAAATGGGAAACTAATCCAAGAACATGAAGCAAAGAAGGAACTGAATTACATGTTACAATATATGATCATAGTTTTGCAAGACTCATTTTTTTGCTCATGAACAATATAAACTAAACCATGTCTAGAAGACTAGAACTATAAAATGGATATTTTACAGCAGATTAAGGGGCCGATTGGTAAGAACTTTTACTATAGATATTTACTGTAAACTTTTGGCTGCAGAGAATTTGACTGTAAAAACTGTGGCTGTAACTTTAAAATATTTTTAAAAGTCTAATTGGTAAATACTACGGTAGAAGCTGTGACTGTAAAAATTGTGAATATTATTTTAATATCATAACAAAAAGATTTATTAGTAAAAAAGTTACAAAAGTTTAAAAATAAACTAATAGATAAATATTTGAAAGAAATAAATTTATTTATATTTATTATTTCATGGAGAAATTTAGTACCCAAAAGCATAAGTAAGAAGTGGGATAAACTAGCATTTTGTTATAATTCGATATTTCTAAGATTTTAATTAATAACTTTATAATTGTAAAAATATTTTATCAATTATTTGTTTTTAACGAAATAATAATATTGTACATTGTATATTCCATTTTGATTTTCACAAAATTATATGGAATATATATTTGCAAAATAAAAAGATTTACCAAAAAATAAATAAAAAAGGTTGATACAGTCTATGAAAGTCACGTTTGTGAGGCTTTAGAAAAAATAGAAGGAAAGGCAGTTAGAGAAAATTAAGGGACTGTTAAGACTGTAAAAATAAAAAATAAAGTAAAAATGTGATTGGATAAATCATGGCTGTTAATACTTTTAATTGTAGTAAAAGTCCTTACTGCATTACACCAATCACCCCCTAATTTTGGTTACAATTCAGCTCGAAACCTTAGGGATATGCTAGGTAATTATATTTGTTCTCAAAACACAAAATATAAAAGTTTCTAGTACCAAGACTAATTTTATTGATAAGTTTATGTCACGATCAACAAAAGGATGTCACTAAATCAACACAATTATATGTTATTCAATAATTTTTTCTTGTTTTGGATATCTATTTTTTTTAGAGTTATTTAAAAATAAGGCATTAAAACACAACTGCCTTTCGCTTTTGGGCACTTTCCAAATGCTTTCATGATTTAGGCATCGAAAGTCAGCGAATTGACCGAATTGCCCTCCTCTCGCTGATGTCATTCTGCTACACTCTCTTCCATGCGCAAGCTTCACTTTTTGGGAGAACAGGTACTCCGACGAATACCAATCGATCTCTCGCTTCCAATAACCTTCTTGTACTTTCTACCAGCGATCTCGGATTTACCGATGCTTTCGAAAATCTCGTCTTTATCCTCCGTAAATCTTCTTCCTCCTTGAAATATCTCCTTGGTTCCTCCGGGGTTCCTCTCTTCTCCACCTCCCGTCTCCGGATTTTGTGGGTACTATTTATGTTTCTCTAAACTCATTACATAGTCCACACGAATTTTCAATATTTCAATATATCTTTTTACTCATTTGGGCTTTGTTTGTCAAATTCAGTAAGACAAAGTTAGAAGTCTGTTTTACAGGCAAGATTCCATTGCTTGGCTCTCTTAACTGGTCTTCCTCATTCGTTTCAGATTCAATAATCACTGAGGAATGGAACTCTTTGTCTAACGGTAAGGAAATAATATTTGGCAATGTGCACTTTATGATTGCGAGTTTAATTGGTTTCGTTTTGAGTTCATTCATATGTCTTGTATTTGGGTATAGTTTTGAATACCACCACAAAGTTAAATTGGTTTCTCTTGGGTTTAGTCATCTGCCTTGGAATTAGGGTATAGTTTTGAATACAACTACAAAGTTAAATTGGTTTCCCTTGGGTTTAGTCATCTGCATTGGCATTAGGGTATAGTTTTGAATACAACTACAAAGTTAAATTGGTTTCCCTTGGGTTTAGTCATCTGCTTTGGCTTTAGGGTATAGTTTTGAATACAACCGCGTCGTTAAATTCGTTTTCTTTGGGTTCATTTTTCTCTCTTGGTTTTAGGGTATAGTTTTGAACACCACTGCATTGTTAAATTGATTTCCCTTGGATTCATTCAATATATAACTTCATTTCTTTCAGCTAATTTCTAAAGATACAAATAAGATAGGGAGATGGACGTGGATAGATGAAGATGAATGGAGAGCTTCTCCCATCATCTCTCAAACAGTCATTTCTTTCAACAATATATTACTAATACATACATAGATCGTGGATAAAACAAATATGTAGCTTTGGACAAAAACAGTCTTTTATCGCTTTTATTTGATGAACAAAACAAGCTTCTTCTGTTGCTTATGTCATCACATTGGTACCAGAAGAAAAAAAAATCGCGCTTATTAAGTTGAAGGGCAAAATAAATCTTGCTTATTAAGTTGAAGAGCAAAATAATCAGACATAGTGATGTTTGTGTGCACTGTGGTACCTTTCACTATAGCAATGCCTGTTTCCGAATCTCTCTCATCAAAAATGCCTGTTTTTTATAAATTTCCCTTTTTTTATAACTTAGTCTGAAATAATTGTAGTGGTCGGTGAGCTAGAGGATATTAGAAATGTGTTCGTCTACTTGTTTTATTTAGGTAAACTGTTTAATGACATCCTTTTGTTGCTCGTGACATCTTTCTCATCATCATCATGCTCAAACCCGACATTTGATGAATTGTGTCTAATCATGCTTGCTCCACATACCTCCTCCACATCAACAATTCTCTTTTGTTTAAATGTGAAATCTATTCGAAAACATATAGAAAGTTATTTACAATGCAAAGTGGTAAGACATATAGAGAGTTATTTGAAATTTAGTTGCTCCACATATCCTCCATATCAACATTTTCAGTTTACTCTGTGTCATTGGCAATCAAAACTTTGCGGCCAACTCCTCAATAACATACTCTTGATGAATCTATATGATTTCCAGCCACCATTTGATAAAGCAAAGAGCATAGCACATATAATTTGAGTAAAAGCCAGTATTGGACTAAGTGTCAATAATTCAATTGGTAAAGATTCTCAGGCAAAACCTAGAGATCGGTTATATCGGTTTAGATTCACAATCGGTTTAGCCAAACAAACCGAACCTAAACCAAAAAAAAACAAAATCTCGGTTCGGTTTGTTGGTTCGGTTATATCTCTGGTCTACGTATAATAATCTATTGTAATATGATGGAAAATAAATTAAAATATCATATGCATGAGACAACAACAAAAAAAAAGGGTAAATAAGAAAACAATTGGGGATGTGTCTTTAGTCAAGTGGTTAAGTCAACTTGACTCCGCTTTCCCTCACCGGAGTTCGACTCCACTAAGTCGCGTTACCCCGCGTAGTAGGAATTGGCTATGGACCGGGCCTCGTCGATCTAAAGATGTAAAAAAAAAAAAAAAAAAAAAAAAAAAAAAAAATTAAATAAAGAGAGTACACCGCAAGCCCGACCCGGTAATAGACCCAAAACGACATCGTAGAAACAAAATAAAGCAAGTAAAAGAAAAAAAAAGATATAGAGAGAGAGACATTGATACCATCATCATCATCATCATCCAACATGGCATCATCATCAATCCTCATCCCTCCGATTCTCTCCCGTCGTAATCTCCTCCTCTCCACCACCATCGCCACCGTATCTCCACCACCACCTCCTAAACCACCTTCCCCTGACATCACAATCACCGATCGCGTCTTCCTCGACTTCTCCCTCTGTCCCACCTACTTCCGCTCAGATCCCTCCGCCACACTCTCCTCCACCACACCTTGCTCCGATTCAACTCCTCTCGGCCGCGTCGTTCTCGGATTATACGGCCGTCACGTTCCCATCACTGTTTCATCTTTCAAACGTATGTGTACTTCTTCTTCTACTTCTTACAAAAACACTCCTGTCCACAAAATCTTCCCTGGTCAGTATTTTCTCGCCGGAAGACAAGGAGGAGGACGGCGAGATACGGCGGAGGTTGGATATTCACTTAGAGATTTACCTGGGAACACTGACGTTGTTAATTCTAAAGCGTTTTTGCTTCCTCATGCTCGTGCTGGTGTTGTTTCTCTTTGTTTATCTGAGAATGATGATGATGATGACATTAGACTCGATCCTGATTATAGAAATGTTGAATTCTTAATCACTACTGGTCCTGGACCGTGTCCGCAGCTCGATGGCGGTAACATTGTATTTGGAACTGTTCTTGAAGGTAAAGATAAGCTTTTCTTGGGAACTCTTTTGGAATCTTGGAATTGAGTAGTGATTTTGGTTAGTTTCTCTTGCAGGATTAGATGTGGTGACGAGTATATCTTCGATTCCCACGTATAAGCCGTCGGAGAATATTAAACAGTTTAATGATTTTGCGGAGTTTCTTGGAGATGAGAGAGCTCAAAATGCAAGATCTTTGTGGAATAGACCTCTGAAGACGGTTTTCATTAGTGGCTGTGGAGAGCTTAAGGTCACTAATCCTTCACTTTCTCCAACTCTGCCTTAGTTATCGTATATTCGTATATATATATATATATATATATGTGTGTGTCAAATTGTGTTTATAATCATCATTTACAGTCCTGCTTCTTCTACTATATGAAAATCAAATTGTAATTCAATCCTACTCTGGTGGTTGCTAAAGATTAAGATAGAGAAGAGTTTATAATCAAAACATTGAGGTTGTTGTTGTTTGACTTGTCCTCTGGAACTAACCTTCCAGTCTGTAATCATCTGCAGAGAAAGTAATTTAGGATAGACCGTTGTTTGCGGTTTGAGTAATCCTGTTTCTGGTCTGGATTTTCAAACCAGTATTTTCTAATGTGAATCCCAATGAGGGTAGAGAAACGATTTCAGGTGTTTTTTAGTGAGTTAAAGTGTGGAATTTTTCAGTTTGTTGCGTTCATGCCATTTATGATTATGGGCATTGTGGATGTAAATACGAGAGAGAATGAAGTAGAATTGTGAGGGCTCCTTAATCAAACCAGATGAAGTGGAATTCGTAAAATTGGTGAGACAACTTCAACCGAACTTTGTTCGCTATGAGGGCAACAATGTTCCCTTAGTAAGTGGAGATTACGGAGCAGACATTGTCTACTAGAACAAGGTAAGCTGTGGTGAGTACAGATTTGCAGTGCAAGAATGCAGGGAAGACACAGAAAGTGGATCCAGCAAAAACTGATACACATGAATTTTTATTGAAATCCTCTACCTACTCCATATGGATTTGTGAGGATGTTTCATTGGATTTGATTTTCTGATTTCTCTAATACCATCATTAAGTGCAATTCTAGGGGCCATGGATATATTTGAGTAAGTTTGCTCATCTCCTCTGCAGTGGATGTTACAGCCACTTTTTCAGAGATTTTCGGGTCATGGCTTTCCTCGATCGATGGTTTCAAATCGTTAGTGTCTTCTTAAGCTACTTTTGGATCTATTCCACCCACAATCTGGTGGTTTTTATTCACCTTATGACCTATGTAGTATGTATGATCGATTTGCTTCTTTTCAACGTAAGAAGTGATATTTTTGGCATTGGTATAAACCATCCTTCCATTCTTCTTTACAATATACATATGACCATGGAAAACTACATTTTCAAAGATATATCGTCTATTCTGGAACTGGAACAAGAGTTCATTATGAAACTTCTACAATTCTTTCATATTTCTCAATGTTATGGTCAACAAAAAAAATTGAAACGACATTAGCATTGGCATGCACATGTCAAATAATAAACAGTGTCCAACTATTATTATATCAACAAGAAGTTTTTTTTATAAAATCAACTTTTGTATATTTACAATTGCTAAAATATCAGATTATTTTGCTAGAATGAAAAATGTGATTCAATCATTAACGCAAAAGGTTTTGAACCGTATACGAAGACTCCGTCGCAGCCTTGGCCGAAGAAGGCGGCGAACGAGGCAGCCTAGCGGAGAAGTTGCGGAGCGGAAAGCGGTCGATGTTTTCGTCCTCGTCTCCTTTATCAAAGTTAAGCGCATAGCTCGACGGATCGTAATGAAAGTCAGCAGTATGGCGGCGAATATGCTTCCCGTGGCCGCCAACGCCGGTAACCCCACCGCCCATTCGATGGATCAGACTCTTGCACTTTTCATGTGACTTGGACAACGTCCTAGTGAGTCTTGGTGATTTGGTCTTAATTTCACCACCATGTGGGCTTTGTGTAGATTTCTCGGTGGTGGCCGGAGTCATCGGGGATGATGGCAGGTCGTCGGGGATGTTGTGGTGGTGATTGGTCGTACGAAAACATCCGGCGATGCAAAACCTTGATTTGAGTTTTTTCTTTAGAGACAAGTGGCTCATTGATTCGCTTCCCATTCTTTCAAAACCAATGTTTTGTTCTAATCAATGAGAAGAAAACAAAGGAATGCAAATGAGAAGGAAGACATTCAAACAGAATCAAATCTGCTTTAGAGGAAATAAAACAAAAACGAATAAAAAGTGATCGCGAGATATTCAATTAATTTTTTTCTTGGAATGAACTGTTTAACCAAAACTTCGGAGGAGGAGTTGAAAATTTACTATTTTAGGAATATTTGAATTTCCAATTGAAAATGATGGTTAAATTTCGTTTGAAGTTTGCATATTAATTAGGTATATGACTTGGTGAGCGAGGGGACATATTTAGGGTAAGAAAATCATTGATTTACCAAATTAGTTAAGCTTATAAAAGGTAAATGAATGATATAATAGAAAATTAATATTTTCTAGAAATTTTAAATAAATATTGTATATTCGAATATTTTATTTTAAAATAATATAAATTTTCATTTGAAAGCATTGTCTATTTATTTAATCATGCATATCAATTTAAAATAAACTCATAACATTCATTTAAAGTGAAAGTTTTGATAAGAGTTTTTTTATATAAATATATAATAAAATTACGAAAAATATTTCCACATAAAATATAAACATTATCATAAAAGCTATTATAAATTTATTAAAATATAAAAAAAAAGGAATTAATTTTGTCTTGTCCCTGTTTTCAGGAGCAATTTTGTTCTATCATTCCGGTTCTCTTTTAGAAATGGGAGATCCTTAGCAATTACTTGAAAATTAACATATCGAGGGATACGTTGTGATATTATTTGTAAAAGATGTGAAATAACAGAGGAAACAATAAATCATGCTCTATTAATTATTTTTGAGTTTTTGAGATGTTTTTGAGTTTGCGCTACCAGGTTGGCGAGCGGAAACCAATAATGACTATCATAGACTGGGAAGGATATGGGTTTGTTGGCGGGAAGATATAACAGTCCATATTCTATACAAAAGTTCACAAATCATCACTTGCTGGGTTACTTCAGAGAGTGGTGAGCAGTTTGTGGTTTCTTGCATCTATGCTTCAAATTTTCATGCTGATAGAATGTTATTATGGGAGGAGATTCGGCAGTGTGATCAGCTCTTTGTCCAAAGTCGTGTTCCATGGATCGTTATGGGTGATTTTAATGAAACTTTAGCCTCTTCAGAGCATTCTCGCGGCACAGTTCTGGCCAATGGCACTGCTGGTCGTGGCTTTCAAGCACTTATATCGGACTGCGAACTGGAGGATCTTTCCTATGTGGGACCACGCTTCACTTGGTGGAATAACCAAGAAGACAATCCTATTGGTAAGAAACTGGATCGTGCACTAGTGAATGGTGTATGTGGGCAAATTTTTCCTTCGTCTTACGCCAGTTTTGAAACGTGTGGTGTTTCGGATCATTGTCGATGTAGTGTCAATTTCTCTGAACTCACACAATCAGTTAGAAGACCATTCAAGTATTTCTCCTACCTTGGTAGTACAGTCCAACAAGAATGGGATTCCCTAGAACCAATAAATCATTCGAGAGCAGCCATATTTATATTCCATCGGAAGTTAAAGACGCTGAAAGCTCCACTTTGAGCTCTAAACCGTGAAAAATATGGTGACCTTCCAAGAAGAACAAGAGAAGCATTTGACGAATTATGTGCTTGCCAAAACAGAGCATTAACCTCTCCTAGCGCTGAATCTTTTGCGGAAGTACCAGAGGCAACTAATAACTGGAATCATCTTGATGGTGTTGAAGAACGATTCTATCGTCAGAAATCTCGACTCAATAGTTTGAAGTATGGTGACCAAAACACTGCGTTTTTCCATCGTATGACACAAACACATGCTTCAAAGAATGCAATCAAATGCCTAAAAACTCAAGCAGGGGATACCATCACAGAGATTTCAGATATCAAGAGTGAAGCGGTCTCACATTTCCAGCAGTTTCTCCAAACCAGACCCGCCAACATTGAAGAGGCTCACGATGACTACTTGGCTGATCTATTGAGTTTTCGTTGTAGTGCAACTACTGCCGCATCCCTGGTTCGTGAAATCAACGCTGAGGAAATCAAATCAGTTTTATTTTCAATGCCTTCTAGTAAAGCTCCTGGACCTGACGGCTATCCGGTGGAGTTCTATAAATCTGCATGGTCAATTATTGGTTCAGACTTCATAAAGGCGGTACAATCTTTTTTTATCTACGGTTTCATGCCTCGAGGAGTAAATGCAACCATTCTCTCACTAATTCCAAAGACCACAGAGCCTGAATCAATCAAGGACTATCGGCCAATTGCTTGCTGCAACATGTTATATAAGGTGGTCTCCAAAATTTTAGCCAATCGCTTAAAAGAGTTGTTACCATCCCTAATTGAGCCAAATCAAACAGCTTTTATCAAGGATAGGCTACTGTTGGAGAACGTTCTTCTTGCATCTGAACTTGTTAAAGACTACCACAAAGTAACAATTACTCCCCGTAGTGTCATCAAGCTAGATATCTCGAAGGCTTTTAATACGGTTGAATGGTCCTTTATTTCGGCGGTTTTAAGAACATGGGGCGTACTGGCTCAGTTTGTGAATTGGGTTAGTGTGTGCCTCTCCACGGCGTCCTTTTCAGTGGCTGTGAATGGAGAGCTTGTGGGTTTTTTTCCAAGCTCCCGTGGTCTCCGTCAAGGCTGTTCTCTCTCTCCGTATCTATACGTAATTGTGAATAATGTGCTCTCGCTCCTTTTAAATCGAGAAGCCCAACAATCTCGTATTGGCTACCATCCTCGGTGTAAGGATATGGGTCTCACCCATCTAAGTTTTGCTGATGATATTCTTGTTTTTACTGATGGTTCAGCCTCTTCTTTGCAAGGTATTATGAATGTTCTTGAAGATTTTGGCAGAATCTCCGGGCTGTTCATAAATACATCAAAGTCGTCAATCTTCACTGCGGGTCGTAACACATTGGGTATTTAGGAGGAAGCAGAGCGTTTAGGTATTCCTAAGGAATCCTTATCTATTCGCTATCTTGGTCTACCTTTGACAACAAAGACGATGACTCGTCAAGACTATGAGCCTCTTGTGGATAGAATCAGGTCACGTTTTCTATGTTGGTCAAGCAAGCGACTATCTTTTGCGGGAAGGTTACAACTTATTCAATCCATTATTATGAGTGTAATTAACTTCTGGTGATCCATGTTTCGTCTCCCCAAGGGTTGTTTCGACGTCATTGGTAGCATGTGTAATGCATTCTTATGGTCTGGCTCTCCTACTGATCACTCAAAGACAAAGGTAGCATGGGAGGAAGTGTGCAAACCGAAGGAAGAAGGTGGCTTGGGTATAAGGCGACTACGTGACTCTTCACGGGTCTTTGCTCTAAGCCTCATTTGGAGATTGTTCACGGCCTCGGGTTAACTGTGGGTAGCATGGTCTAGGCGTTATCTTTTCCCAAACGTATCTTTTTGGAGTGTAAGTGAAGGGACTCTAGGATCATGGATATGGAGGAAGCTTCTTAAGCTAAGACCACTAGCCGCATCTCTCATGGGTATATAGGTAAAGAATGGGAACTCAACTATGTTTTGGTGGGACAACTGGACTGGTGCAGGTCGTCTTATTGACATAGTAGGTGACATAGGGCCGCAGCATATTGGTCTTTCCCGTCATGCTACTGTTTCGGAGGCTTGCATAAACAACCAATGGACTCTAAGACGAGAGCGTGGATGTGGATGTCGGATTCACACACTCAAATATTTTTATTAGTAGGAAAGATTATTCTTGAGGGACAAAAAATAAGAACGTAAAAGGCTTATGAATTGCTACAAAAATTGCTATAGTATTTCTTGCTCAAGAGAGAGATCCCCTTTACATGGCCATTGACCTTTATATTTATACATAGAGAAACGACATTAAAATGAATAATTAAGTACAATTATTCCCTCTTAAATGTGTCCGTTTTGATCTTTGACTTTAATGCTCAACGTTTGAATTTGAGTTAACTCTGATCTTCATGGGCCTCGCCTTTTGGCCCAAGTGTCCTTGAACCGACTTACCCGTGTCTTCTACACCAAACTCACGTCGAAGCGCAGTCACTTCGGATTCTCAAAGTGGGGATAACCACCTCGTCCGTTCCTTCGGCTCGCGGGTCCAATGGGCTTTATCCTTTATGGGCCATTATCTTGACTACGTGACAATCTTTGGTTGGTCTCGGACTTCTGGTGCGGGATCCGACACCAACAATTAGCCCCCCAAGTTCTTCGAAGTGCTATTCCAATTCGGAGGACTTTAAATGCTTTAATGACCAAAGATTGCGTTCCGAGGAATCTTCTGATTTTTTCCCGCCAAGATCCCATCAGTCCTTTAATTTCGGCGCTCCCCATATTTAGTCGCGTGACATCTGTCGCCATTATGACCGTATATCGATTATTTACTATTAAAGCGGAAAAACAAAAACCTTCCCACTTCTTCCACGATTCCCAAGACGGTTCCATCATTATCACCTAGCTTGCGTGAGGTAACCTTCTTTTTCATTCTTACTTTTACTCTTGATCTTTGTGGTTAAAACTCCTTCTACTTCTCTCTCCAAATTTTCTTTTTCCCGAAACTTGAATTTTTCATTCTTCCCAATGACTTCCGATTCCGATACACCCGAGTCTCCGTCTTTCGATGAGAGGCATTCTAGCAATGATGAGTGCACCCGCCCTAATGATATTGCCGGTCCGCACTATAGATCCACCTGCACCCTTCAATCCCTTGAACGATTGAAGGAGCTCTGCCGAATCCCACCGGGAATTATGGCGGAGGCGCAGATAGCTGATCCTACGGAGTCCCCAGAAAGCCACCGCGACGGCTTCTTTTGTGTATACGAGATCTATTTTAAAGGTTGCGGGCTGACCTTTCCCCTTCCGGAAGCCCTAGTTCGATACCTAGCGGCTCTTGAAATTGCTCTTCCTCAATTAACCCCTAATCTTCTTCGTACTATCCTCGGAATTATAACAATCGCGGCGGAGGCCAGATATGTTATCGGAGTCACTGAACTAAATGAACTTCTAAGCGTAAGAAGTTCATCGAAGAAGACGGGGTATTTCTCAGCGTATCCGAACGCTAATAGAAACATCATCTCGCACCTTCCGAACAAGGATGAAAATTGGCACCATCCTTGGTTTCTGATTAAGAAAACTCCCGCTTCGATTGGAAATCTTGCAGATTTACTCCCATCAAAGTGGTCTGCGAAGCCTGGTAGAGATTAGGTCGCATATTTCTTTTCCGGTTGTTTTATTATCTTTATTGACTAAAACCGTTGTTTCATTTCGCAGCTTTCGTCGCTTCCACTCTCCCATCTGAAGAGTTCATCGAATTCTTCAAAATAATTCTTGAAGGGGAAACCCTTTGGAATTCTTTCACTCTTGAACGATTCCTAGAAGCTAACCACAGACTTAGGATGAGTCCACCGGGTCAACTTCACCAACTTCCGCCTCCTCCCTCAACTCAGGGGATGTCATCTCGGGCCCTTGCGGCCAAGCGTAAGGTGCTTTCCAAGCCGATAGCTGAGGCTTGTGAGGAGAAGAAAAAGTTTCTCGCGACTTCTATAGATAAGAAGGACTACAGTAGGACCCTGCTGGTTGATGATGGCAGCACCGAAGGAGCCAGATTCGTTGCTTCTTTCAGATTAACTCCTTGTCGCGATCGTCGTGACTCACGTTCTCCTCGGAGGGACCGATCTCCTCGCCGTGATTCACCTCGTCCTCCCCGAGATGATTTTAGCAACGAACCACTTAAGAACTTGGTTCGCAGGAAGAGAGACAAGTCCTCTCGTAGTGATTCTTCCCCGCGAAGGGAAAAGTCAAGGGCCCGGACTGACCGTTCACCTCGATCATCCCCTCCTACTGAACCAATGGGTCCTCCACGACCGGTTGATATGTCTTCCTCTTCCCAGCCTGACAGTGAAAAGACTGCCCGGAGCGCATCTCCAAAAAAGGGAGATTCTGAATCTCGAGATGTTTCCTCGAGGTTAAAGCCTGCTCTTGTCCCTCAAGTCAAATCGCTTTCAGGTTTGGTGATTTACACAGTCTTAAAAGTTTTTGTCTCTATTCTGATTCCAATTTTTACAACTCTTCCTCCTTCGCAGCTATGGAGAAGGAAGGCAGCGTTTTCCGATGCTTCAAGACCCGATCGGGTTCGATCTTGCCAGATTTTGACAAGTGGCGCCCTACGATTCGTGAACGCTATTTGCTTCATGCTCATCATTCATCTCGGGTTAGTTCCGCTTTATGTTTCCGATTGTGCTGCCGTTCATCGAAATGACTCACCATCCCGATTTCATGCATAATGACAGGCTAACGATGAACTTAATGACATGATTGAACATTATGAGGGGCTGGTCCTTGGTCGGGAAAAGGAGATTGATGCGTGGAAGAAAAAACTTTCTGCTCTTGAGGCTGAACTAAGCTCTTCTACCGGCTCCAAGTACGATCTGGAGGACAAGGTCGACAATCTAACATCCGAGCTGGCGAAGATAAAGGAGGAGCTGCAGGACCAGTACGACCAGAATTTCAAACTCCAGGATGAGCTTTCTGGCGTTCAAGGTAGGCTTCACGAATCCGAATCAACCGCTGATTCCCTGAACAACCAACTTATTGAGCTTAACGCGAAGTACAAGGCGATCGCCAAATTGCGTGATTCCGAGTTGGCGAGGTCTGCATCGAAAGCCAGAAAGGAGGTTAAGGGACGCGGGATGGAGTTGATCCAAGGAGCCATCCGCTTCATTCAAACCGAGAAAGCTAAGTCCCTTCTTATTTCTTAAAAGTAGGAAAAACGGCTCGTCTTTAATGCAATAACTGCCTTTTCTTTATTTCCAAAAATGGTTTAAACCACTCGGGCACACTACCATTATTGGATTTATGGTTCCAAGACAAACCCTAAACCATTATAAATAAAGGCTTACCTACCTCTAAGCTTTCTTTAAATACGATTTTAGAATCTTACTTGAGAAATATTATGAGAATAAAAACGAAAAAGTAGCCCCCATTGATCCCGGCAGCCCACTCTTCTTGTCCGGCGACGGCTTTGAACCGGCCGGCGTTCTTTTCCCTCACGCCGTATTTCACTTTCCTTCAAAGGAGAAGAAAGAGGCTTGCGACTTTATTGACAAGGTTAATATCTGTTGTCTTTGATAAAAAAAACTTTTTGTTTCATCTTATTCATTCATCTTTATGCTAGGTTGCCGACAAACACCATCGCTTGTGTGAAGAGAGGCAGCGGCTGGGCCTCAAAAGGCAAACACTCGAGGCTCGCATCGCTCGGGTGGAGAGGAAGATACGGGCTTTGGAAAGTGATCCCTTTCAATGGGAATGGCGGAACTTTGATTCTGTCGCTGAGATCCCAAAGATGCTCCGGATGTATCTCCGTGCTAAAGGAGTCCCGGGTCCCGTGAATGCCCCGGTCTATACTGTTCCATCTGACAGCGAAGAAGAAGACGAGGAGGAGGCCAGCACCTGTCGAAAACGCGTTCGAGATTATCCCGAAGTGGATGCCAAGAACAGGGCATCCACTTCGAAAGTTAAACCGGCAATGAAGGAGCCTGTTCCTGAGCCTCTTCCTTAAATGTTCCCTAACTCTGCTCCTACTTTGAACTCGTAATGGGCTTCGGCCCCTTTTTTATTTATGGAAACTTTTGCAATTTTCCTTATTCTTCAAATATTATCGGAGATGCGTCTTTCAATGCAGGACTGGTTTAAGGGCATAAATCTTTCCGCAAATCATTCCATTATTAGGATAGAATCCGCAGCTTACTAGGAATATGATACTCTTATAAATTACAGTCTCAACTTTTCTTTTCTCCTTACCACTCTTTTTCATTTTAGCAGGTATGAAGTTCAACCTTCGATGTTCAGAATCTATGCCCGACTTCTCCAGGATCGGAATAATACACGAAGATGCCCGAAATGAGCCAAATAGGCGGCCTCTTCCACATCGCGGCTTCCTAAGATCCCAGATCCGAGCTCCATGTACTTTGATCAGGGATCTCCCAATCAGATACCAAGGAACAGCGATGGCGTTCATAGAGGCACTTGCGCTTCAACATCGGAAGCTTACGTTGGAAAAGAGGAGACTCCGAAAGAAGATTAACCGGATGAAACGCAGGTTTACTACAGTGTCAAGAGATCTTCACATCCTTGAATCTCACCCTAGAGAATGGGTCGAGCTCGGAATCTCTGACTTCGCTCGAATTCCGGACTGCATGATGCCAATCCTCGACCTTGCTGGTCAAGGAGTTGAAGTGTTCTGCTCATCAACAAGATCTCCATAACCCGAGGTGTTCGATGAGGGACATTCCATCCTTTTTTTTTTGTTTGAATAAACGCTCTATTTCCAATCCCTTGTATGTTCGCATAGTCGAACCTTTATTTGCTTCGTTTGTTCGCACAGTCGAACCTTTCCCTTTAACATAGAAATAAAACAAATTTTTATTAATAGCTGAACTCGTTTCCGAGCTGCCTACGTACCCATTTTGGGATCAAGCCACACCGTAGTTCATGTACATATAAAATGCATGTAGCTTTAAATATAAAACTTCTTTAGGTTGATCACATTCCAAGGTCGCTTGACTGGCCTGTCTTCTAAGTCTTTCAATCTGTAGACACCGTTCCGAACCACTTCGGTAACAATGTAAGGTCCTTCCCAATTAATACCGAGTTTACCGGCACCTTCTTCTTTTTCGTTGTCAAAGACACGCCTTAACACATAATCTCCCACGAAGAACGACCTACTTTTAACTTTAGAATTGTAATATCGGCTGCTGCCTACTGGTAATTCTGAATCCGAATCAAAGCTTGATCACGCCTTTCATTTATGGTATCTAGTGAATCATTAAGCATTGCTGAATTTTCTTTCTCATTTAATGGTGCTTCTGTTCGGCGAAGTCCGGGCACGTTGAGTTTGGCTGGTACTACTGCCTTCATGCCATAAACCAAAGAAAATGGAGTTTCACCGGTTGGTCGCCTAGGGGTTGTACGATAGGCCCATAGGACGGGTTGGAGTTCTTCGTACCATCCTCCCTTTAGATGATTCAAACGTTTCTTGAGATTGCTCAATATCGTCTTGTTCGCGGCTTCAGCTTGACCGTTTCCTTGCGGATATCGTGGAGTAGAGTAACTGACTTTGATTCCCCAGTCCGCACAAAAGGCATCAAACTCTTGTGAAATGAATTGTGGCCCGTTATCGGTGACTATTTCATATGGAACTCCATGTCGACATATAATATTCTTCCAAATGAAAGCCTTTACCGCTGAATCCTTGATGCCAACATATGCCTCAGCTTCAATCCACTTCGAAAAGTAGTCTGTCAAGACCAAAAGGTATTGTACACCTCGAGTTGATCTGTGCAATGGTCCAATGATGTCCATTGACCATCTCATAAACGGGTACGGGGCGGAGATGGAAGAGAATAACTCTGAAGGTTGATGGATCAATGGTGCATGGAGTTGGCAGCGCTTACATTTTTGGGCAAATTTAACACAATCTGTGATCATAGTGGGCCAATAGTATCCCATTCTTTTAACTTTAAAAGCCATAGCTCTTCCTGATGAATGACTCCCACATAATCCTTCATGCACTTCGCTCATGACGATTTCGACTTCGGGCCCAAAAATGCATAATAGGTAAGGGTCACTGACACCTCGTCTATATAATGCATCCTTTGATAGACAAAATTTCGCGCTAACAATTTTCATTTTCCTGGCCTGCCACTTATTCTTTGGGAGCTTGCCTGTCATGATGTAGTGCTTTATTGGCTCCCTCCAGTCAGTCCCCCAGTCTTTAGCCGGAATTTGGTCAACCTTGTGAAATACTCGTGGCTCCGGTTCGGGATGTTCGTTTGGTTCAAGAACATCCTCCTCGATTAACGGCTCGGTTTCTAATATCGTTTTTGGAATCACATCTTCTGCTAAGACAACGGGTTCCTTGTTAGATGTGTTTGATCCCCTTGCCTTCCTCCGTTTGTTGGGCGGAGGTTCGATCTCTGGTTCGCCACGGTCACGTGCCGCTGCTCGAGACCTTGTAACGACGAGGGTTTCTTTGTTGTCTTGAATGGTTCGCTCCGAAATGCATTCCACTGGAATAACTCTTTTTAATTCAGGATCTGATGTTGACGCCAATGCGGCAAGTGCGTCCGTAGTTGTATTCTCCCCCCGAGGTATGCGGATTAATTCAAATTTCGAGAAATTTCTAGATAGATCCTTCACCACTTCGAGGTACGCCTCCATTCTTGAGTCCTTGGCTTCATAGTCTCCATTAAATTGGTTAACTACTAATTGCGAATCACAATAAGCCACTATTTCCTTAGCTCCAACTCCTTGTGCCAATCGAAGTCCGGCAATCAGGGCTTCGTACTCTGCCTCATTGTTGGAGGCATTGAATAACAACCGGAATGACTGTTCTAGAATTTCTGATGTTGGAGACTCCAACTTGATTCCCACTCCGGATCCTTTCTTTGTTGAAGACCCATCTACATGTAATTTCCAAGTTTGGTTCTCCGGTTGCTCTATCGTTCCAGGTATTGGTAGCTCGATCAAGAAGTCTGCTAAAACATGAGCCTTCATACTGATCCGGCTTTTGAATTCTATATCGTACTCGCTTAATTCCACCGCCCATTTCGCCAAACGTCCGGACTGACTTGGACTATGAAGTATTGTTCGGAGTGGTTGGTTGGTTAATACTTCAACCGGATGGGATTGAAAATAAGGGCGCAGCTTCCGAGCCGAAGCACCAACGCGAGTGCGAGTTTTTCCATCATTGTATATCTGGTTTCCGGATCTGTCATTGACTTACTTACGTAATAAATTGGTTTCTGTACCCCGCGGTCCTCCCGAACCAAGACTCCACTAACCGCATGGTTTGAAACCGATACGTACAAATAAAGTTTTTCATCCGCTTCTGGTTTGGAGAGTATAGGTGGAGTGGTTAAGTATGCCTTAAGCTGCCCAAAAGCTTCTTCACACTTCTCATCCCAAAGGAATCCTTTGTTTCCTTTTAGAATTTGGTAGAAAGGTGACGATTTATCTGTTGATCTTGAGATAAAACGATTCAAAGCTGCGATCCGCCCAGTCAACCGTTGTACTTCCTTGAAGTTTCTTGGAGATGACATATTTAGAAAAGCGTTAATTTGATTTGGATTGGCTTCAATCCCTCTTTCTGTCACAATATAGCCAAGAAATTCTCCGGATGGGACTCCGAATGTGCACTTCGCCGGGTTCAGCTTCATTTGATATTTATTGAGAATATCAAAACATTCCTCTAAATGCTTAATGTGATCTTCTTTCTTTAATGACTTAACCGACATATCATCTATGTAGACTTCCATTGTCTTCCCGAGATGATTATGGAACATTTTGTTAACCAACTGTTGATAAGTTGCTCATGCATTTTTCAAACCAAAAGGCATTACCTTGTAACAATAGATACCTCTATCAGTGATAAATGACGTTTTTTCTTGGTCTTCGGGGTTCATCATTATTTGATTATAACCCGAGAAGGCGTCTATGAATGTTAACAGCTCCTTCCCAGCGGTGGACTCTACAAGTCGATCTATATGTGGGAGCGGAAAACTGTCTTTGGGACATGCTTTATTGAGATCTGTGAAGTCGATGCAAACCCTATCTTTTCCATTCTTCTTCTTGACAACGACAGTGTTTGCTACCCACTCCGGGTATTGCACTTCTCTTATGGACCCTATTTTCAAAAGTTTATCTACTTCGTCATTTACTATTTTTGCTCGCTCCACTCCGAGCTTTCTTCTTTTTTGCTTCACCGGCTTGAAGCTTGGATCCACGTTTAGTTCATGACAAATTATGCTTGGATCTATGTCGCGCATATCTGCCGCTGACCATGCGAATGATGTTATGTTTTTTCTCAAAAGTTCGATAAAAGCTTCTTTTATTTGGCCAGTCAAAGTTGCTCCAATTCGAATTTTCCGGTCCGATTTGTCTTCTTCCAACACCACTTCAATTACTACATCATCTTTTTTCTGCCCGCTAGGAAATTTTGTTCTTAGTTCCTCTTTTGCGGGCTTCGCTAATTGCTATTGAATCTTCATACGGTGGCTAGCTAGATAACACGTCCGTAAAGCTTCTTGATCTCCCCGAATTGTTTCCACTCCTCTTGATGTTGGAAATTTGATACATTTATGATATGTAGAGGGGACTGCTTTCATTTGATAAATCCAGGGAGTCCCGAGGATGATGTTGTAAGCTGCGGGCTTATCGAAGACAACGAAGTCCACGATCTTCGATACCTTTTTGGCAAGGACCGGTAGCTTGATTGTCCCAAGAGACATGGCTGACTCACTTGTTAATGCAACTAATGGAGACGGAGGTCCTACTATGTCCGCCCGACTAATTCCCATTCTTTCTAAGGTACTTAAAAAGATCAGGTCGACCGAAATGCCTGTATCTATAAGGATCCTTGATACTTCAAAGTTGGCAACGTCTAGGGTAATGACTAGGGCATCATCATGAGGTCTTTCGAGGTGCCGCGTTTCTTCTTCATTATATGATATTGATGCACCTTGAAAATCGACTTCTTCACTCAAGCTTGCTTTGAGTAGGACATTTCGTCTATGTTTCTTGATGGAACTTATCGAATCTCGACAAAATTTGGAACCTCCTAGAATAACATTGATCTTACCCTTAGAATTTCTTGGTTCTTCCTCCTTGGTTAATCTTGGTCTTTTGGAATTTTGATCTTTGGAATTTTCCTTTGCTTCGTGGTATTCCTTCACAAAATCTTTTATATCGAATTTGGAAAGATCTCCACTGGCCCAAAGCTCTGCGAGGTGCCTTTTAAGAACGCTACAATCCTTGGTTAAATGTCCGGTTACTTTATGAATGTCGCAATATAAACTTTCATCATGGACCCAAGTGTTTGATCTTCCTTTCCCTTGGAATTGCTTTCCGACGGTACTGTTGAAGGGTTGCGACCCAAATTTCTTTGGTCCTTTGTTTTCCCTGGGTTCGAATTTCTTGGTAGGGACGGTGATTGCCGGCTTCTCTTGCTTATTTCTTTTGGCAAAATTTTCTTTTTCGTCCTCTACCTCCATCCAGTTGTTTGCGCGGAAGAGTGCATCCTGAATTGTGTCTGGTTTATGAAGTATTAAATCTTCTTTAAATCTTGAATCATGTCGCAATCCTTTTCGTAAGGCAGATAAAGCTGATTGTTGTGAGATTCTTGGGAGCTTTGACAGCACTCCTTTGAACTTGGTGATGAAAACTCGAAGTGATTCATTTGATCCTTGTGATAAGTTCCAAAGATCGGCATCCGAAACGCTTTTATCCATAAGGATGGAATATTGCTTTAAGAATACAGCTGATAGCTCGTCGAAATTGCTAATCGAACCCGGCTCTAATTGGGTGAACCACATTAAAGCTTGGCCGCATAGATTTTCCAAAAAAAGCTTGCAGTAACCTGCATCTTCATCAGCTTCATCCAATTCGACTCTTCCAGCAGCGATCAGAAAAGCTTCGAGATAGCTCTTTGGATCCTCCAATCCGATGTAAGGGTCCAACTTGAGCTTCCGGGAATCTTTGATTCTCAAACTCGCAATTCGCGAGATGAAAGGTGTTCGCCTAGCTTCTTCAATGACTCGATTGATATCCGGCTCCGAACTTGTAGCCTGATGGAACTTTGACTTCATTTCTTTTAGTTCTTGGCTAACCTTCCTCATAGTCTCGAACTGGTCGAGGTTTTCCTGCTCGTATTGATCTGCAAGTTGAGCTTCATCTTCGAGCTGTGCCTCTCCATCCAATGGCTGAACTACATTATTAGTAGTACCAGGAGTTGTTTGTCTGCTGGTTTCATTTCGCGCAATGGAACTTGGCGAGTTGAGTATCCTCCTTCAGATTCCCACAGGATTTCCTGCACTTAAAGAGCGAACACGAGTTTGTATAGTATTGACGTTTTGACTAAGAGATACCTGGGATGTTTGCAACGTATCGACAACCTTTTCCACATCCGAGAACTTTTGTGATATGTCCGACATGGTTTGCTGCATAGCTTTGAGGGTTTCGGCCAATGATGTCTCAACGGCGTCTCCTCCGGACATTGCTGCTTATCTCGGGAATGTAGTAAAGAAAAATCTGACCACTCAAAAATCCTCTTTCCCCACAGACGGCGCCAAAATGTGGATGTCGGATTCACACACTCAAGTATTTTTATTAGTAGGAAAGATTATTCTTGAGGGACAAAAAATAAGAACGTAAAAGGCTTATGAATTGCTACAAAAATTGCTATAGTATTTCTTGCTCAAGAGAGAGATCCCCTTTACATGGCCATTGGCCTTTATATTTATACATAGAGAAACGACATTAAAATGAATAATTAAGTACAATTATTCCCTCTTAAATGTGTCCGTTTTGATCTTTGACTTTAATGCTCAACGTTTGAATTTGAGTTAACTCTGATCTTCATGGGCCTCGCCTTTTGGCCCAAGTGTCCTTGAACCGACTTACCCGTGTCTTCTACACCGAACTCACGTCGAAGCGCAGTCACTTCGGATTCTCGAAGTGGTGATAACCACCTCGTCCGTTCCTTCGGCTCGCGGGTCCAATGGGGTTTATCCTTTATGGGCCATTATCTTGACTACGTGGCAATCTTTGGTTGGTCTCGGACTTCTGGTGCGGGATCCGACACCAACAGTGGACAGCTATACCAAACTGTTATTGAGCTTCTCAGCCCAATCACTCCTCCTTCGCCTCATGCGGGTCAAGATATTGTTAAGTGGATGCACAAAACAGGGGAGTATCAATCCTCCTTCTCGTCTAAGTATACATGGAATCTCATCAGGGACACTTCCACAAAGGTATCCTGGTCTACCTTGGTTTGGTTTCCTCAAGGGGTTCCAAGGTACTCATTCATCACTTAGCTTGCTGTCAAGGATCGTCTATCAACTGGCCAAAGAATGTGTCGTTGGGGCCACATACAATTCTGCCCGCTTTGTGGTGAGCGCGATGAGACAAGGGATCATATTTTCTTTGCTTGTCCTTATGTGTTTGCAATTTGGTCTACTCTATGCACTCCTCTCTTGTGGCGTCATACTACTCCAGATTGGCATGACACAGTTCGTGCGATTCTAGCAAAGCAGTCTCCAAGAATCGACATTATCCTCGTCCGTATGGTCTTCCAAACAACTATTTATTTTGTGTGGAGGGAACGCAATGGTAGAATTCACAATTCTAGCCAACAACGCTACCGGAATCTGACGAAGCAGATCGCCTCCGACATCGCTCTACGCATCCAAAGCCTCAACTACGACTCGTAGCACAAGAACGCCCCTCTCTTGGCCCGCTGGTCCTCTCTTTGCAGCTCCATCGTGTAAACTGCATTTGTTTAGCCTCTATTTTTCTAATTTCTTTGTAAGGTTTGATATGGTCCCATAACAAGCTCCAAATCAAACCAAGCCATACCGAACTCTTTGTACATATTTTTTCTTTTTGTTGATAAATAAATTTAACATTTCAACAAAAAAAAAAAAAAAAAAAATCATGCTCTATTTGAGTGCTCACATTCTCAGAAAATCTGGGAATTATCCGTAATACCTTTGGTATCAGGTAGTTTTCCTCTAAGCTTAGAATTTTCAAATCTACATTATCTTTATTTTCAAATGTCTCCAAATAGATCGATTGAGAGGAAGATTAAACGAGAGACTTGTAAAATCAAAGTAAAAGAGTAGCTATTCTTGATTTCAACTCAAACCTGTAACGAATCATGTAGAATTTCATAGATCTCTTTGTTTTGGGTTTTGATTTTTGATGACTTTTTTCGTGAGCGTGGTTGCGAGTAGATCTGACGAAGCTTTTGATTTGGGACCCTATGGCAAGCGTTGTGGCTGTGAGGTCTAGGAAGATCCAGCCCAATCCTGCAATTTGAAGATCTCTGTCAATGTTGTACCCAAGTTAGTTGCAGATTATTAGATCTAAAAGCTTTTCTTGGATTTGGAGACAAAAAAAAAGAGAAGAGGAGAAATGATCTAAAAGCTTTTCTTGGATTTGGAGACAAAAAAAGAGAAGAGGAGAAATAACGTGAGTTTGAGGAGTGTGAGATTGGTGATGTGGATTAATGACATGGATAATCAAATTTTTATTTATTATTTTTAATTAAAAACGAATTAAAAATTATTAATTAAAAAAAACTAATGAAAGGTGTTAATTGTAATTACACAAATGCTCAAAACATATGAGTAATTTTTAGAAAATGTATGATATTCTAGTAATATTCGAACTTTTGGTTAACATCTGAGTAAATATTTATATCTTTATTGGTATTATCTACATTGGGCCTGATTGGAAGGAGCTTTAGATGTTGTAGAAAGCCAATTTTTCTTTCTAAAGCCAAATAGCAAATCAATCATTCTTTTACTTAAAAAAAAAAAGCTACAGCACACAAAATAAAAAAAAAAAGAAATATATAGGCTTTGTAAATCAAATTTTCTACCGCACCCAAAAATGAGCTGTGAGATATTTTCTCTTTCTTCTCTCCACTGTTCTTTCATTCTTTTGCTTTCTGACTTTTTTTTGGTTATAATATATTTCTAATATTTATTTATTTCCAAAATATTTAATTTTACATAATAAATACGTAAAGTTACAACATACAACTAATATTTACCAATCAAACTTTTATTTTAAAACTCACAGCTACAATTGTATAGGTACAACAAGAAAATCAACAGTCTAAAGTCTACAGCAAAAAAATCTGGGAATTATCCCCAATACCTTTGGTATCATGTAGTTTTCCTCTAAGCTTAGAATTTTCAAATCTTATATTCGTTAGTTCGAAAATAACGATTAATTTACCGGAAGCAAAAAATGAGAAGACGTAGTTGAAATATCGAATTATTTTATATTTATATGTTTACATTGTTTCTATGAGTAACGGGTATGAATTGGGTTTTAATTGCGAGCTGAATGTTGCGGGTTGCGGATTTTAATTTGGTTTACTCTAGTGGTTTCTTGGTTTCGCATCGGGTTTATGTCCTAAATCAAGTTATCCAACTTCTATGTGGAACCATATTTAGATCTTTTGGATTTTTGGAAATAGGTTTGGAATTGTTGGTCTATGTGAAAATAGAACTGACACTGGAATTATGTGTGGTTGTGGTGCTATGTGAAACTTACGAGAAAAAATAGATTGTTTATCCCAACTTTGAAAACATTGATTAAATGACGAATTTTTGTTGACTTGATCATTTGAGGCATGTTTAATTAGTTGAGTATCATTAGAATTTTTTAGTATTAATTTAATTAGTTGTTGAATCTATGATACTTAAATTTTTTTTGTTAAATTTGTATGTTTAATGGTGAAACTCAATGGGTATCACTAAAATGAAAAAAAAAATTTATAATTTATTTTTAGAAATTAAAATAAAAAAGATCATTGTTCTCAATGGCTTGTCCTACTTTGCTTAACTTGTACATTTGTTAATCCAGTTAGTATCTACACCAAAACATCAACCCCTTAACTTCAGGTTTTGTGATCCACATGTTGAATCAACCAAATCAAGAAACAACGTTTACAGCTTCAGAAATTAAAATGACTAAAACAAGAAAACCCCAATTTGTTGATTCAAACCCCTAATTTTTCTTGTAAAAGAAGGAGATGGAATCAAAACCTTGCCGTTGATTACTCCATTCTCAGAAGGAGAAATACATGGATGCAAACGTCCTTTGAGTCTATACAAGTGACTGCAAAAAACCCAGAAATCAGATTTTATCAATCTTGAAAAAATCTAAGCAGAAGGAAGATAAGATCGGAGAAGTGAAGAGAGACGACTAACTAGCCGTGGAGTTGAGCAGAGACGATGACCGGAGAACATTCAAGAATCAAACTTACGACGGCTGGTTCTTGGAAACTGCCGTAGACGAAGACGTTGTGCGACGGAGATTGATCAGAGCTAGTCATTCTTCCCGATTAATTTTTTTTCCTCCACTCAGAAGGTGACATCTGTGGAACTGAACCGATCCAGAAAACTCAATGGACTGATACGATCCAACCCATTTTCTGTCCAAATTTATTTTCTTTTCATTTTTTTAATGAGGTGAAACCCACCCAAACTCACCAATAAACATGAAGAAGTTCTAACAATCGGTTAAATAAAAGTTCTATATTTAAATCTTTATATTGTATGGTTAGTAACTTATAAATCTTTATGTTGAATGTTGCGGGTTGCGGATTTTAATTTGGTTTACTCTAGTGGTTTCTTGGTTTCGCATCGAGTTTATGTCCTAAATCGAGTTATCCAACTTCTATGTGGAACCATATTTAGATCTTTTGGATTTTGGGAAATCGGTTTGGAATTGTTGGTCTATGTGAAAATAGAACGACACTGGAATTATATGTGGTTGTGGTGCTATGTGAAACTTACGAGGAGAAATAGATTGTTTATCCCAACTTTGAAAACGTTGATTAAATGATGAATTTTTGTTGACTTGACCATTTGAGGCATGTCGATAAGTAAACAGGAAGAAGTTCTAACAGTCGGTTAAATAAAAGTTCTATATCATCTAATCCTGTTCGGTAAAATTAAACATTATTTTTTGTTTGAATAATACTTTTATTAAAACATTTATAATTCAAATCAATTTAAAGTTTTCTTTAAAATGATTATTTAATTTTTATAGATTTCACATATTATATATATATTTTAAACATTTTTTCCGTTAAATATTCTAAACGTTTAATAAACTTTAAATAACTATAATATTTATCTTTCAATAAAGTATAATATTAATAATGTCCTAAGATTTCTCCTTTTCTTAAGTAATTAGAATTGATGGAAATATATTAGATAAAGAAATGCTAATAATTAAGAATCTTAATTAATTGATAATAGTTAATGCCAATGGCATTCTTTGTAAATAAATTGCAACTTGAGGATTTATTTCATAAAGTGTTGCAAAAATGTATATATAGATGAGTTAAATAAGGTTTGACACTTCTATATATATAGATGAGTTAAAATATCATTATATAAAGTAGGTATTAAAATTAAAAGGGAGAGGGATGGAGAAGGCGACGGCGTTAGAGTTGTGACCCGACCATGCGTTTGCTGTTTCAAGGAACGGCGGATCTGGTGTCTCTAGTGGAAATCGAAGGTCCTTGGTGGTGGTTTAACGGGAGTTTTGTTGGTGGATTAACGGGAGATTTGTTGGTGTCTCTGGTGGAAATTGAAGGTCCTTGTTGGTGTATAAATGGGATATTAATTCTCAGGGTTTGTGGGTTTGATCCGGTTTCGATTGGCAAAAGTTTTGCTTGGGTTTCGATTGGAAATGGGGAAATCAGTCGGTGGAATTGGGTTTGTTTTGGTCTTTCTGGGGAACGAGGTTTTGGTCGGATCTGGGTGATTCAAGTCAGAATCGGGGTCGGAGAATTAGAGATGGGATTTGATGGCAGGTTTTGGTGGTTTCGTTGGGATTTGATGGTGGGTTTTGATGGCAAGTTTTGTTGGTTTCTTTGGGATGAACTATATTTCAGGGCAAATAAGAGGTGGGTCTCCATATACGGAGGTGAATGTCTAAGGAGTGAGGTCATGGTGTTTGAAAATAGAAGTGAAGAAGCTTGGGATCGGAGAGGGGTCGACGAGAGAAGCAACAGTCAGGGTTTTGTCGGAGTCTATAGAGGGTATCAAATGGGTGTGATTGGGGAAGAGCTCACGGTGGTAGAGTTATACATATTTTATCTGATTTCAATGGGTACAGCTCAAAGGAGTAGAAGAATTCTACGATATCAGTTTCTATGGACAGGAGTGGAGAGTCGGGTGTTAAGACCAGAGATGTTTTTTCATCTTATTTGGGAGATTGATATCTCTCGGAGATCTCAGGTGAGTCACTTGGTTTTAAATGAGCTCAATCTTTCATATCTGGAAAGGTTTATATCGGTAGCGATCGTGGTGCAAAAGGGCAAAGGTTTACGGCTGGAGAAATTATTTCCGGTTGTAATTTCATTGGGTGAGTTTTGGTCAATTGATGAGGGAAATTCAGAGGAAGTACAAAGAGTAAGCGAGCGGAGAGAGATTCTAGAAGCCTTATCAAGGTTTCTTTACTATCTGATAAAGGCTAGAAGAGCTAAGATTTCACGGTGGGGTTTAATGGTCATAATAGTGATTGATTTTTGCGGTTCCATGATTTACTTTGAAGGAGATATAGATTTGAAGATGGGTGTATATAAATCAGTGTCACAGCCTGGTGGTATTGCTCACCTCATCTCATTTTCAGCAATTCAAAGCATCAACGATTTATTTTTAGCCTTGGACTTCATAATTCTTGGGTTTTATTGGTTGTATCTTTTTCTTGGGTTTATATTATTCTGGTTTCTTATTGTTTTGGTGGAAGTGATGCCTCAAAGCTCCATGGTTAGTCAAGGATCCCATGGAAACATCATGAGCAACATGGTTAATAATTCTCTCTCGGTCTTTATTTTAGCCTTTTATGTTGGTTTCAATTCTCAGATCCTATATGTAAGCTATATTATCTGTGTTATTGAAATATTAATAAAAGGAATGTATCGTTTGGACATGATGGTTATTGATGGTGGTCGGAATTTGCTTCGATTATGGTTTTTTTTCCGGTTGTATTTGGGGTTTGAGTTTTTGGGTTTGAGCTTTGGTGGAATATATATTGTGGATTGGGAGGTGTTGTTATTGGAATTTGAGATTGTTTCAGTTGCAGGTTGGTCTTGGACTACGGATCAAAGAGGTTTTCGGTTGAAAACGATTGAGGAGAGAAGGTCAGGTGAAGGAGTTTTTAACAGATGGTTTTCCGGTGATAGGAGAAGGAGGGCGTTGAGTACTCTTCCATGGGCTATTGTGGGTGGTCGGAATATTTCTAAAAGTTATGATGTGGGTAGGTTGATTTTGGATTTTGAGTGTATGGAGTGGAGTTTCATTGGTTGTAACAAACGTTTTTACAATAGTTTGATTTCGGGTTTTTCATGGTTGGATGTGGATACTTTAAGGGTAAGAATATCAATGGTCAATTGTAATTTGGTTTCTCTAAGAAATAATCAAGGGAATGAAGGGCATAACCCGACGCACCATGGCACGGTGAAGAGATTAACAGGTGGACGCAACCCACTTAATCGAAAGGTTGATAATAAATGAAAGTTTTAAGTTGGAATTGTCAAGGGTTAGGAAATAAGGCAACAATTGGGTATCTTCGGGATTTGTGGAAGCAACATAGGCCGGATTTTTTATTTCTGTCGGAAACTAAACAATCTTCTTCTTTTATGGAAAAATTTGTAGGTCACTTTGGTTATAAAAATTTAAAAACGGTGGATCCTATTGGTTGTAGTGGCGGTTTAGCCCTTTTTTTTAATAATGATTATCATGTTTCGGTTTTATTTGCAAGTAATCGTGTGATCGATATTGAAGCAAACTTTAAGGGCAAAGTAATTTATCTCACTTTTGTTTATGGAGACCCGGTTCCTAGTAAGCGGGAACAAGTGTGGGAGCGGTTAACTAGAACCGGTTTATCTCGGGATTCTCCGTGGTTTTTAATTGGTGATTTTAACGAATTAACTGGAAATCATGAAAAGCGAGGGGGTAAATTAAGACACGTGTCTTCTTTTATCCCGTTTAATCTAATGATTCAAAATTGTGGTCTTCTGGAATTTCCTTATATCGGCGATTGGTTGTCTTGGCGGGGGTGGCGGGATAAAAAACCAATACGATGTCGTCTAGATCGGGCTCTAGCGAATGAAGATTGGCATGAATTATTCTGCAACACATTTGTAGAATATTTACAAATGGTAGCTTCTGACCATTCACCGGTCTTAGCTACGATTGCGGATAAGATGCCACGCGGGAAACATAGTTTCAGGTTTGACAAAAGGTGGATAGGGAAAGAAGGTTTACTGGAGACAATTGCAGATGGTTGGAATTTTGATTCTGAACCAGGCGACGGGAAATTTGTGGAAAAGTTGACTAATTGTCGGCGAGCTATTTCGCAATGGCGACGAGAGTTGACTCCCTATGGTCGGCAAACGATTGAAGATTTAAAATCGGAACTATATGCAGCGCAAAGAGACGATAGGCGATCACGGGAAGAAATTACGGATTTAACATTACGGCTGAAAGAGGCCTATCGGGACGAGGAATTGTACTGGCACCAGAAAAGCAGAAGCTCTTTGATGCAATTAGGGGACAATAACTCAAAATATTTTCACGCTTTAACGAAGCAGAGACGGGCGAGGAATCGAATCACGGGTTTACATGATGAGAATGGGACATGGTTAACGGAAGATAAAGAGGTTCAAAATATAGCGGTTTCCTACTTTAAGACTTTATTCACTACAACAAAACCTGAGGTTTTTGAGGATGCATTGGAAGAAGTACAAAGTCTGATCACGGATCAGAATAATGATTTTTTAATAGCCCCGGCAACAGAGGGTGAAGTGAGAGCAGCACTTTTTATGATGCACCCGGAGAAGGCACCGGGGCCAGATGGTATGACGGCATTGTTTTTTCAGAAAGCATGGGCTACCATTAAAGTAGATCTTTTATGTTTGGTTAATTCTTTTTTAGAGGATGGGAATTTTGACAAACGGTTAAATACGACAAATATTTGTCTTATTCCAAAAACGGAAAGACCGACTCGGATGACGGAACTACGACCTATTAGTCTCTGCAATGTTGGTTACAAGATTATATCAAAGATTCTTTGCCAAAGACTAAAGACAGTACTACCAAAACTGATCTCGGAAACACAATCAGCTTTTGTAGAAGGACGGTTAATTTCGGATAACATTCTTATTGCACAAGAGATGTTCCATGGGTTACGAACTAACCCATCATGTAAAGGAAAATTCATGGCAATTAAAACTGACATGAGTAAGGCTTATGATAGAGTGGAATGGATTTTCGTTGAAAAAGTTTTAACCAAACTGGGGTTTTGTGGAAAATGGATTAGTTGGATAATGTGGTGTATCACTACTGTCCAATATAGGGTTCTTCTTAATGGACAACCTCGAGGACTAATAGTACCAGAGAGGGGTTTACGGCAAGGAGATCCGCTGTCTCCTTATCTATTTATTCTTTGTACTGAAGTATTAATTGCGAACATACGGAAAGCAGAACGGGATAAATTAATTACGGGTATCAAGGTGGCAACTGCAAGCCCATCGATTTCTCACCTGCTTTTTGCGGATGATAGTCTATTTTTTTGTAAGGCTAACAAGGATCAGTGTGGGGTAATCTTGGGGATCTTAAAGCAATATGAAGCGGTCTCGGGACAACAAATAAATTATTCCAAATCTTCGATCCAGTTTGGGCATAAGGTAGATGACGGTGTGAAGGAAGATATCAAATCTACCTTAGGTATCTCTAATATTGGTGGTATGGGTTCATATCTTGGGTTGCCAGAAAGTCTCGGTGGTTCAAAAACAAAAATTTTCTCTTTTGTTAGAGACAGGTTACAGACAAGGATTAACGGATGGTCGGCAAAATTTTTATCAAAAGGTGGGAAAGAAGTGATGATTAAATCGGTAGCTGCGGCATTACCAACTTATGTTATGTCGTGCTTCAGACTACCGAAAACAATCACTTCTAAACTCACTAGTGCGGTTGCTAATTTCTGGTGGAGCTCGAATGGTGCCTCCAGAGGTATGCATTGGATGGCTTGGGATAAATTATGTATTAATAAATCGGAAGGAGGGATAGGATTTCGAAACGTCGATGATTTTAATTCGGCCTTACTTGCAAAACAGTTGTGGCGGTTGATCACGGTTCCGGATTCTCTCTTTGCGAGGGTTTTTAAAGGGCGGTATTATAGGAAATCCAATCCTTTGGAAAATATAAAGTCATATTCCCCATCGTATGGGTGGCGGAGTATATGCTCAGCTAGATCTCTGGTTAGTAAAGGACTTATTAAAAGAGTCGGATCTGGGAATTCCATCTCAGTTTGGGAGGATCCGTGGATTCCAGCTCAATTCCCGAGACCAGCAAAAAGTAATGGATCTATTAATGACCCATCTTTAAAAGTTAACATGCTTATAGATAGTCGATCTAATTTTTGGGACATTGATCTCCTTAAAGCGGTCTTTGACCAGGAAGATGTCGAGTTAATAAGTGCCCTACCGGTGGGTGCGCCAACCAAGGAGGACACCTTG
The DNA here is from genome assembly GCF_000004255.2 of Arabidopsis lyrata subsp. lyrata. Lineage (NCBI taxonomy): Eukaryota > Viridiplantae > Streptophyta > Magnoliopsida > Brassicales > Brassicaceae > Arabidopsis > Arabidopsis lyrata. The sequence continues at coordinate 17,972,641 of NW_003302549.1, read as the reverse complement.
GGTTGGCATTTTACAAAATCCGGCAAATATTCAGTTAAGTCGGGGTATCATACCGCACGGTTGGATAAGTTGGAAACCAACTCATCTTTCATTGGGCCAGATTTCAATAAGCTAAAGGCTCATACTTGGAAAGTGCAGTGTCCACCTAGGATACGTCATTTTTTATGGCAAATCTTAACGGGTTGTGTACCGGTTACAGAGAACTTACGAAAAAGAGGAATTGATTGTGACACTGGTTGTGCCAGATGTGGTGCACTGGAGGAAACAGTCAATCACACACTCTTTCAGTGCCATCCTGCAAGACAGGTTTGGGCACTTTCTCAGATTCCTACGGTTATGGGGACTTTTCCCACAGATTCTATTTTTGCAAACTTGGATCATTTATTTTGGAGAATACCATCGGAGTTTGATTCTATAGCTTTTCCTTGGATTATTTGGTATATTTGGAAAGCACGGAATGAAAAATTGTTTGAAAATGTGGATAACGATCCGTTAGAGGTTTTACGGTTAGCGGAAAGAGAGGCACAATTGTGGCACTCAGCTCAAGTGGAGCTTCATACTGAAACTCAGGCTTCAGTGGAATTTCCAAATCGGCCTCAAACGAGGGGGGTGTCCCTAGATTCGGATTTTACAGGATACCGTTGTTTTGTGGATGGATCCTGGAAAGACAGCGACAAGTTTTCCGGGATAGGGTGGTTTTGTACACCATCAAACGGTGAGCCATCAACAATGGGAGCTGCCAACCTCCGTAGAAGCCTATCTCCGCTACATGCCGAATTCGAGGCCCTCCTTTGGGCGATGAAGTGTATGATTGGTGCAGATAATCAAGAGGTAGCATTCCTTACAGACTGTTCTGACCTGGTGAAGATGGTGTCTTCCCCAACCGAATGGCCGGCCTTCTCAGTGTATCTGGAGGAATTTCAGAGCGACAAGGAAGAGTTCTCTACCTTCTCTTTATCTTTAATTTCTCGTTGTGCAAATGCAAAAGCGGATAATCTGGCACGAAAAATTCGTACGGAACCGCTTCATATCACTTATGTAAACAACATTCCACAAGAATGGCTCTTTTGAGCACTATTTAATTACAGATGACAAAAAAAAAAAAAAAAAAAAAAAGATGAGTTAAAAATTTGATTCTGCAAGCAATTTTGAAAATAATAAATAATAGATTGTACCGCAATATTTTCATAGAGATTGTAAAATGAAAATATAGACTCCACACACGAATTGAATTTGGTATTATTATATACCAAATATATGTTCATAACATATTTGATTATGTGAATAATTGGTAAATTCCGTAATTAGCTCAAACAAATCTCTAATTGAATTTGGTACTACAGTACGGATTGAATTTCATTTATTACAAAATCTAATTGAATTTGCTACTACAGTACGTATTAAATTTCATTTATTAACTTAAAGACAATACTCTAAACTCGACCTATACTCAACGGCGGACCTACTAAGGGAAAATGGAAGTCAACTGACCCACCTTAAATATTCAAATATATACTAATGCAGTAGAATAATAAAAATCTTTGTAGCAAAGTTGGTTAATCCATCATAATTGACCCACCTAAACTCAAGTTCGATTCTATACTCTAACACTTTTATGTAATTTTTTTTTGTTTTTTACATCTTCAATACATGTTTTCTGTTTTGTATTTACTGATTTTTTTTTCTTATTTATAAAAAAATCAAAGCATTTATTGGAACTTGTACAACTTTTTAATTAACCATGACAAAGTAGAAATGTTTTTATGAAAAAAATCACATTTGTTAAGTGTTTGTGTAATAATATAAAACAAGAAATTATATGATATAATTGAAAAAAAAATTTTGACCCCGGTAAAAAAAATTTCTGGGTCCGCCACTGCCTATACTATAGTAGACCAGTACTGGAAAAGAGAAATTTGATAGCTTTTCATTCAGGTAACTTTCACCACTAATTATAACTTCTTTTTGTATTTTAGATATTCTAATGATTTTGTGCAGTTTACAACTAACTAATTATGCATTTAGGAATTAAATTTTATTATTTCTATCATATGCAGGTTTTGAACATCATAGCAGTGCTTAAACGATAATACAGAAGAAAAGTCATTAATAGTTTCATGAATAAGAGTTGTAAACAAACTCATTGCAAATTTGTTTAATTCTTTAGAGTTCGATAGAAACTCTTATGTTATATAAACTTTTCTATAAATTTGCTTAATTTTTAAATTCATTGAACATTTATTTCATTATTAATCAAATGCATCAAATCAACATGTTTTGAAAAGCTTAATGAGTTATGTTTTGAAAAGCTTAATGAGTTATGTATTAGGTACTAACCTTTATAGTCATGTTTCAACAGAGGTAATTGCATGCCGTCTGATAATTCTTGGTTAGCTTGTTTTCATTATATTGATTTACTCTTACTCCATATACATGTCTGTACCAAAAACCTGCAGATCATTTTATATTCAGATTAGAGATGTACTTTATAAAGTTTGATCCGAATTTGATATTAGTTTCGGAATCTGATAAAAGTTTAAGATTGCAAATCATATAGTTTATAATCTATATCTGAAACAATGCAAATATACAGTCATAAGATTAGATCAATCAAAGATTTTGCAGAGCCATTCATTATTTCATTCGACGATTTTAAAATTGTCTGTATAATTTGTTGAATTTCTTACAACATAACGATTCAATCACTAATCAATTGAAGAACTAAATTCATCGATTTGTATAAGATATCCGATTAAATTTGAGAATTTGGCGTACCTTAAATCGAATTTCCAATTCCACTGCTCCGGAACACAATCGATGAACTAATTGAATGCCTTCTTCAATTCCGAAATTGTTTGAGACTAATGAAATTGCATGATTTATCATTCTTTCAGCTGAAGTAAGAAGAATTGACAGAGAAATCGTCGGGTGATGTTTATTACAATAATTCTGATTTCTCCTCCATTGTCAGCAATCGAAATTGAAGCAGAAGCAGATTCTTGATTATGGTTTTTTTTAAGACATCGTCGACATATTGTTTTTTTTTAGACATTATTTTCTGTTTCCTTTAAATTATTTATGCTATTATTAAAAATCAAACCAAAGCAACTTAATTAAAGATTGGACCTATATTTAAAATTGAACCAAGATTTGCCCCAAAAATAAACTCTCACAAACTAATAATACAACAATAAAAAAAAAACAAATGTTGCATAAGTTAATTATTAAATTTTCTAAGTAAATTATTTAAATATACAAACAAACCATACAATTTTATTTAGACTCTCAACATTTATATATACACTACAATATTATCTCCTCTTATATTATGAAAATATTTTTCCTAACTAAGTAAATATAATACAACATTTAATACTATTTACAAATAAATTAATCATGCTATGACATAAATTTTATAATTTTGACTTTATTCTATTATTTGCTTTTTAATACAAAATTTATATTTTAATTTTATAAAAGAAATTTCACATCCGTGCTATAGCACGGGTTACGATCTAGTTATTTCTTTATATACGTATATTTTTCTTCTTATGTTTTTAAGTTGTTAAAAACAAAATTTTTGTTTACCATATGACAACATCTCTTATCGAAATCTAGGTATAATTTCTTTACATTTATCTTTTTACATTTTAAAACTTTGTAAATTTACCATTTTTTTATAATTATCTTTTTTTCCTTTTTTAATTATTAAAAATCAAAAACTGATTTAACACATGTCAAAATCTTATATCGAAAGATTTAACACGTGTCATAATCACGTGAGTTACTAACTTTGAAAACCATACTTTATATAATAAAAATATATTTAATATAGTTTATAATTAATAAAATATTATATTTTTATCAATCCTTTTAATTACTCTCAATTGAACAGAGCTTTTTTTTTTTGGACAAACTTAGCATTTTATATTAAAGATAAGGTTAACCTCCAAAGACGGAGAATACAACGAGGCTACAAGGAGCCCAAACATCTAATACCACGACCAACAAAGTGATCGAGTAAGAAGATAAACTAAGAACAACAACAAATCTCAAACAGAGACTTAGGGATAAGGGTGAACTCAAGAGTTCTACCAACGCAGAATCTAAACAAGGGCCACCGATAAAGCAAACATCTTCAAAACAGTAGTCTTTGCCGAAACCACAAGGAGGAGGAAACAAAGCCTCCAAAGTCAAACAGCCAACAAATGTTGAACGGGAACCATCATGAATAATAATCCGCGCTTCTGCTCCAAGCAAAACAGTCTTGACAACAATGCTCCCTATAACAATACCACTCAACACAAGTGAAGTATTTGGGAGGATAATAAGCTCCATAAAGGAGAGATGAGGACTATAAAAATCCCGATGAACCAGAATAACTGGAACGGAGAAAGAGAGCGAAGATCTCTTTCCAATCTGCCACAAGGAGGCTTCTAACATAGCCAAATTGAAGTAGAATCTGCATACTGCAGTAAAGGTTCGCACTAAGGCGATAATGGTGCCACGAGAGAGCACAAGTTTGGATCCAAAAGAATCCAAAGTAATCAAATTCCACAAAGCCAAAGCTACACTCTCCACAACCATCCAATAACTTCTCAAATTAGAAGAATCAGAGAGCGGAGAAAAGGAGCGTACCTGGGGGAATATGATAGGGGGGATGGTGTGTGAGAAGGAGAGCGAGCAAGCAAATCTGCTGACGACGAGGCGTGGCTTGACGAACTCAGATGGCTTTAGGCGAAGCGTGTCAAGGGATTGTGAGAAAGGGCTCGAAAGAGGAACAAGAGTGGGCTGAATGTTAGGATTGTAAGACCCAATAAAAAGACCCTCCTCTTTTGGCCCAATAAGTAACCATGGCCCAATAACAAAACCACCCACATTTGGCCCAAACAGTGAAACCCTAGGTTCACCTTTGAGGAGCGTGGGATGAGGAGTGTGTCGGCGGCGGCTTGAGCGGTGAGGAGCAACAGCGGCAAAAGACAGCGAAACAACCTTTTGGCAAGGAGGAGCAGGTCTCGATGGCGGCGGCGATGGGGGATTGGAAACACTGGGAAATCGTTGAGGATCGGAGAGGTGTTGAAGGAGGAGGAGCTGAGCAAGAGCTTCTTCGGATGAGGGCCAGATCTGGGGATCCGGTGGATCCGGTGGCTCTGGCGGAGTTGGTGAAGACGGAGGCTCCGGTGGTGGTGCGGGAGGAGGTCTCAGACCATGGTAGGGGACCGAACAAATCGGGAAACAGTGAGAGAGACTTGACATCGGGAGAGAAAAGAGAGCCATCTCAGGTAGTAAACTCGCCTGAAAACTGCCACGTCACCGGAAAACGAGGCCCACCTGAGAGATCTAATCTTAGAAGCAAACTCCAATCACAAGAAGAGGCTGCCGGAGGAGGAACGCCGGTGAAAGGAGCTCATTCCGTCAAGCTGTGGGTCTTCTTGGTCTTTGTGCCTGGGAGAAAAGCTATAGAGCTTTCTTTCTCTTTTCTCTCTCTAAATTTTGTCAAAAAGAGAGAAAGCTGAAAACTACTTTGCCGTCCGGAATTCTTTCCGGCTTCCGTCTCCCATTAAGGATTATCATCTGGCAACTACCATTTCTTTTCGGTGTTGGCCAGCTCTTGTCCGACATCATTCGGCTTTCACAGCGATGGTGGTCAGCTTTGCCATCGGCGCTCCTTTGCTACGTTTTGTTTTTTTTTCATAAATTAGTTTTGTTTTCAATAAATCTCATTTATTTGAGATGTGTTGGTGATAATGATTAAAGCGTTTTTCGCTTTCTGTTGTTTCACTACAAGAAAACATGCCTTTTGCGACCCCCAATAGAGTCTTTAAACGGTCGCTAATTGCTGTTTTGCGACTTCTTTGCGACTGCACAAATTGGTCGCTAAAAAACGGTCGCTAATTACAATGGTCGCACTGTCGTCGCAAATAAGCGACGCCTTTAAGACTGTATCATTTAGTCGTATTTTAAAGACTAAATTGTGACAGGTAATTATAGTCATATATTACAGACTAAATTGTGACATATTAGAGATTTCTAAAAAATAGATAAAAAAAATTAAAATTAAAATTAAAATTTTCAAATAAAAAATGAAAATTAAAATAATTTTATTTATGTATATATATATATTTCGTGACAGAATTTTTTAAACAAAATAATATATATTGATATTAATAACCAACCCAAACCGGTAATTGGTTAAGAGCTACAGAATTGAATTGGTTACAAAATGCCGGTTGAACCGGACGCTAAAATCAACAAAAAAAAAAATCCTAATTCATCTCAGCCGCCGCCATAGATTCCGTTCGCTCGCCGACGAGCCTCCGTTTCCGGCTACACTCAACTCGCAGCACAAGCCTTTTGCTCCGCCACTGTCTCTTTAGTACTCTTCTTCTGTCGCCGGATTTCTTTTTCTGTCTTTTGTGGTGGCTAGGAGGGGAGTTCGGTTTCAGGCGGGATCGAGGGTTTCGTTGGGCAACAGATCGAGATCTGGTTCTGTTTGCTTCGTGGTGGTGGTCAAATCTCCGTCTTCAACGACCCTTCTCCCTTCTTCTTCTCGATTTGATGATGACTACCACACCATTTCTTCTACCGATAAGCCTCTCCTCTCCGTTGTCGGGTGGTGGGTTAACTGGTTGGTATCAGAATAGATGGTGTTGGATCATCAATAACTGGTCTAGAGATTGATGAGGAGAAGAGGTGACAAAGGGCAAAAGAGGGGAAGGGGAAGAATCGTAGAAGAAAAAAATTGGGTTATAGGTAGATGAAAAAGAAAAAAGGAAAACAATTGGGTTCGTTGGATTTTATCTAATCAACGGTTCAAGATAAGCTAATAGACCAATCCATGTCTCTCTGAAGTAACCAATAGGAACTCAATATCTTTTGCTTTATTAATTTTGCAATTTGTAGTGTTTTTGGTAGACAAAATATTTTAGACATATTTTAGACATATTTGTAAATTCATTAATTTGCTTAACTTTTGATTAATTTAAACATATTTACAAAATAGTTATATTTTGGTTTAATAGCTTTAGAGAATTTTGAGTTTTTTGAAAATTTGAAAAGTTTTAATTTTTCTAAGTATTGGATTTTAGTTTTGATTAATATTTAAATTTTGGTTTATGATATAATTTTATGATTAGAAGTTTGTTTAAGAGTTGTGTCGATAATAACTAAGTGTCGACAATAACTAAGTGTCGAATGAGTTTGTTTTAAGTTTATGATGTAATGTTATGAAAGTTTCTATAAATCATATAAAACTTAAGCTATTAGAATGATTCAATACCTACAATAGTTCAAATTAATGTAGAAACCTTGAAACTTAACATATTGAGAAATCTCTATTGGTAAATCTCAAAATAAAATCGCGAGCATCGCTACACGGTTACAAAATCGTCTCAAATTCAGGTGTTAGTCGCAAATAAGTAGCATATATGTGGGTAATTTAAGACTTATTTGTAACTCTCATAAGTTTCCGTCGCAAATTAGTTACCGTTTTGTGACGATTTTCTTAAGGATCACAAACCTATTCTTATGAATTTAAAAGTTTTAGAACCAAAGAAAATCAATTTATAGTGTTAGAACCAATAATATTACAATACACAACAAGATCAATCATTTATATTAGAGAAAACATGAAATTCAATGAATTTAGGACATTTCAAAAGTATTAGTAAACATTACTTATATGATTATGTAATGTTTTAGATATTTGAGATCACATTAGAAAACATGAAGTTTTGTATGGCATACGATGTATTCACTGTCTATAATTGTTAAGATCATACTAAACACATCTAACATTACGAGAATTCAAAATCTTACATGGTAAATGTTTATCTAAATATCGGGAGTCGCTAATAGGTCAGAAAAGAGTCCCAGTCTCAGGTGTTAGTCGCTAAATAGTCACTAGATCTTTGCGACGGATTTGTGACGACACAAAAAAGTAACAAATAAGTCCTATATTGTGACCCTTTAGCGACGATGTTTTGTAACCCCGTTCTTTCCGTCCCAAATTAGTCGCAAACTAGGACCTTTTTTGGACCGGTCTTAAAATCGTAGCAAAATGGTCGGTAATTGGCGACTAAGCAGAGACTAATCGTTGGCGTCGTAAATTGGCGACAAATATGCGTCTACTTTTAACGTAGTCGTTAAAGAGTCACTATATGGTAACAATATCGTCGTAAATATTTGCGACCAACAAAAGAGTCACAAAAAGTAGTCGCAAAAGGCCTGTTTTCCTGTAGTGTTTATTATCCAACGTGTTTTTCTTTTTGAGTTTAGAATTGTAGGAATCCAATCAGAGATTTGAGTTGAAGAACAAAAGTGGTTTCCGTCGCATATTAACATTGCCTTGAACTGTTGTTTCTTTAATCGGAGTTTCGATTGTTTTTACCGGTGAAATCCCATAAGTTTCCATGATTGATTTGTTGATCGACGTTGAATCTTTCAACGGACTCGATGCTTGACGGCGAAGGATGAAGTAGGAAAACTTTAGATTCTCATCCAATACGTGTATTGGTTTGGATAGAGACAAAAGATAAATTTTCTTCTAGACGGGCCTAATACACTTATGTACTTTTTCTGTTGTGGAGCATTGCATAGCCCATGTAATGTTTGTCTTGTTCAATAAAATTCTCTCTTGTGAAAAAAAAAAAATTACTCTCAATTGCTCTCAGTTACTCTACCAATCCTTCAAAACTCAGTAAAACCTCCACAAATTAATACTCTATAAATTAATAACCTCTCTAAATTAATAAATTATTCCGGTCCCGAATTGGGACCAGTGTAAAATATGATATAAATCGATAAATTAATAAGATAATAATTTTTTTGAAAATCTCATATGAACATATGGTCCCATCTATATCATAAATTAATAATTGTATTAACTTATCAATATATATAAATTTATATATGTTATATATAATTACTATGATATATATATATATATATATATAAAATATTATATGTAAAATTTTTGATGAAATATGACTCTATTATTAGAAAAAAGTTTGTAAACTTAATAATTGTTTCTATACTTGTAATTAGTGTTTAAAAGATATTGTTTATAAAGAAAATTTTTATTTTTAGATAGAATTTTTTTTAAGAAATTATAAAATTAGTAAAATCTCTCTATAAATTAATAATTATTATTTTATTAATAAATTAATACCTCTCTAAATTAATAAAATTTTTTGGTCCCAACATTATTAATTTATAGAGGTTTTACTGTATTTATTTTTTACTTTCTTTTACTCTATTTATCACTTTTCTTTTCCTCCCGTTTCATCTTACTGTGTAATCTATATATATAATTAGAGAGTCTTCTCTCCATCTAGAGTATTCACATCAGCATCCACATCAACATCCATATCATCATATTTTACATTTTTGTGAGCTCTACATATTTTATTTAATAAAATAAAAACATTAAAACTAAAATTAATTTACACACTTTATCTTACAAAAAACATTAAAATTAAAATTAATTCAAACACATGATATTTTTATCTTTTGTTAAGAAAAACAATAATTTACCAAAAAAAACAATAAAATGCTAAAAAATGGAAAAATATACAACATAAAATATTAAATTTTTTAAATAGAGATATAAATACAAAATTAATAATTATATCTCAACAAATAATGAGTAAATATTTATAAATGTTTAGAGATAGGAAAAAAATAATATCGTATATTTTAATGGTACAATAATCATTTTTAATAGTTACAATTATTTAATAGAATAAATAAAATAAGAATTAAAAAAAATGGTTTTTACTTAAAATAAAAATTAATTCATTTATGAAATACACATTTAAATTTGAGAATATATTTGTTTTTTTTCTTGTCAACAGAATATATTTGTTAATGTTAATGTATTAATTCATGATACCGATTAAATAATAAGAAATATTGAGTACATATAATTATCTATAACTCTAATATAATATAAATAGGTCAATTAATAAATTCTATTTTATTAATGTTTTCTAAAGTAAAAAGCGGTGGTTTTTTAAAAAAACAAACGAATGCCTAAAATAGAAAAACTAATATTAATCACTGTTTAGAAAATTAATATTAATATTTGAGAATGCTATTTGGAAATTAGAATAGTTTTAGTTGGAAAATAGAAATGAAGGAGTTTTTTGTTAGAAATAAGAAGAATTTTTTTATAAAACAAAAACGTATTCTTAAATTAGAATAATTTTTATGAGTTCGTGCGTTACACATTTGAGAAAAATCAACATTAATAATACTATATAGAATCATAATATACGCCAAATTATATATGTGAAAAGGGAATTTTATATTTTTCAGTTGGTCAATATAAAGTGTAATATTTTACGTTTGAATATGATGTTTGTAAATCGGAATGAGTTTATATATAAGATTTTGTTGTCTATAAAAAATTTTTAAATACACTAAAACATGGTAAAAAAACTATGAATAAAATTTCTCCAGATATTCTGATGTTAACTTTAATAAAAAGTTTATGCAACTTATAAAAAAGAATGGAGTATCGAAATATATGAATGAAGAAATACATACAATCTGAACTAATTCATACTCGAATATATTATATGTGAGCTAATATAAGGCTAATAGAGAGTAGATTTCGAATAAATCAAAGAAGATAAGGAGAGAAATTGTAGTGAAAAGAGTGGGATACATTTTACTATTTTGGAAAGATAATGCACATGAGAAAAAAAAATCTTTTAAAATTCAAATGATTGTTTTTACTGAGATTTACCTAGAATGACTCTAAACTTAGCTAATATAACTCAATTGACACCCGTTTCATTTAGTGAACTAGACTAACTCACATTTTAAGTAAAAAGACTAATTAACCTTTGTAGTTAATATTAATAACAATCATGCCATTTGCCATTTAAAAAAGAAAAAAAAAATAACAAAATAAACAAATATGTAAACTAGAGCTACCTCTATGGAACTCTAGGGTTTTAACACCCAACCATGAGAAGGTGGATCTCGGTTGTTTCTTGTTTCTGGAATGGATTATTAAGGTTGTTTCTTAGCTTGGTGAGCGGATTCAATTTGATTGTTCTCTTACGGTTAATCTCTGGTTCCAAATGGTTTTCTATTCGGTTGATCTCTGTTTTTCGAATTGATTTGGTGGATCTTGGGCTGTTTTCGAATTTGTTAGATGGTATTAATCTCGGAACTGTTTTGGAGTTTTTGGGTATAAGATACATAAGGTTCAGTTTTTGGGCTGTAGAGATCATAGAAATCTCTCGGTCTCGGTGGATCTCTATTAAATTGCTCCCGGTTAGTCGATTTGATTTGGTGGATTTTGGGCTGATTTTGGTTTTGTCAGATTTTAATATAATCGTTGTTGATGGGAAGATTCTGGGTAAAAGATTCAAGCGGCTCGGGTTATGGGAAGAAGAGATCAAAGTAAGATGTTGGTTGAGAAGGAAGGGACTTCGGTTTATTGACTTGTATTTTTCTTTGATCTGCTGGTTGATTTGGAGATGGGATCATGTGATGGTGTTATGTGGGTTAGTTCTCCGGTTGGGAAATCAAAAGATCCGGCCAATCTTGAAGGATGTTTCAGTGCTAGTACAACAAGGTAATCAAAGGTTGATGTCAGAATCAAGCGGTAATGATTTACTTCACGGAGTAAAGGACATGTTCCAAATGGAAGCAAAGGAATTTGTTATCTCGTTCCTCGAAAGGTTTGGTTCTTTATCTTGTTTGTATAAAACTTATACTTGGGGGTCTGTGACTGGATGTTATCGGTTTCATTTAACTTTGGCATATTGGTATTGGACGTGGACAAAAAAATTTGTTAACAATATACGGTTTAAGTGGTGGAGTCATATTGTATTTTGGGTATGGAATTTTATAAACACGTCTTTTATTCCTAAAAAAGGGAATGAAGGGCATAACCCGACGCACCATGGCACGGTGAAGAGATTAACAGGTGGACGCAACCCACTTAATCGAAAGGTTGATAATAAATGAAAGTTTTAAGTTGGAATTGTCAAGGGTTAGGAAATAAGGCAACAATTGGGTATCTTCGGGATTTGTGGAAGCAACATAGGCCGGATTTTTTATTTCTGTCGGAAACTAAACAATCCTCTTCTTTTATGGAAAAATTTGTAGGTCACTTTGGTTATAAAAATTTAAAAACGGTGGATCCTATTGGTTGTAGTGGCGGTTTAGCCCTTTTTTTTAATAATGATTATCATGTTTCGGTTTTATTTGCAAGTAATCGTGTGATCGATATTGAAGCAAACTATAAGGGCAAAGTAATTTATCTCACTTTTGTTTATGGAGACCCGGTTCCTAGTAAGCGGGAACAAGTGTGGGAGCGGTTAACTAGAACCGGTTTATCTCGGGATTCTCCGTGGTTTTTAATTGGTGATTTTAACGAATTAACTGGAAATCATGAAAAGCGAGGGGGTAAATTAAGACACGCGTCTTCTTTTATTCCGTTTAATCTAATGATTCAAAATTGTGGTCTTCTGGAATTTCCTTATATCGGCGATTGGTTGTCTTGGCGGGGGTGGCGGGATAAAAAACCAATACGATGTCGTCTAGATCGGGCTCTAGCGAATGAAGATTGGCATGAATTGTTCTACAACACATTTGTAGAATATTTACAAATGGTAGCTTCTGACCATTCACCGGTCTTAGCTACGATTGCGGATAAGATGCCACGCGGGAAACATACTTTCAGGTTTGACAAAAGGTGGATAGGGAAAGAAGGTTTACTGGAGACAATTGCAGATGGTTGGAATTTTGATTCTGAACCAGGCGACGGGAAATTTGTGGAAAAGTTGACTAATTGTCGGCGAGCTATTTCGCAATGGCGACGAGAGTTGACTCCCTATGGTCGGCAAACGATTGAAGATTTAAAATCGGAACTATATGCGGCGCAAAGAGACGATAGGCGATCACGGGAAGAAATTACGGATTTAACATTACGGCTGAAAGAGGCCTATCGGGACGAGGAATTGTACTGGCACCAGAAAAGCAGAAGCTCTTTGATGCAATTAGGGGACAATAACTCAAAATATTTTCACGCTTTAACGAAGCAGAGACGGGCGAGGAATCGAATCACGGGTTTACATGATGAGAATGGGACATGGTTAACGGAAGATAAAGAGGTTCAAAATATAGCGGTTTCCTACTTTAAGACTTTATTCACTACAACAAAACCTGAGGTTTTTGAGGATGCATTGGAAGAAGTACAAAGTCTGATCACGGATCAGAATAATGATTTTTTAATAGCCCCGGCAACAGAGGGTGAAGTGAGAGCAGCACTTTTTATGATGCACCCGGAGAAGGCACCGGGGCCAGATGGTATGACGGCATTGTTTTTTCAGAAAGCATGGGCTACCATTAAAGTAGATCTTTTATGTTTGGTTAATTCTTTTTTAGAGGATGGGAATTTTGACAAACGGTTAAATACGACAAATATTTGTCTTATTCCAAAAACGGAAAGACCGACTCGGATGACGGAACTACGACCTATTAGTCTCTGCAATGTTGGTTACAAGATTATATCAAAGATTCTTTGCCAAAGACTAAAGACAGTACTACCAAAACTGATCTCGGAAACACAATCAGCTTTTGTAGAAGGACGGTTAATTTCGGATAACATTCTTATTGCACAAGAGATGTTCCATGGGTTACGAACTAACCCATCATGTAAAGGAAAATTCATGGCAATTAAAACTGACATGAGTAAGGCTTATGATAGAGTGGAATGGATTTTCGTTGAAAAAGTTTTAACCAAACTGGGGTTTTGTGAAAAATGGATTAGTTGGATAATGTGGTGTATCACTACTGTCCAATATAGGGTTCTTCTTAATGGACAACCTCGAGGACTAATAGTACCAGAGAGGGGTTTACGGCAAGGAGATCCGCTGTCTCCTTATCTATTTATTCTTTGTACTGAAGTATTAATTGCGAACATACGGAAAGCAGAACGGGATAAATTAATTACGGGTATCAAGGTGGCAACTGCAAGCCCATCGATTTCTCACCTGCTTTTTGCGGATGATAGTCTATTTTTTTGTAAGGCTAACAAGGATCAGTGTGGGGTAATCTTGGGGATCTTAAAGCAATATGAAGCGGTCTCGGGACAACAAATAAATTATTCCAAATCTTCGATCCAGTTTGGGCATAAGGTAGATGACGGTGTGAAGGAAGATATCAAATCTACCTTAGGTATCTCTAATATTGGTGGTATGGGTTCATATCTTGGGTTGCCAGAAAGTCTCGGTGGTTCAAAAACAAAAATTTTCTCTTTTGTTAGAGACAGGTTACAGACAAGGATTAACGGATGGTCGGCAAAATTTTTATCAAAAGGTGGGAAAGAAGTGATGATTAAATCGGTAGCTGCGGCATTACCAACTTATGTTATGTCGTGCTTCAGACTACCGAAAACAATCACTTCTAAACTCACTAGTGCGGTTGCTAATTTCTGGTGGAGCTCGAATGGTGCCTCTAGAGGTATGCATTGGATGGCTTGGGATAAATTATGTATTAATAAATCGGAAGGAGGGATAGGATTTCGAAACGTCGATGATTTTAATTCGGCCTTACTTGCAAAACAGTTGTGGCGGTTGATCACGGTTCCGGATTCTCTCTTTGCGAGGGTTTTTAAAGGGCGGTATTATAGGAAATCCAATCCTTTGGAAAATATAAAGTCATATTCCCCATCGTATGGGTGGCGGAGTATATGCTCAGCTAGATCTCTGGTTAATAAAGGACTTATTAAAAGAGTCGGATCTGGGAATTCCATCTCAGTTTGGGAGGATCCGTGGATTCCAGCTCAATTCCCGAGACCAGCAAAAAGTAATGGATCTATTAATGACCCATCTTTAAAAGTTAACATGCTTATAGATAGTCGATCTAATTTTTGGGACATTGATCTCCTCAAAGCGGTCTTTGACCAGGAAGATGTCGAGTTAATAAGTGCCCTACCGGTGGGTGCGCCAACCAAGGAGGACACCTTGGGTTGGCATTTTACAAAATCCGGCAAATATTCAGTTAAGTCGGGGTATCATACCGCACGGTTGGATAAGTTGGAAACCAACTCATCTTTCATTGGGCCAGATTTCAATAAGCTAAAGGCTCATACTTGGAAAGTACAGTGTCCACCTAGGATACGTCATTTTTTATGGCAAATCTTAACGGGTTGTGTACCGGTTACAGAGAACTTACGAAAAAGAGGAATTGATTGTGACACTGGTTGTGCCAGATGTGGTGCACTGGAGGAAACAGTCAATCACACACTCTTTCAGTGCCATCCTGCAAGACAGGTTTGGGCACTTTCTCAGATTCCTACGGTTATGGGGACTTTTCCCACAGATTCTATTTTTGCAAACTTGGATCATTTATTTTGGAGAATACCATCGGAGTTTGATTCTATAGCTTTTCCTTGGATTATTTGGTATATATGGAAAGCACGGAATGAAAAATTGTTTGAAAATGTGGATAATGATCCGTTAGAGGTTTTACGGTTAGCGGAAAGAGAGGCACAATTGTGGCACTCAGTTCAAGTGGAGCTTCATACTGAAACTCAGGCTTCAGTGGAATTTCCAAATCGGCCTCAAACGAGGGGGGTGTCCCTAGATTCGGATTTTACAGGATACCGTTGTTTTGTGGATGGATCCTGGAAAGACAGCGACAAGTTTTCCGGGATAGGGTGGTTTTGTACACCATCAAACGGTGAGCCATCAACAATGGGAGCTGCCAACCTCCGTAGAAGCCTATCTCCGCTACATGCCGAATTCGAGGCCCTCCTTTGGGCGATGAAGTGTATGATTGGTGCAGATAATCAAGAGGTAGCATTCCTTACAGACTGTTCTGATCTGGTGAAGATGGTGTCTTCCCCAACCGAATGGCCGGCCTTCTCAGTGTATCTAGAGGAATTTCAGAGCGACAAGGAAGAGTTCTCTACCTTCTCTTTATCTTTAATTTCTCGTTGTGCAAATGCAAAAGCGGATAATCTGGCACGAAAAATTCGTACGGAACCGCTTCATATCACTTATGTAAACAACATTCCACAAGAATGGCTCTTTTGAGCACTATTTAATTACAAAAAAAAAAAACAAATATGTAAACAAAGAAAAAATGTCGAGAAAAAGAAATCAAATCGACAAAGTTTTGAGACTCTCTTCTCCGTCGGTTCCACTAAAAACCCTAGAATCATCTCTAATCCTCAGCCGCCTCTGTTTGATATCGTAGTCTGCATGCCGAAATCGTGTTGATTTCGAGGATACATGGGTCATTAACTTTCCGGTGGTGGTTTGAATTACCGGTGGTGGCGTTTACGAGATCTCTAGAGACTGAATCGGTGCTTCCCTTGGTTCATCAGCATTGTTATAGGTAAGTTTCTAACATTTAAACCCCAATGAAACCCAAACCGTCGATTTTGTTTATTGAGTATTTATCTTCTCCGATGCTTTTTTGATTCCGGCGTTTAGGTGATCTCCGGCTACAAATCGCTGAGTTGTTTTGGAAGTCGGCTTCAGAACAAGGTAAACTCTTTAACAATGGGTCTAAAGCTTTTGTAATTTCTCGATGTGTTGTGGAGTCTTCGAAATCGATTTTTGATATTGATAAATTGTTTAACAACAGTGTATGATTTTGCTTTCACTTTGCTTTCAACAGTGTATGATTACCTTTACCCAGATATTTTCCCATTCAATTTTGCTTTCGATTTTGCTTTCACTTTGCTTTCAATTTTGCTTTCAATTATGATTAACCCCTGAGTTTTTTTTTGCAGATCGACCACCGTCATCTCAGTAGCTACATTGTTCTTCCGGTTTCCAGTAAGATTTAACCTAATTTCGTCGGAATGTTTTTTGTAAAATTCGTTCGCGCCTTTTCGATTTACATGACCACAGATTTTGTTGAAGTTCTCACAGATTTTTCAAGTTTTGGTTTTATGCAAATTGCTATTTCTCTTACATTTTTCGGATTCAAAAATTTTACAAACTTTTCTTCCCGCCTCTGTTTTGTTTTTGGTTTTTGCTTTTGACTGTTGTTATCCCAAATTTATTGAATGTTTGCATTTCGTAAGTGACAGATTTTTAGGAATTTTGTGACAGATTTCTTAAGTGACAGATTTTTAGGAATTTTGTGACAGATTTTTCAGTGACAGATCTTTAAGTAAAAGCTTTAACAATCATGTTTGTATTTTGTTTCTGTGATTAGGAATGGCGTCTTCTAGTCAAATCCTCAAGTACCCTCCGCGACTGTATGAAGAAGAAAAATCACCTTTGCAAAATAGGAGCATGAACCACAGCTGCTATTTTTCTCAAATTGGGAAGATCAGAGAAGGATTAGGTCCGGATGTGTGGGATGGTTTGATGAAATCAACACTTGGAGTGTTTATAAAATTGACTGATGCTGAATACACATGGGCTGCCCAGACCGTTCATTACTTCCTCACAAATCAGCTGCGAGTCGACAACTCTCACGAGATTTGGTGTTTGATTGATCAAAGGCCAATCAGATTTTCTCTTTATGAATTCGCGGACGTAACAGGGCTCAATTGTGATTTTATTGACGAGTCAGACACATGTGAAGCTGCTTACCATGAGTTCTGGAATGAAATGGGTGTTGGAACGTCCGATGGGCCTTTGTTTTCTGAGTTGGAGCATGTAATGGATATTAGCAAGGCATGGAATTATGTAATGGATATTAGCAAGGCAAATTGCAGTTACCGAAACCCCTTATGCCTTCCTCTTTTGATTCAACATGAACTTTCTCTTTCACTTCAACACAAAGTCGAACTGTCTATTGTTACCAATAATTACGGGTGGTGTATCTGCTGGTAATTTCTTTGAATTTGAGATCTTGTAACTCAAAACAACTTCGACTACCCTGTTATCCAAGTCGTAGTCCTCATACACCATTAGAATGAAATCATCATAACTGGTTTGACTGTTACCTTCGAGTACGCGACAACTTTTACTATTATCAACGACAAAAAGCCACTTCGTTTTCTCAACGATCCATTTTTTACACACGAGAATCACTTGATCCATGCCCAATTCGTTGGACTTCGATCTCACAGCAATCAAAAGGAAGAAAAACAAAAAAAATATGGAACAACACTCAAATAGAAGGAGAGGGATGAAATCGTGAGGGATCAAAAAGAGAACAGAAACAATTGAAGCAAATTTGATCCCGAAAAGGAAGAAAAATAAAGGATGAAATCGTGAGACAGTGGGTAAGCGTAAAAGAAGAAGACAAAAACAAAAACCGTTTATGGAGCAAAAGCCCTAGAAGAATATTCTTTCTCTAAATATTAGGAATTTAATGCATTAAACGTCAATTATGGCAATAATTTGTATAAATCTGTCAGAGATAATAAAAGTCTGTCGTAACTAAACGCAATCAAACCGGTTTAATCATACAAGCAAACCGGCAAGATTTGGATTTCTGTCGAATTTGAGGCTAGATATTAAATCTCATGTAACGCGATTTTTTGAAATTTCAAAAACAAATCTGCCAACCAAAAGTCTGTCAACACTAAAAAGGTTATTCTAGTTAGAAACAAATATGCCATAACATGACATGAGAAAATCTGTTATGCTTAGGGTCCAAAAAACAAAACTGTCATAACTAAAAACAAATCTGTTATCACTATGCGACTGTTTAGTAATTATATTTTTTTTAAAAAAACCTGCTATAAGACGCCAGATTTGTCAACAAATAAAGAAAATCTGCGAGTACATAAAACAACTCTGTCATCATTATATATCAATTTTTTGTGTTAAAAAATCTGTTATAAAACGACAGTTTTTTTTTTTTTTTGACATCTTTGGATCGACAAAGCCTGATCCATAGTCAATCCCTACTACGTGGTGTAACGCGACTTAGTGGAGTCGAAGTCCGGTGGGGAATAAACGACAGTTTTTTTAAAAAATCCTAAAATCTGTTGCCAGAATAAAGAAAAGTCTGCGGTTGGAAAACAAATCTGTGGCAGATTTATTTTATAACCATTCAAAATCTAAAAAATTTAAGAAAATCTGTGGATACAACAAATCTGTGGATACAACAAATCTGTCGCTAAAAAAAATCTGCGGAAAAATATAAATCTGTCATTACTAAATCAAACAAAGTCTGTGGTACAAAAAAAGTCTGTCGAAGAAAGTTTGTGGTGGATCAAATAGTCTGTCGTACTAAATAAATCTGTCGCAACATGAGCCACAGATTTAACAAAAACGAAAGTGGCAGTATCGTAAATAAATTGTATTTTTTGCCACGCTGGAATTAAATATTAATGGCATTCCTGTAATATGTTTTTTCTCTACAAAGCAAAACAGGGGCATTTTAGTCATAAATATTACTCATATAACCTATATTTTTGGTATGCCATTCTAGTAATTAAACACAAATTATGGGTCACTCTAACTCTAGTAAATTTCCCTTGTTTTTATGCTCAAAAGTTTTTTTTTTTTTTTTGCTCTAGATTTATTATTTATTGCAAATTATGAGAACTGTTACATAGACGATTCTACAACTGACAATTCCTTCCGACTCTTATTAGATCCACGACAGACGTCACCTCTTTCACCTCCTTCTTCATGTTTACCTCCTTCACCTCCTCTTGATGAACACTTCCCTCTCTGCGTAGAATCCTGGCGAACGGCTATAATTGTACATCGCTGGAGATCTCATACACACTTGCCTCCAATAATCTACAAATATATTAATAAATCGCAGTATCTGGGACTCGAACCCCAGACCTCTGGGTGTAGAAACATTAATTAACCCTTGATCAACAAATAGGTCAAGGAGACTTCCACGCTCAAAAGTTTACATTGATAAAAATTTTATGTTAAAATCCGGCGGATACATAATCTAGTGTTTACAATACCCGAAATGAAAAAACTCATGTCGAAATTTCATTAACGTTTTTCTTCAAATTGGATAGGCCTGGGCATTCGGGTACCCGTTCGGGTTCGGTTCTTTTTTTTCGGATATCGGGTCTATTCGGGTAGGGGGTCAAGACCCATTCGGGTATTCTAAAAATTTGGTTCGGGTTCGGTTCGGGTTCGGGTCGGTTCGGGTATTTTAATAAAAAAAGCAAAATACCCGAAAATAACCAAAAATACCCGAAATATTTTCGGGTTCGGGTCGGGTTCGGGTTTTTAACTCATATATACCCAAATCTAACCGAAATACTCGATTTATCGAAAATACAATGGTTACTTTTTACCCAAATATAACAAAAAATATCTAAAATACCTAATATATTCGGATTTATGATTGTAATTTTAGGTATTTCGGGTATTATAAATATAAATATAACTAATATTTATAGGTGTATATTTGTATTCGGGTACATTCGGGTACATTCGGGTATTGGATTCGGTTCGGGTTCGGTTCGGGTTTTTTTCGGGTAGGAGGTTAGGACCCATTCGGGTATTTTTAAAAATCGGGTTCGGGTTCGGTTCGGGTATTGTTCGGGTTTTTCGGTTCGGGTATTCAGTTCCGGGTATTTTGCCCAGGCCTAAAATTGGATAAGTTTGATGAAATTTTGTCCGACAGTGTAATTAGATTTGTTGGGTTATAACATAACGTGTCGAATTTTAATTGGATAACCTGCGTGGCCGTCTAAATTAATCACATCGCCGCAGCTAATAAGATCTCATCGTCTACCTCGCCGTCGCCTGTTACCGCCCGGTGTTCGCTTCACAATCTCAGTTTTTTCTTGCCGGTATGAAGATGAGAATCACGGAGATCTTGCTGTGTCTGGTCATAGTTGCATTGTCCTCAAGCTCCCATGTCTGGTCGGATCAGATCTTCCCAGCTCATCTAGGTCCATATCATTTCCTCTCTTCTCCTAATTTTCCGATCAATTTCGAGTTTTTCCTCTGCAGTTTTGGTATTTGATTCAATGTTTTATGTATAGTTGGAACATTCAGCAGAAACAATCGTGAACCAAAGTACAAGATTGAGTTTCTTCCTGAAGATTCACCTTTTCACCCGGTAATAACACAGCTTTAAGATAGATCTCAAGCTTAATTTTTGTACTTGATTATATAAATAGTTGAGATTCTCTGTGATTTTGGTGTTTTGATCTCTAATATCGTTATTAACAAGGTGACAATATGGTTATGGAGGATAAGTGTGGGGGGTTTTAATCAGACTTTAGATAGATTTGAAGCTTATTTTTACCCCCTTGACCTGAGTTACAATGAGTATAGATAGTTGTAACATAGAGATCCTCCATGGTTTTGGTGTTTCGATTCTCTAATATTGTTGTTTATAGGGTGGTAATCTGGAATCTGTGGTTACAGTGGATAAGCGTTGGCGCTTTTAATCAGAATTTAGTAGTATTGAAGCTTATTTTGCCACTTTGATCTTAAGTTACAATGACTAGAGATAGTTGTAACATAGAGATCCTCCCTCTGTGGTTGATGTTTCGTTTCTCTAGTATTATTGTTTATACGGTGAGAAGCTGGAATCTATGGTTATGGTGGATAAGTTTTGGCGTTTTAATCACAAGTTAGATTTATTTGAAGCTTATTTTGGCACTTTGGCCTGAGTTATATTGAGTAGAGATAGGTGTAACATAGAGATCCTCTGAAATTTTGGCGTTTTGATTCGCTAATATTGTCGTTTATAGGGTGATAATCTGGAATCTATGGTTATGCTGGATAAGGATGGTAATAGATTTTTATGTTACTTACCGAAAGAGGAAAAAGCAACGAGTGGATGGATTTCTAGTCAGCAAAATATTAGTACTGTGACGATGGAAACACAGAAACAGGTGAAGCTAAAGACTCCTGATGAATTGCTTCAACCACTTAGTGAAAAATGTCTTCTTAGGGTAAGCTTTTTAAAATGGTTTCTTTTGACCCTATTTAACAAATTCTTGAAACTAATTCTTCCCTGGATTTGAGCAGCAAGAAGGTTGGTGGTCTTATGAGTTTTGTCATCAGAAGTTTGTACGGCAGCTACACGTTGAGGATGAAAACAAGGTTTGCTTTTTCTGATTCTCTTTCCTTACTTGTCTTTTATCCGACATTGAATCACGATCTAATGCTATGGCCCGTGTATCCTGCCACTACAGATTGTACAAGAGTTTTTCTTAGGTACGTTTGACCCAGAGGCAACTGCAGCGTTTAATCAAACAGTATCTGATATTTCGACTGATGCTTCGCAGAGGTATAAGCTGAGGTTTTACATAACCTTTGTAGCAGCAGAAAGAGATATCCCAGCTAATCTGTTATGGTGGTGTGGTTGCAGGTATCACTCTCATGTATACACCAATGGGACCACCTGTGATCTTACAGGGTCACCTCGAGAAGTCGAGGTATGTAATCTAGTTTTCTGCATTGCATTTGGGCTCATTGAATTACGATTCGTTATCCTTGAAATTGCTCTATGCAGGTGAGGTTTGTATGTGCAGAAACCAGGGCAATGATCACTTCGATCACTGAGCTATCCACTTGCAAGTACGCACTGACTGTTCAGTCCCCAACCTTGTGCAAGCATCCGTAAGCAAAAATCTCATTTACTTGAAAGCCAAATTTCAAAGTGAATTTACTCCTGCTCCATAAAAAGACCATGTTGTAATTGAGACACTAGTGTAAACTATATGTTTCATCTTGCATGCTAATTACCAAAGACAAGAAAAAAAGCTTGAAAAGATATCCCAAAATGGGGACATACCATTAGTTGAAACACGAGTAACCGCTTTATATGTAAGCTTATGATCCCTTAGTTTGTTAACCTTGTTGTTCTTGGGGAAATTGTAGGTTGTTCCAGCTAGAGAAACCAGTGTCACACACGATCCACTGCAATGCGATCCCAGTGGAACAAGACGCAACAAGAAACAATGAAGAACAAATAGTAGGCGAATCACCTAAGATGATAGCTGATTCTTGAAAACCGCCTAAGTGAATCACAAGAGTAAGAGTTAAACAGTGACTGTATATATAACAACTAGCATCTCCATTTTCGGTTTTGGTGCTGTAGTGATCATGGTTTCAATTGGGATTGCTTGCCGGTAGGATGATGATACTCTCTCTGTAACCTTCTGCATACTTAAAGCAGCATTTCAATAGAAGACACTGATAAAATATTTGTGAAGCAAAGACTGCAAGCTCATTAACACATATATGTTTCTGTTTCACTAGTGACTTTGCGCTAAGTGTAGGCTGATTTTGTGTGCAGTGTTTCTTCTGTTTCGGTAAAAAGAGGTTATATTAGTAATCAAAGAATATGTTTTTTTTTACTAATCAAAGATGTTTAAAGAATTGATCTTTAATGTAAATTTGACAAACTAAAAACCGAAGGGCTTTCAACCAGATGAGAAGAGAAGAGATAGGAGAGAACCAGAACCAGTGACTCACTAGAACTATTTATTGGATCTCGGCGTTGTCTTGTCTGTAGACTCGACCACCATTCCATCTCGACTCCAACACCATCGGCTACTAGACAAAATTGGGTATCCATCTAAATATAAGGTAAATGATTCCATCTTATTCGAGGTAACATTGTTCTTAAACTTTATCTTTCTTTATCATTTATCTATTTCATATGTCTACTCTCTCTTTTTTTCACCTAGCACAATGTGATTTAATTCTGGGCAGAAACTAATAATTCTTTCTATTTTGTTGACTTGAGACATTTTTTCACTTTTTACATCAATATCGTTTTATCGAGTCAAAAGTTATTGAGTCCAAACTAGTAGGACATAAAGACATTATTGTATGAGGATTACTAACCATTATGTATTGAGAATTGTTTTCTTAGTACAACTTGCGGACTTGCAAAGAACTAACGATACCTAGCTACAGAGAGAAAGAACTTTTCGAAAACGATTTGGAAAGACGATTTAGAAAACTCGTGAAGGCGAAATATGATATCTCTTTCCGTAATCCAAACTAGCTCCCGCAGATGAGACCGTTTAATGAGCAGCGGATCGCAGAATACAATCACAATGAGACCGTTATCGCTTCACTCGATAGCGGAATCTACGAACTTGATATAAACGATATACTCTTGAGACTTACTTTGAGAAGAAAGAGAGAGAGGGAGAGAGTTGTTTGGTTGCGTTTTTGCGAAGAGCAAGTGATGGAAATGAGTGAGAGGAGGCTTGCGTTTATAGCGAAGAGGAGAGGACGGTGCGATCCGAAAATCCAGGCTCGTGCGTGAGGATCTCGGGAAGTTGAGACGCGAGGTGGAGAGGCGGAAGACTCGGCCCAGATCGAGATCGTGGGAGAAAAATCCGGAGATGTTACGCGAGCTCGATTTCGAGAAAGGAATATTCGAATATGCCTTTTAATTATGCAAGTTTGAATTCGTTAATGGGCTTTCGATTTGGGCCAAAACTTATTTAGGAAATGTTGAAAAAACCTCATAAGTATTTTCTCCAAAAAGAATATCTTTTGTGGGACAAAGGCCCACATTACCCAAGAGCTCAAGCCCAAGCCCAATAGCTAGTGAACCATGTCATATGTGTATCACTATATATACTAGAGGGAAAGTTTCCAAACTTCCAATGTGGGACAAAATTACATTTGTGATTTATAAGTTTTAATTTGAAGCTTCTCACTTTGGACCTCAATTACTCATTCAATATAACTTCAATTTTTACATGTAAATAAACTATCTTATAGTGTTCATTACAAGAAATCCAAAGATTCCATTATCCGGTCATTCCGATGACGGACGTCACCGGAAAAGTCGCCGGAAAGTTGGCCGGAGGCACTTGTGTAAAAAATGAGTTCCAACAATCCCCCACATGAATAGAATTGACTATAAACATTTTGAGAATTTGTAAAGACTCTATAACCTAAAACTGACTTAGACTTGACAGACTGGACTTTCAAGAGTATATGCGAAAAATTAGCTGTGTCTGAGATAGTAGCATTTTCAGCCTTGAACTACTCATTGTTAATATCTGTCGAGTTTACTTCTCCGGGAGGTGAACATGATGTCTTGAACCACCCAGATTTTTATGTAAACCAAGAACACAGGTAGAACCCAGCTACTTTTCCTCGTAGAACCAAGTTCTCTAGTTTGTGTTCGTTTTGGCCTTGAACATTCCTAGATTTCAAGAGTGAACTTAGAAAATATGGCCTCACATATTCTCCTAGAAACGGCCCCATTTCACACTCACTAGGTGATTTGTCACTAGCGTTTGTTTTAAAAAGTCTCCTGTAAAACTCCACTTATATATCAAAACTTTTGGACTCAATCATTAAAAGCATTGCTTATCCTTTACTTGCACAGGAAGCACTGTTTATCATCTTGGGAACTAGGCTACGACTATTAGTCTTACAGTGCTCGAGATAAATTTCGTTTAATTTAGTTTTCCCTTTGAACCTAATTCTTGGGATCTCCAGTCATCTAGGTGGGGTATCCATCAAACGACATCTTTAATTCATAGGCTTTAAGCCCATTCCTCTTGATGATTTTATCACTTGATTTCGTGCCAAACCCTTGGTAAATGGATCCGCTAGGTTGTCGGCCGATTTGATGTAACCTAACGTAATTACACCGCTGGTAATCAAGTTTCTAATGGTATTGTGTCGTCTTCGTATGTGACGATTCTTCCCATTGTAGTGGGTGTTATGTGCTCGGGCAATAGCCGATTGACTATCATAGTGTAAACGTAATGCCGGCACGGGTTTCCCCCACACTGGAATATCTTCCAAAAAATTTCGAAGCCAATCGGCTTCTTTTGCAGCTTTGTCCCGCAAAGCTATAAACTCAGGCTCCATTGTTGAGAGAGCTGTTACAGTTTGTTTTTGAGATTTCCAAGATACTGCTGCACCCCCTAGAGTAAAGACATATCCACTTGTGGATTTTGAATTTTTGGAGTCAGCTATCCAATTAGCATCGCTATATCCTTCCAAAATTGATGGTTCTTTACCATAGTGCAGCCCATAACTTTTGGTGTGTGTCAAGTAATTTAGCACTCTTGTTATGCCTTTCCAGTGTTTATGACCTGGATTACTGGTATAGCGACTTAGTACGTTTACTGCGTGCGCTAAATCGGGCTCGTACAATTTGTTAAGTACATAAGACTTCCGATAACCCGTGCATACTCTACCTGTGATACTGCTTCCCCCGAGTTTTTCCTCAAGTGAAGCTGACAATCTACAGGAGTTTTTGCGGTCCCATTTGAGTAAGTTTTAAACCTCTCAAGTATTTTTTCAGCATAATGGGTTTGAGACAGTGTAATTCCTTCAGGTGTTCTAGTGATTTTAATCCCTAGAATAACATCTGCCAAACCCATATCTTTCATGTCAAATTGACCATGAAGCATATATATGGTTTGTTGGATTACATCCTTATTGCTACCGAGGATGAGCATGTCATCAACGTATAGGCATGACAAAACATACATGTTACGAGTACTTATTATGTAAATGCATTTGTCGCATTCATTTATGCTGAAACTATTTGACATCATTACATGGTCAAATTTTTCATGGCACTGTTTTGGAGCTTGTTTAAGTCCATATAGTGAATTCACAAGTCTACAGACTTTGTGTTCTTGTCCTGGAACAACAAACCATTCCGGTTGTTTCATATAAATTTCCTCTTCTACCCATATCTTTCAATGCTGCAATTTCGATTAGCATTCTGATTGACGTTATACTCGTTACCGGAGAATAGGTGTCGAAAAAATCCAGACCTTCTTTTTGTCTGAATCCTTGCACCACAAGTCTCACCTTGTACTTATCAACAGAGCCGTCGGTTTTAAATTTTGTTTTGAAGATCCATCTACACCCTAGTGTTTTAAACCCTTCAAGTAGATCGGTTATTTCCCATGTATGATTTTGCATAATGGAATCGATCTCACTATTAACGGCTTCCTTCCATAAAGGTACGTCTGGTATAGACATTACTTCAGCATATGTTCTTGGTTCGTTCTCTACGAGAAAACCATCAAGAAATCTTCACCGAATGATTTTTCCTTGCGAGCTCTTTTGCTGCATCTAGGTTCATCTTCTGCTTGATTTGAGGTGCCAGACGTGCTGGCCTCGTTAGCAGCGGTGCTTACGTCTCTCTCGTCCCGAGTACGTTTCAGATTTTGTTTATCCTTACACGGGAAAATAAGTTCAAAGAAAGACGCATTTCTTGATTCCATTATTGTATTAACATGAATATCCGGAATATCTGATTTGTGAATTAGAAACCGGTAAGCACTATTGTTGCATGCATATCCGATGAAAATACAATCAACGGTTTTCGGTCCGACAGTGACCTTTTTAGGAGGTGGCTCTACGACTTTTGCAAGGCACCCCCACACTTTCAGGTATTTGTACGATGGTGCAGTACCTTTCCAGAGTTCATGGGACGTATTGCCTGTTACTTTGTGCGGGATTTTATTCAGTATGTGGTTTGTAGTAAGCAAAGCTTCCCCCCACATGTTCTGGGCTAACCCAGATTCCTGTAACATTCTTGTAACATTGTAGTCATCATTTATTTCAGAGTTCGGTTTTTGCGTTCCGCAACTCCGTTAGATTCCGATGAGTAGGGAGCGATAGTTTGATGGATAATGTCGTGTTGTTGACAGAATGCATTAAATGGCCCATCATACTCGCCTCCTCTATCACTTCTAACTATTTTAATAGTTTTCGAGAGTTGATTTTCAACTTCGGTTTTATATTCTTTGAATTTCTCCAAGACTTCATCTTTACTACGTAGCAGTATTTTGTACAATCATATATGAAAGTGACAAAATACTTTTTACCGCCTCTAGTTTGTACGTACTTTAAGTCGCACAAGTTTGTGTGTATTAACCCTAGAGGTTTTGTTGTTCGTTCGACACGAGGAGATGGTGTTTTTGTGAGTTTAGCTTATACGCATATTTCACATTTTTTCTTTGCTTATTTTGCATTTTGGGATAGAGTTCAAATTAATTAATATTTTCATAGATTTATAATTCACATGTCCTAACCGCTCATGCCATAAATCAAAAGACTCAACCAAATAAGCAACTGAATTTTTATTGATGGAATTGTTGGAAAGAGAAGTAGAAGCTACATCATCTTTCTTGAAGACAGTCTGAACACACATTTTGATCAGTCCTCCCTTAACAAAACCTTTGCCATTAAAGACACCATTCTTCCTCAGGATCAGCTCGGACTCGAGGTTGATGGCAAAACCATGCTTGTTCATCAAAGTCCCAGAGATTAGATTCTTCCTCATGTCTAGAACATGCTTCACGTTGGTGAGAGTGACAGACATTCCTGAAGTCAGCTTCAGGACCACCTTGTCGGTGCCCTCAATCTTGGAGTGAGACACGTTGCCCATCATCAGTTTCTCACCAGACTTGCATTTCTGATAGGTGCTGAACATGTCTCTGTTGATGCAGATGTGGGTGGTCGCTCCAGTGTCGTACCACCACTCCAATGGGCTTTCGTTGGTCATTACCACATTTGCTTCAGTGACCACCGCACAGAGGTCACCTTCAGTCAAATTTGCTTGATTGGTTTGACTCTTCACCGCCCTAGCTTTGCTGCGACACTCGACAGTTTTGTGACCTTTCTTGTAACAGCAGGTGCACTTTACAGAAGATTTCTTGAATTCACCTTGCTCACCTTGCTTCTTAAAGCTAGTGGAGGGTTGAGGTGCTATCTTGTTGTTGCCACCCTTGTTGGGCGGCGCTGTGCCTTTGTTGTTGTGAACAACCTTAGCCTTACCTTTTCTCTTGTATTCAGCCATATTCGCATCATGAGTAGCTATAAACCCAGATTTGACTATCTTGGTTGCCTCATTTTGCAGCCTGGCGATCAAGTTCTGTAAGCTTAATGGTTTTTGCTTGAATTCCAGGTAGTTTTTGAAAGCCTCCTAACTTGGGGGTAACTTCTCGACAATGGAATTCACTGTGAATGTCTCACAGATCTTCATCCCCTCATCAGCTATCCCGTGGAATATCAATTGTAGCTCATTCACTTGGTCCATGATGGGCCTAGAGTCCACCATCTTGTAATTGAGGAAGTTCGCAGTGGTGAATTTTCCAGAACCTACATTGAAGACTTTGAACTACGTTTCCAATTTTTCCCAAAGGATCTTGGAAGTACTGACTTCATTATACACATTGTATAGCTTGTCCACCAGGTAGTGTAGAATTTGGCCTTTGCACAAGTAGTCCCCATGGTTCCATTGTTCAACACTAGCAAGGACAGTTGGATCAGTATTACCCGGGGGTAATGTTGGTTCGATCTCAACAAGAAACCTTGTCAGATTCAAGTTGTGCATATAGAAATGCATCTTTTTCTGCCACGACTTGAAGTTGGTTCCATCAAACTTGTCTGGTTGAAGACTGGAACTCACTGAGTTAGGTACTGAGACAACAACAGTTGGCAACGATCCAGATGACTAACCGGTAGCATGTTCATTTGGTTTGATCGTTCCTTCACCTCCACCGTTGAAGGTAGCTTTTTCTTGTTCGTTAGACATCTGCTCATGAAAGAAAATAATGTCACTATTGACAACAGATTTTAAGAATAGCGATAAAGACAATTTAATGTAATTCGCTAAAATTAAAAATATTTTGTGGATCCCGTTATAAAACGTTCCCAGAATTAATTTTAAAAAAACGTCTACAGAAATTGTTTTATAAACGTGTGTAGAATCGTTTTTGATCGCTCGGATCGTATACAAAAACGTTTCGCGAAACTCGCCAATAGGCCTTCACGGAAACCGTTTGAGATGTATAGAAAATGTGTTGCGGAACTCGCCTGAGGGCCTTCACAGAAAGAGTGTTGATCGCAAAGATCATATAAGGAATCGTTTCGCGAAACTCACCCGAAGGTCTTCGCGAAAATCGTTTCCAGATTGGTAATGTATATCGTTTGAATTAAACGTTCCACGAAGTAGCTAAAAAACCTTTCGCAGAAGCGTTTGTATCGATACAAAAAATGTTTTGAAAACCGAATAGAAATCGTTTTTTAAAAGCTGTTGGCATATGGATCCGTAATGCGATAGCAGAACGGATTATTTTGGATTACGACTGTAGGACCGCGAAATCCCGATTTGAAAACAGAGAGAAAGAACTTTTAGAAAATGATTTGGAAAGACGATTTAGAAAACTCGTGAAGGCGAGATATGATATGTCTTTCCGTAATCCAAACTAGCTCCCGCAGATGAGACAGTTTTATGAACAACGGATCGCAGGATACAATCACAATGAGACCGTTATCGCTTCACTCGATAGCGGAATCTACGAACTTGATATAAACGATATACTCTTGTGACTTACTTTGAGAAGAAAGAGAGAGAGGGAGAGAGTTGTTTGGTTGCGTTTTTGTGAAGAGCAAGTGATGAAAATGAGTGATAGGAGGCTTGCTTTTATAGCAAAGAAGAGAGGACGGTGCGATCCGAAAATCCAGGCTTGTGCGCGAGGATCTCGGGAAGTTGAGACGCGAGGTGGAGAGGCGAAAGACTCGGCCCAGATCGAGATCGTGGGAGAGAAATCCGGAGCTGTTACGTGAGCTCGATTTCGAGAAAGGAATATTCGAATATGCCTTTTAATTATGCAAGTTTGAATTCGTTAATGGGACCGTTATCGCTTCACTCGATAGCGGAATCTACGAACTTGATATAAACGATATACTCTTGTGACTTACTTTGAGAAGAAAGAGAGAGAGGGAGAGAGTTGTTTGGTTGCGTTTTTGCGAAGAGCAAGTGATGAAAATGAGTGATAGGAGGCTTGCTTTTATAGCAAAGAAGAGAGGACGGTGCGATCCGAAAATCCAGGCTCGTGCGCGAGGATCTCGGGAAGTTGAGACGCGAGGTGGAGAGGCGAAAGACTCGGCCCAGATCGAGATCGTGGGAGAGAAATCCGGAGCTGTTACGCGAGCTCGATTTCGAGAAAGGAATATTCGAATATGCCTTTTAATTATGCAAGTTTGAATTCGTTAATGGGCTTTCGATTTGGGCCAAAACTTATGTAGGAATGTTGCAAAAACCACATAAGTATTTTCTCCAAAAAGAATTTCTTTTGTGGGCCGAAGGCCCCAAGAGCCCAAGCCCAAGCCCAAGCCCAGGCCCGGCCCGGGGCGGCACGGCGGCGGCGGCGGCGCGCGTGCGTGTGGGTCATTCCGATGATGGACGTCACCGGAAAAGTTGCCGGAAAGTTGGCCGGAGCCACTTGTTTAAAAAATAAGTTCCAACAGCTACAACCGGAACACTCCACAGAAATTTCATCTTACAAAGATTTATGTTGGATCGAACGTCAACTCTATCTTATGTGGACATCTAACATGACTTTATTTTTCTCATTGAAAGTGTTACATTAGGGAAATGGATCATACCTTTAGGACTTCTTTTTCACTTTACCACTCTTTGTTGATCCTGAATAACCACTTATTTTTAGTGATAGACATCTTAAAACCATTCTCTTCTTTCGAACTATATGCACACGTGTTTCATTATCATATGTGCATCTATGTGGAAAAACTTCAAAGAGTAAAGAATGACATAATTTACCGACAACAGAAGATGAAGATCTCAAAAAAACTTGGCAGGTACAGAGAATTGATTTCCTATTTGTCCTATGAGATTCGCCTAAAAGGGTACTATTTTCGTGCTCACGTACCGTTTCTCCTTTAAAAAACGAAAGGAAAGGAAACAATTACAGAATAAGAAGGGCTAGAGCAAAGGAAAATCCTAAGGAGAACCGAGGATTGGTTTATTAAAAGATCCCCGCCGAAAAATTCTAACTTTGGGTGAATAAAAAAGAGATAAAGGTCAAGAAAAAGTAGTTATACGAAGAACTGGTTGGAAGCTTTGGACATCAACATGTCGATCTATTCTCGATTTTGGATAATATCTTACATCCCCCGAATCATTTGGTATCCCGAAACACTTTTAAATTCCACCTTTAACACCAAAAAAACACCCTGAATTACATCTTTCGATGAGAAAACTCACGCAAAAACTTAATGAACGTAGAGAGTTGAGTGAATTCAGAGGGTTTGTAGGTTTGGAATCGATGGGCAAGAGTTGGGAAAGTTGTAAGACTATAGTGAGAATATTCTAATGCAAATTATCTATAATGTAGTCTGCAGATTTTAGTCCAAGGCACGGTCCCGATGATAAGAGAGTTTCCTTGATTTTCAAACTTCTTTTCCATGACTTTAATTTCTTGTGTGCTAGAGGACAATATAAGTCTAACTATAGGGGAGTTGATAACCTCGTATTTTCGCCCAATTTAACTACAATTTCTAATGGTTTTACCAAATTTTTGAGCTGATTTTAAGGTTATGTGGATGATTTCCAATCTTTTAAGTGCCAAAAAGGTTTTACAAGTTATATGGCAAAATGGACCAAAAGACGAGCATACTACGTTTTCAAGACAATTTCGACGAATCGAAAGTTTCACATTCTCTGAGTATCTTCCCATGCACCAAATTGAGAGATTTTTGAGTCGTTGGAAAGCTAGAAGAGTCATCTTTCACCTGCGAGTGGAATCAAACTTAACCATCAAGCTGATTGGAAGTTATGCTCGATATTCCTATTCATGTCTTTTATTGGCTAGAAGAAGTATGGCCGGTCTAAAGCCCTTCACCGCACATGTCACAGCTCGCTTCCCCGAGATATACACACTCCAGGGACCGGTCAAAACTCATTTAACCGGTCTAGATGGTATGCGTCCTGGACCTTACCAAAAAGCTGAGCTTTGGAGTAAATAATCCTAAACCGACTTCTTTGCACCACAAGACCTATAAAGAATTGTTTCAACCTAGGTTTTTTGTGTACCTTTGAAGAGAATAGAGAGCCGGCAAGCATCTACAACCCAAGCATTCCTCTTGTTCTTTATCTCCTTTTAAGGTCACCAAAACACTTTGTCTTTCGTTTGTTTGCTTTGTTTCTTAAGGGGAGAAGGTTTTACCTCTTTGTACTCGATATAGACAAGTAATCTCTGAACCATTTCTGTTCCTATTTCGATTTAAGCATATAAAATTCTTAAACCTTGCTTTAATGATTCCTTTAAGCATGATTCAGTAGTTTAGTTGTTGGGTTTAATGATTTATTCAAAGGGGAGCTCATGATCGATTAGTTTGAGTGGCGAAATCTAGAGTTGGTTTGGTTGCACTAGTTTTTCGTATATACTTAATATTAATGTATGTGGTGGAAATCATGAATTAAAGCAAATAAAACAAAGGAAAAAAATCAATAAGGAAAGTGTTGGGCAGTAAGGCATTTCTCAGGGAATTCAATGATCGTTTCATGGGAGTCGCAAACCATGGGGATTATTTGCTCGATCTTAGATGTAGACGAGGTTGATCTCATAATAAGCACATACCCCTTAGTTATGGTATTCTTGTTAACTGATCAAAACTTGTTATTCACGCTTGTTTGATTTCGTCGTTGCCAGCGAACTGTTGAGTAACAGAGTAGTTTAAACTCTAGAAGTTTGATTCTACGATAGTAGTCTTTTGTTCATTCATGTTTTGAGTTCGAAAACTTAAAAATAAACATTCACATATCATAGATTTTCTTGAATGAAACGAACGTTGAATACCCTGCGAATTCCTTAATGCCCAACTTTCCTTATTGATTTATTCCTTAGTTCGATTTGCTTTAATTACGTTATTGCTTACTTAGTTTCATCTTGACAGAACCCAAAACCCCTTTTATATTATCTTCCTAGTCTTATTCTCTTATGACAGATATGTAGCATAACGTCATCTCTCTGTGAGATTCGATCCTTCAGTACTACACACGATTAGCTATGCAATTGCAGCTTTACATTGTGTCGAATTGAGGCAAAAGATTGACACTCGGTTGGGTTTTAAGGGTTATTCAAAGGGGACTTCATGATTGATTATTTGAAGTGGCGTTTTAAGGGTTGTTTCCTTTACATTGTTCTTCATCTATACTTGATCTTAATACATGTGGTTAACGTCATGAATTTAATTTGGTGTTGATCTCAGGGAAACAGACACATTAAACGTGTAGATCTATTTGCTTAAACCTAGAGTTAGAAAAACTTGATCTCATAACAAGCACATACCCCTTAGTTATGGTGTTCCTGTGAACTTATTCAAACTTGCTTATAATATATGTGTAGATGCGACGTTCCTGCTATTGTCGTGTAGATGAGTATAAAGGCCTTAGATAGTTTATTTTACATACTATAGGTATTTTCTTCATTCGTATTTCAAGTTTGATAACTTAGAAATTAAACGACCACATATCTTAGAGTTCCTTGAATGAAACGATTACTGAATACCATGTGAAATCTTCCAAGGTTCAATGTTTGTTTTATTGATCTCTTCCCGTTTTTTACTTGCTCTATTTACTTGCTATTTCGCCTATGAAAAAACCTCAAAACCAACTTATTCGAGGTAAAACCTTGACACACATCATTTACAACAAAAACAAGCGATCTAAACAGCTGAAAAATCCGATGACCCAAACCGCTGACAAATCAGGTGACAAAACAAACCAAATATGATGATCCAAATAGCGACTATAAAGTTTTTTTGT
Source organism: Arabidopsis lyrata subsp. lyrata (assembly GCF_000004255.2). Classification (NCBI taxonomy): domain Eukaryota; kingdom Viridiplantae; phylum Streptophyta; class Magnoliopsida; order Brassicales; family Brassicaceae; genus Arabidopsis; species Arabidopsis lyrata. Next base: position 17,938,177 of record NW_003302549.1, on the reverse strand, counting down.
AATAAAGGATAGTCCAAACTTTGAGTTGTCGTGTTATATATTTCACTTTAGGAGAAATGTTTTTTGATATAAGAAATATTGTTACTTAATACTATTACATTAGGTAACAACAGGAACTATATGCTGGATAAAACGATTACTAAGTAATCTTAGTGTACTATTTATTAAAAAAAATCTATTGTACTCATTGGTAAAATTATTATCTGGTATCTAAAATTTGTTTGTGTGATAAATATTTTTCTAATTTTACTTAAATATGTGATTTATTCATATAGGAATTAGGATTCGATACGCGGAACAATCATTTTGTGTATTTTGAACCAACCAATTTGCCGATCATATACTTTTTGTGGGAAGTAGTTTCAAAGTGCCTTTAGAAGAGATAAGTATTAACGAACTGTTTCCATTTATGGCAATAAAAATAAAATTTATATCTATTGTATTTTATTGAGTAATCTTACCTAATTAAACTCTTTCTTATTTGTAGCTAAGATATTTCAGGTAAAGACGAACCAATCCACGAATGACCGCGGACATATAAAAATAAATGATTACATATTCTTTAGATGAACCTATAGAGTTTTGATTTTTTTTCTCCTTTTATTTCATCAAACTTATAAAATATTTTTTTTCAAAAATTTTATTTCCAAATTAGGTGAAGTTCGTATTCATTTTTTAATTAATTGAGTGAATACGAGTATGTTATGTGCCTTATAAATTAATTGAATAAAATACGTATAAGTAACACCAATGGCAAAGTCTGTAAATATTCTAGTAAAGGTTGGACGTTTAATTAAATGGGCTAAGGACCTCTGTGAGGGTGACTCGTCAGCATGGCATTTTCGTTAATCACATGTGAAAATAAGGTTTTTTATTTAAGAATGATTGTTCAAATAAGGGATAAATTGTTTGATATCATATTTATAATAAAGTTAATTTTAGGATTATAAAACAATTTACCCAAAATAGTTAAAAATTAAGGTAAAGAGGGCATTCTAATTATTTCTAAACAATAGTAGGTCATCATAGGTAAGATTTTCTTATAAATTTGACTAATATAAAACCTAATAATTTTTTTGATTTTCTCTTCTACTTCCGCCTCCGTCAGCAAATCTCTGTGACGACTGGTAGCTTTCCACTTCGTCATTCTCAACGACGACTATTTGTCGGGAAGTATCTCTCGCCTACTACTCTATATCACAAAGCCTCCATCGGCGACGGATCTCATCAAAAAAACATTTCTCACCATCGTCACCGTTATCATTCACCGACGGTCCGATAAAGTTTACCTATTGATAGATTTTATGTAATTAGATTTTTTTGTCCTTTTATATTCATGTTCCTTCTATCTTTTTCTTGTTTGATTGATTGTTATTTATGATTAGATTGATGAGGTTTTAGATTTTAAAAAAAAAATCATCTAAACTTCATATAAACTTTAGATGATTTTTGGAGGAACGAAATTTCATTTTTTTTTCTTTTTAGTTTATTCAGTCCACCATTTGTTTTTTGCTACAACATGCATCATGTGAGTTTAAACCCAAATTAGGATACATTGACAATAACTACAAATCACCATCTTATATTTTGTCACTTTGTCTTCTAGATTTCATTCAACAAATATACTTAATGAGTTTTCAGTCAAATTTTTGGATTTCGTTATAGCCATTCTCTTTATTCTGTTTCAGAGCAATTGTTTCCAAATGTGATGCTAATCAGAGCCTTGCGTGAATGGAAAGCAATATAGAAAACAAAATAAAACCCTTCTATACCATTTTCCTCTATTACATCAATTACCTTTAAAAACATATTCATCAAGTGATACTGAAGGAGCAAGACTGTGATTTTACTAGATTGCCTTTTTTTTTTTAAATTTGTTTGGAGTCATGTATAGTAACAAAAAATTGTATTTCTTCCATCAAATTATGTTTGTGGATTCATTTTTATAGTTTTGTTTACTATTTGATCAATTTTTTTCTTTCTTGCAGTAAGACAATGGAATTTGTTGCCAAAGCAAAAACCAGTGGATTATCATCTCTCTCGGAGCTTCACAAAGTTGAGGAGCATGATAACTTTGCTTATCAGAGGGAGCCAAAACCGGTATTGGAAACAATTACATCTATTTTTTTTTGTTTTCTTGAATTAGTTTACATATGTAATTTTATTATACTTATTTGATTATATGAATTTTGCAGAATAATACTTCTACTCAAGGTATTAGTAGTGACAATAATGACTATGTTTCCAAAACAAATGCGAAAGCTATTGGTAGTAAGAACTTATATTTTATGTTTTGATGTTCTTTTTAAAATGAGAAACTAACAATTATACGTTTATCAAGTAGATGTTGCCAAGAGCACCAAATTTGTGAGTAGGATCAAGAATTCCAAATCCAATGAAGAAGAGGGTAATAATTTTGAGGTTCAAATGCCTGAAGTTATAAATTTAACTTCCGTTTTAGGCTTTGATGTACCTTTTGAAGAAGTTGGAAATTTATTTCAACTTCTAGAATTTTGTTCAGTCTTTGGAAAGGTATGTTCATTTAATTCTATATATACCTCAACCATGAACTCATGATTTTTTGTTAGTCTTTCTGTATTATTATTTACTCTCAATCAACTTTATTTGTTTTTTATGATAGGATCTGGGTTTGAGAGAAGGACAACCTACATCTATTGTGCACGAGCTTTTTTCAAGCGAGCGTACAAAGGGACAACAATACTGCTCTATTATCTCGATGATAATCCAGTTGTTGGAGTTAATATCACATGATAGAAATATGTATGAATGTTTTTTTCTATCCTGAAATAGTATACATATATTTTATTTCTTCGTCTTTAAATTTCTTATGTCTTTGAATTATTACAGGTCTTTGTCTTTAAGTGAAATTAATAACAATTGGTTCAATGCTATTGGGGATTTAGTATTGAAGTCGGGAGTTTTAAGTAATGAATTCCCACCTGAAACATTTAAAGGAGGTGATGCAAAGTATAATGAGATGGATGCTTCAAGAAGGCTCAAGCTTCTGAACTTCTTATGTGATGAATCACTTACCACATTGTATGGTTATTATATATATATAATACATTGGCAATATTGATTTTCTTTATAATTTATTCTTTGCTATGACTTAAAACCTATTTTTGAAAATTTCAGGGCAATGAGGAATATCATTAAGAACAAAATTTTGGAGTTTGAAGCAAAGAAAAAAGAAGCAAAACAAAAGGCTACAGTTGCAAATAAAAAGGTATTTTGTTTAATATGCAAGATGTTTTAAATATCAATTCTCTGTGCTAAACCTCAGGTTTTTATATATAGGAAAAACAACTGAGGAAGACGATGCGAAGTGATTTTGCCAAAATCTATAAGGAAAATACCGGAGTTCCGCTCTCCAGTGAAGAGCATAACAAACTTTTGTCTCAACTAAGAGCTCAAGCTAAAGAAGCTCATGACGAGATGATGGAGGCAAAGAACATAATTTCTAAAAGTAAGTCTAAATCCCTTATACTTTTTATATCAATGGTCTTACAAATGTTGTGTTATACGTTTGTGTTTTATGTTGTTATGAAGGCTTAACTTAATGAAATATGTTTGTAGAGATGCAAACATGTGATGTTGTTAGAACTGACCAAAACATAATAGAGGACAATGGACTTGTTCTCTGGAAACTTAAGTGTTTTGAGGAAGAACCAAAGTTTTTGCTTCAAGGTGTGAAATTTACTAACTCGTTGTTAATGTTTTGTATGACGTATTTATTAATTTAATATGAGTCATCTTTATGTATGTACAGATCTAGGAACATTTGATGATTTAAGTCCTTATGAAAAATGGTTAGCCTTTAAGGCTGAACAGAAAGAGGAGATAGAGAAATTTATCTCTTCCAAGAGGTGAGTCATTTTCATCGAGACTATTCGTAGTAATATTTGAAAATCTCATGGCATGAAAATACTAATTCTTGCTCTTGTTTTGTAGGAAACAACGCAAAAAAAGAAGAATGTGAATGGGGCAACATCCAGATTAGCCCTAAATTATAATGTCTAAGTAATCATTTCGGAGTAATATGAACTTTTTTTTTTCATTCTTTTTCTTTTTCATATATAATAAAAACAAAATATATCAAAATAGGCTATCATGTAATTTTAGAAGTTTAAAAAGTTTACTTCATTTCTTCGTATCTTTTGTTATTATGAGTTATTTTGTCCATGTCAGTTTAATTCTATTGTATGAAATAATTGAAATCGGTCTAATATTTTGGTCTAGTTGAACCCGATATGTGGACTATTATATATCCACTCTCCACTCTCCGTCCGAAGAACACAACCACTCTCCACAAATAATCATACAATACTCGTCCATAAAACCCTAGTCATATAAACCCAAAAATTGATGTTAGTTACAGTGAACAATAATGGCATTACGATTTAAAGCTTTTTGGATGTGCAAAACTAGAATGTTGTCCACAATCGTACCTCCATTGTCATCTTCTCTTAGAAAGAGATTGTTATCCAAAACTCAAGCTTTTTCAACTCCTTTCTCTTCGAAATCCAACTCAAACCTAGCCATCGGACCGTACGTAAGTTAGGTGATTTGTTTACATCGCCATCATCTCGCCCATCCAATTGTTCCGATTTGACAGCCAAAATTTTGCATTATCTTAGTCTTTAAATAACGAATCGCATTCGTTCTTTTTATCTACCTTATCCCATCGTTTGCCACATGTTTACATTGTTCCCAAATCGAAAACCAAACTCAACACACCGGTTAAGCGGTTTGTGTCTTCAAGTTTGGAGGGGCAAAATTATCTATTTTCACTCCAAAAACAAGGGAAAGGGCCTCTACCGTGGAAAGTACCTATATTGTATAAACTTACGTTTAAAGTGTCTTATAGTGCAAAAAACCCAAAGAAAAGAAATGTATATCCTAAACAAGCGTACTAGACAGTAAGAACTTGACAGTACCCTAAGTTTTAAGAGTACAAATGCAACAATTTTAAAAGAACATATACAACTAGTTTCAGAACTCTAAATCCCAATACCCTAAATAAAAATTTGGAAACCAAATCTGTAACTTCTCAAATTTCAGTACCCTAATTTAAATCAAATCCCAGTACCTTACGTTGATAACAGATTGATACATATAAACCCTAAAATCGATGTTTTATAAGACTGCAATCACATAGAACTTGGTAGAAATCACATAGAAATGAGAGTAAGAAAGAAATTAGAGTATGGAAGAAAGACATACCTTCGATTTAAGCTCACTGGCGGCTGCGCTAGAGAATGTGTCTGCAGAGGAGCACAAATTTATGAATGGTGACAAGGTTAGTGGTTTCGGCTAGGCTTGGAATCGACTTTGGTTTGCAATTTGGCTGGGATTCGATAGAACAAAGGGAAATGAATAGTCTCAGATGTTTGGGTTTTGTTGCTGAGTAGTATGAACTGTTTAGATTTTGTCCAGAACAGAGAGAAATGAATAGATCAAAGACGCTTAAGTGGATTATTTTGGCTAAAAGGTTGGCGGAATAAATTATTTTAGATTCCCGTTAAAAGATTTTCGATCTTATCGTTTATCGGGTGCTATTATAAAGTAACCAAAATCACAAACCTATTTTTTATAGCAGTTCAGGAAAATGAGCTATCCACTACTAATATCAACCTGAATTTTTTTTATAGTGGTGGGATAGAACGAAAAAAGAGATACGATGGAATATGTATATAGAAAAGAAAAAAATTTAGTTAAGAATGAAGTCACCTCCTTGAAGAATGGATGAATAGTATGATTAGTGTTGACTTTGACTTGTTGCATTCTCTTGTATTCAAACACTCTGAAACAATGCTCAACCATGGTCTGGTGATGATGGATGGAAGTTAAAGGGACGATATGCTAGTCGGCTGGTGATATGGAATCTATTGATCCATTGGCCAAACAGCATAATTTTAACTCCGACATCGACAAAAAAAATTTCTACAAAGTTATACCATTTACATTGTCACAAAATAGACATAGTTTTCCGTTTGTGAAAGGATGTGGTTGTTTAGTCTTCTGTGTTGTTAAGTACATGCATTTTAATTAAAAAAATCCATGTTATCTTAATTATTTTCGATATTCGATTAGTCTCATAGTATCAATAATAGACTATTATTAGACGATAATATACCTCTCGGTCAATTTGTTCAGTGTATAGGTATTCCAAAAAACTAGAGCACTATGTACAGGAAATCTAACCAGTCTGATGTCAATATCAACAACTTTGTTTTCGTTCACCTAATATGCTCATGTTAAATAATTGCAGATTCCAAATGAAAATCAAGATAATCATTACAGAAAAGTCATTATTATTGGAAATATGTGTTAAATTATTGTTAATAATCATTGGTGTTTCTGTTTCTGATTATTTTATATAGTTAACATTTGTCAATATGCGTTGCTACTGATGTTTACTAAAGCTTATAGCTAGACTAACTAATGATATCATGTTGAATAAATTGTCCAATAACTTCGTTTTAAAGTTTTCAAGATTTATGTATACATATAGAGGAATAACTAACCGGAGCAATGACTACCTAAGTCCGCTCATAGTTGTGCACCTGCCACCCCCACAAGTTGCTACCTAAGTTCGTTAGATGTATAGCTGATTAAATTAAAAATAAAAAGTGACTCATACTTTATATATTTGACTACATTTTTTTTTTTTTTTGATAAAATAAGCGGGAATTTGACTACATTTTCTTACGTTATACTTTATAAATCGTTATATATGATATTAGTACATGAATATTGCACTGCAAATATCCACAAGAGATTTTTTTACCTCCATCACGTTCATAATATATAGCTTTATTCTAATTTAGTTATAGTCATTGAAATTTGTTACATATAAGAAACTATAGTATAGTGTTTTTGAAAGCCAGTTTTACATTTTTGATTTTATATTCCAAAACTCTAAATTTAAAAAAATCCTTATAAAGAAAATGAGAACTAAGAAAATAATAACCATAAAATTTGAAATATGCAGTAGATTATACTAGTAGTCTAGTATAGTATATTGTTAAACCCCCTAATTAAATAATATAGGCAAATGATAAAATTTGCAAAGTTTTGGTAATATAATAAAATGTAAATATAGTTAAACATAAAGTTTTTCTTCGCATTAAAACTTGGCAATTCATCTATAATGGATACCAAACTATATATAATCATTGATTTTATTTTGTTGAGTCCGTGAAACCCTCATCATGTAACTTAAAAGCAACATTGTATAAAAGTTTCTTTCCAAAAAAAAAAAAAAAGTTGTGCAGGTAGAGAGATCAGAAATGTATACTTCATTTAATTTAGTTCACCTTTTTTTGTAATACTACTTTTTATTAAAGGTCAAGTAACAACTCAAACTCTTAGCCAAAAAAATGTAACAACTGAAACAAGTAAATAAATAAATAAAAACAATTTCACTTTTTCGGAATGTGTGTCTGTCTTCCATTTCCATATATTATATAAACACCAAACGGAACGAGATCTCATATTCTTATAAATAAAAAGAAAGAAGAGAGAAATAATGGGTTGTCGTCAAATTTGGATCATAGTTTTGTTTCTTTGTGTGTTTCAATTCTTGGACTGCACCGTTAGCTCCGCCGTAGAAGAGACTGGGACGGTGTCTGTGTACGGAAGAGCCGCCGTGGGAACAATAGACGAAGACTTCATTTGCGCCACCTTAGACTGGTGGCCACCGGAGAAATGTGACTACGGCACTTGTAGTTGGGACCATGCTTCCATTCTTAATCTGGTTTTTTTGACTTTTCTCTCTTTTCTTTTTATCAATTTTTGTTTTCATCTTCATGTGTCTCCGTCGAAAACAATGCAACTTGTATTTTTGATATTTAAAAAAAAAACAGAAATAAATTGAGATATTTGTTAGGTACTTCTCTTCATTTAGCAAATAGAATTTACTCATTGTAGAAAACGTAGAAATTAGAAAAAAATCATTTATAAGTTTTTTTACCATTTATGGAATGTGGCAGTCAAAAATCAAGATGCGGCAAGTAAAAAAGTTTTCCTTTGTTTTATCATCATATTCCATTTTTAACAATTGATTACAAAGAAAATTTGGTCATGTTAATATGAAGTAATTGATTAGAGAAATATGAAAGTCTTATGAAAATTTTGGTCGAGCTTCTTGCAGGACTTGAACAACACTATTCTTCAAAATGCAATCAAAGGTAATTACTACATCACATTCTTAATATATATTATATTGGTTAATGTCAGGATTTGACCATTGTTCCAATTTCCAAAAACACAGCATTTGCTCCTTTGAAAATAAGAATAGGAGGAACATTACAAGACATAGTGATATATGAGACACCAGATCAGAAGCAACCGTGTCTTCCTTTTACCAAAAACTCTTCAATTCTCTTTGGTTACACACAAGGATGTCTACCTATGCGTCGATGGGATGAGCTCAATGCCTTCTTTCGAAAAACCGGGTATTCTCTTCTTTCTTTCAACTTTCTTTTCTTCTCTGTGTCTCTTTCCTTACCTACTTGTGGTTTGAATCAGAGCTAGAGTCATCTTTGGACTGAATGCACTCTCTGGGCGTTCCATAAAACCAAACGGCGAAGCCATAGGAGCCTGGGATTACACCAATGCTGAATCATTCATCCGGTTTACAGCACAGAATAACCACACCATCGACGGGTGGGAGCTCGGTAAGTCACTTTACGATACAACAAAGAATACATAGGCCTGACCGAATTCTCATCACATCTCCAAGCTGGTTTTGCTTTTTGTCTCAATAGGCAATGAGCTGTGTGGAAGTGGTGTTGGTGCACGAGTTGCAGCAAATCAGTATGCTATAGACACCATAAATCTACGAAACATTGTGAACCGGGTTTACAAGAATGTGAGTCCCATGCCGTTGGTGATAGGTCCGGGTGGCTTCTTTGAAGCTGATTGGTTCACGGATTACTTGAACAAAGCAGAAAACTCTCTCAATGCTACTACTCGCCACATCTACGATCTCGGTCCAGGTAACCCGAATACTCAATCTTCGTTTCACATCCTGAAGGTTCATCATTTCCCTTACCTGAATGTAAAGAAAACTATATTTTGACTGATTAGGAGTCGATGAACATCTGATAGAAAAGATTCTTAACCCTTCATATCTGGACCAAGAGGCAATAACGTTTCGCAGCGTCAAGAACATAATTAAAAAATCCTCAACCAAGGCCGTGGCATGGGTTGGTGAATCTGGTGGTGCCTACAACAGCGGGCGGAATCTTGTCTCTAATGCTTTCGTGTATAGTTTCTGGTAAGAAATAGATATTATGACAGCAAAAACTAAGCTTATCATAAGCAATACACTAAAAACATTTCTAATGAGATTATACTGCGTGATGGTAGGTACCTAGACCAGCTTGGAATGGCATCGCTTTATGATACAAAAACATACTGCAGACAGTCTCTGATCGGAGGAAACTATGGGCTGCTAAATACTACTAACTTCACACCGAATCCAGATTATTACAGGTAACACAAGATGAATTTAGTACGTCAACTGAAGAAATGGGAAGAAGACGCAATAAAAATAGTATTTTATTTTACCCTTACTACAAATCATGCTACTTGTTAAATTGCAGTGCTCTGATCTGGCGACAACTTATGGGAAGAAAGGCATTGTTCACAACCTTTTCTGGAACCAAAAAGATACGTTCATACACACATTGTGCAAGACAATCAGTAAGTCGAGTTTCCATACAACTAACAAAAATGGTATTATTCCGATCTAACTTTTAAAGTTTCATCATGCAGAAAGGGATCACAGTTTTACTGATGAACCTTGACAACACTACGACGGTTGTAGCGAAAGTAGAGTTAAATAAGACTTTCAGTCTTAGACATACAAAGCACATGAAGTCTTATAAAAGAGCAACTTCCCAACTTCCACAGGATCCTAATGGGGAAATCCAAAGAGAAGAGTACCATTTGACAGCAAAGGATGGAAACTTACACAGTCAGACTATGCTACTCAATGGAAATGCTCTTCAGGTTAATTCGACAGGTGACTTACCTCCTATAGAGCCGATACATATAAATTCAACAGAGCCAATAACAATAGCTCCATATTCCATTGTGTTTGTGCATATGCGGAGTGTTGTTGTACCTGCATGTGCTTAAGGTAGCTGCATATGGAACTTAAGACAGTTCCTGCATTCAGTTATTTGATCAGAGAAAAAGAAAGAAGTGTACCTTTCTTTCAGAAACCTATAAGCATTGAAAGATGTAAGTTCGAAGTATTTGAACCAAATAAAATAAGTGAAACAATTTCCAAACTCAACATTTTGTCTGCACTTTATTTCTGTTTAACATTCAAAACCGGTTGGGACTGTGAAGCCCGTATCGAGGACAAAAGACACAACAAACCCACTAAAGGGTCAAATAAAGCTACAAAAAAAGAAAGAAACTTACACGGAAGCCTTTCAAAGACCAAACGATTTCTCCACAAGTAAAAACGCCAATTTCCACCATATTGAGTAGAACAATAATGCATGAAGATGGGATTAAAAGAATTAGTAATCAAGGAGCAAGACTGAGAGAACTCTAACTTTAGCTAGTTAATAGCTTAGTTGTCTTTGGCGAAGATGATTTAGCTAGCTCATGAGAATGTTGTGAATGTAGTCTTCCAAAGAGTTGTTTCTTCAATGACTCAAAAGCCACATGAAACCTCTCAAGCTGTTCCATTGCATTAGGATTGTATAAAAATAGTCCATAGTAAAGATCAAAGCTGTCACCAGCAGTGTTCTCCACTAATTTTAGCAATGTCTCATAACCTTTGGTATCGATAGGAGTAGATTCCAAGCTCAGCTTCTCCAGAAGCCTTCCCACTGTGTGTGTGATAAACTGTGATCCAGCAGCATGCCAATCATGTTCAGCACATGACATCTCCACCATACAACATCCTTCACGGGCAAAAATATCAAGAAAACTGTCACACCTCAATTTTTTTCTATCATCCATTCCAATCCTAACCTTATCAAACACAAAGGCAAGATTGTTCCATCCATTTTTACCACTTTCTGGTCCAAACATAGGATGTGTGCATAAAATATCGAAATCTTGTGGTAGAGTTTGAAGAAATAAACTTCTCGGGAACTCTTTTACTGAAAGCACATCCACAAAAAGTGTGCTTCTCTTCAGTCTCTGAAACGGGAGCGACTTGAGAACTTTTTCAGTCGAAAGGATTGACGTACAGAGAAGAATAACTTCAGGATGCTCTTCAAATAGATCATCAAGATCTGAAAAATACGATACACCCAGCTTCGCAGCTACATCAGTGTAGTCAGTTCTGGAATAGGCTAACACAGTGTGACCCTGCTTGACCATGGTTTTTCCTAGAAACTGTCCAAAATTACCAAACCCGACAATACCAATCTTGAGCCTCGAACCGTCATTAACACTGCCAGAGACTTGGGGGTTATATTCATACTTCACAGCAACATCTTCTGACCTGCAGGATCACAAATTGAAAACCATTTACAATAAGAAATCAAATCCAATACATCGAAACACAATGCAGCTAACTAACTACATACCTCATCATATCCAAAGAAGCATCATTTTCATAACCATTTGGAAAAACATGAACCTTCTTTGCTTCACCTTCAAAAGACTGCTTCCTCACAACACCATGAAGTCGACTAAAAAGCTCCTTACGCAATGCCTCGAAAGCTAAATCAATCCTCTCTAACACCTCCAAAGAATTCTTATTATACACAAACAACCCATAATACAAATCAAAACTATCCCCACAAGTATTCTCAGCTAAATCAAGCAACGCCTCATACCCTTTAGTATTAATCGGCGTCGATTGCAACTTCAACATCCCCAAAAGCCTACCAAGAGTATGCGTTATAAACTGCGATTCAGCAGCAAACTTATCATGATCAGTAACACTCATCTCCACCATCTCACATCCTTCTCTCTCAAAAACACCAAGAAAACTCTCACACCTTGAGATTCTCAATCTATCTTCCCCAATCCTAACTTTATCATACACAAATCTTAATCCTCTCCAACCATGATTTGAATTCACACTCTGTGGACCAAACATTGGATGTGTACAAAGAATATCGAAATCTTCAGGTAAGTATTGAAGGAGAAGAGTTTTAGCAAACTCTTTAACAGAGAGAACATCAACGAAGAGAGTGTTGCGACGGAGTCTCTGAAACGGCAACGTTTTGAGAACATTCTCAATGGAGAGGATTGAAGTACAGAGTAAGACTACGTCAGGATGACGTTCGCAAAGATCGTGAAGATCTGCGAAGTATGAGACACCGAGACGACGAGCGGCGGAGGAGTGATCGGATCGGGAGTGAGCGAAGAGAATGTGGCCTTGAGAAATTAGGGTTTCGGCGAGGAATTGACCGTAGTTGCCGAATCCGATAATGGCGATACGGAGAGGAGGGATTGGATCGGAATTGGGAAGAGGGTTGTTGTCGGTGACGACGGCGGTGGGTTTTGGTGGGCGGAGAGAGAGAGAAGGGAACATTGAGGAGAGAGAGTGAAAGGAAATGGAGGAAGAAGAGAGAGTAGGTTTGGGGGTGATGAGATTCGGGAGGAAGAAGGATGAGGAAGAGGATTGGGAGAGAAGAAGATGATGAAAATGAGATTGAGAGATCATTTGGAGAAGACGAAGGAGAGAGGATGATTTTGAATTCTACAGTCTCTGCCATTTGAATAGACTTTTGGAGCTTTGTGGAGATTTTGAAGTCTGCACGTCGTTAGACATTTTCTATATATTTTTTAAATTATATTTTACTTTTCCTTTTTGTTTTTAACTCAAAATATTTAATCACATGAACTAGTACATGGTCTACCATTTCAATTCAAAGAATTTTATGTTTAGGATGATTACTCCACATAGATATATATATGAAAGAAAACATATATAAATTCATAGAAATTCTGTAGGTTTTCTTTCACATATATATTCATACTAGATCCTGACCCGCACCTACGTGCGGAGTATAAATACATAATTCATTTTTTTTAGAAATTGGTTATTAAATTATATTATGTTTTATTTTGTGCATGTGAATAGTACAATAGGATATATATATATATATCGTATAGAGTTATATTAATTGATATGCATAGAAGACTGAAAAATTAAAAATTTATCCCTACTTATTTTTTAATTAGTTCTCTTTCCTTTGACCCAATTAATACCCAAACCACCATCAGTTATTTGTGAGCGCTAACAAAAATAATAACAGGATAAATCATATTGTATCACGGTAACTTTAAAAGTTATATGGTTAACTTATACTTATCGTACTAAAATATTTATCATATGATTTTTATCAACTAACTTATATAATAACATGTTTATTTATTTTAATAATTTATTTATTACCGCTAACTTATACATTAGCAGATTTATTTATCATGATAATTTATTTATCACAGTTAACTTATGCATTAGCATCGTTAACTTATGCATTAGCATATATATTTATCATGATAATTTGTTTATCACAGTTAACTTATGTGTTATCGTGGACGTAAAAAATAATAAAATCTCATTCTCTTCTCGAGTACCCTCCTTTGTCGTCATTTTCCCAAATTTTCTTCTTCTTCTATTGTCACCTGCAACTCCATCCCATGATCACCTCACCACTTTCTCTTCTTCCTCTCTCCTCCTTATTTCCTTTATCTTTGTCCTCTCCATCTTCATTTTAAATTACAAAACCATAATTTTCATCCCAAATTCTTCAAATTAAAAGTTTAATCCATCCCAAATTCGTGTAGATTCTCTCTATTTTTGTGAATTATTTGGTGATGATTGTATGTTTACATATCAAAAAGATGAATTTGATGAACCAAATGAAGAGTTAGATATAAAATCTGTTTGTGAAGAAAAAGAGGTGACGACAAAGAAAGAAGAAGATTTGGAAAGAGGAGTATTTAGAAGAAAAACAGATAATTAGGTGTGTAGAAAAAGGGTAAAATGGTAAAAATATCATTCTCTCTCTTATCTACTTAATTAATAAAAAAGTATGGATAGATACTTAATATTTTGGTCTTCTGAGCATAGATACTGATATTACTCTATCGTATATGTAGTAGATTTAGTGAGATTGTTTTTTTGGTGTTTTGAATGTTGGTAAACTGAATTTTGTTTAATGTCTGATTCATTACAAATGTAGAATACAATGTAATAATATACAAATAATTTAAACGTTTGTATTTGTTTCTTGTAAAAACAATTATATACTAACAGTTGTAAGAGTTATAATAGAAAAGTTCAATTTATAAAGAAACAGACTTTCATATAATTGTGTATTTACTATTTGGTAATGCTTGAATCTATAGTTTATTTAATCTTAACATAAATTTCTTAAATCCTGCAAAACACTATGTTAATTGATGGGCCCATAACAATATTACGATTAACCTGAGAATGAGCTGAATGTCACATTAATTTAGACCCAACTGTTATAAATCCTGTTAACATTTAATGTTTTCGATTGGGTTTATCTTATGTATCCAATAATTGATATCAATGTAATAAAGCATAAGATATTTGTTGTTAGAAAATTCTGTCTTTTACCAAAAAAACAAATAAAATAAAGCACCGAACAAAACGAAGGAAATCGATCGAATTCGAGATTCAAATGCGAAATTGTGATAGAATTATCAGTACTGCGTCTCCTTCTGTACTTGTACTTGTGAAATCCGTGAATCATACGAAGAGGTAAGCTTTATACTGAAACAGATGTATAATTGTTCAGTTTTTATTTATATGGCGATTCAATTTGCAATCTTTTAGATTTCAGTTTAAATTGTATAGATTTGCAACGGATTGTCAAGAAGCCGGTTGTTTTATGGGTAAGGCTTCTAATTGTCAATTGATTATCAAAAATAGGTTTTCAACTACTTTTTAAAGTAAGACGAATTTGATTTACAATAACTTTAAATCTTTATATAGAGAAGGAAATAAAACAGTTAATCTCCAGTATACTGGTCTATTGTTAGTTTGAAATCTGCAAATTTAGGGGGCTGTATTGGATTGGGGATTTTATAAGAGTTTGAGATTTTTAATAAATCTCATGTTATTCAACTAATGATTTGCAAATGTTTTTCCAAATCCTATGTTATTCAACATGGAATTTATGTAAAATCATCCAAAATCTTTTAAAATATCTTGTTATTCAATCAACAATTTGTAAAACTCATATCAAATCCACTGTTATTCAAAAATTAACAAGTTTTTTTAAAAATGATTTTGAGAAAGATTTTTGGAGACTTCACATAAATTTCTAGTTAAAAACAAGGGTAAAGGAATCACACCTCTAGAGGTGGGATTTAAGAGATATTAGTCATAAAAATTTATATCAATCGTCTCATACTTAAATTGTAGAATAACACTCTATCAAATTGAAGATCTTCTCTCCTTCTCTCTCTCCCTGCAAATCAACCATATTCAAATTCCAACATGAACTCCTCGAATTGAAATTAGTCAATAGCTTACAAATCAAAAGAGAGACCACCCTAGCTTATAAATCCTATTCAAATTCCAGGAAAGTAGAAAAAAAGGAACATCTTCCTCTTCATCATTGGGTAGATATAGAAATGATATTAGGATGAGTGATGAGAGGAAAGCTTTGACGTAGTTAGTGCAACAGAGTTAACAGAGGACCATGATGAAAATTGTTAAAAAGCTAATTTACGGCAAGAATTTTGTAACTTCACATTGTAAAGTCATTTCTTGAGTCATACGTGAAACATGAGGTTTATGTTTGCAGGTAATCTGTTTGCAATTGCTGCTCACTATGAGAGAAAGTGCAAGTGATCTGTTTGCGGGAAGTTTTTGTTTGTTGGAAAGTTCAAGTCTTCAGGACAATGTTTTCAAGGCATGAAAGAAACTTGAGTTTTTGGAGGTCACGAGTAGAAGTATTTTTTCATAATCTCACAAAAGTCCCAAATCATCTGAAATTTTAATATTAAATTTTACCAAATCCACTAATTTTTGTTTTTTGTAATTATAGAAATCCTAAAAATCACCTGAATATCCTTAAATCCTACTAAAATCCATTTAATTATAAATTCCACCAAATCACACAAAATGCATAGTCCAATACACCCCCTTAGTATATTTTATATATATTGTGCTTCTGTGAACTTAGCATTGTTTTTTTTGTCTTTTTAGGTGAAGGGTGAATTTCGGGTATAATAGACCATGGAGGAGACTAATTGATTTTGTCATTGTAACTATTCTGAAATGTATATTTAAAAGGTATGTGAAATTTGCAGATTTACATATTGTTATTGCGTTAAAATTAAGTTACTTATGTTGTGTAGCTCATTGTTTTGTGCTAGTATATCTAACTGTAATTGTTGTATATGTATTCAGGTGAATGATGATTTGCGAGTAACATGAGACTCTAGGGAGCTAGAGAGATTTAGTCATTGTAGCTATTTAGAAATATACATGTTAAAGGTTAGTGAGATCTCAATTTAGTGTTACTTACTGTTATTGAGCTTAAGTTTACTTAGTTCATATGAGCCTTTAAAAATTCAATAATGTTAATAACTAAATTCAATGTTTTTAATGTGAAGCATTCTTTGCAAGATGAATTATATTATGGAGAAGGGAAGAGATATATAGTCATTGGAGATGTCTAGCGATCGATATATATCAGGTTAGTGACCTCTTTTTTTTACACTGTTGGGAATATTAATATTCATCTTCAAATGTTTAGTTGAAACTTGAAAGTAGTATATAATAGATTAAAGTAATTTTGTACATAGAATGAAAATAATAGAAATAACCTGAAACTTTTCCCTGTCAAAGTAATTTTGTTCAAAATATAAGGTTTGAAATTGTGGAGAAAGGAATACTGATTAAAATAATATTTAGTTCGAGAATTTATTTAGTAACCGGAGTTAGTATAACCATAGAAGAATATATGCTCAATAGTAGTCTAAAATTAACTTAAGTACCTTTAAAGGTATTGATCTTAGCAAGAGTGTGATAGGAAGATTAATAGCCATTTTTCTTAATGATAAAAAAGATGAATTTGAAGTAAAGGTGTGAATGATTGTGAGCTTTGAGAGGTGTAATTGTGTTTACTATATATACTATTAGGTGATACATCTTTCGTTTTTAGGGTTTACCCTTGTAAGCATCTAAAGATATTTGCGTATCAGAATTTTAAACAGTGGATTATCGAATATTCTTGATTTGGTAGGATTATAATATTTTGTTAGTTTCAAATTAGGAAAATATAATAACTAACATTAGATCTTATTGAAAACAGTTACTACGAAATTGGATGTGCTCCTTATATTTGGTAATATCTTTTGCATATTTCTTAAAAACAGTTGAGGGAATATATTTTGATTCGTTTGTTTGTGTTGATTGCCTAATCTGCGATTATTACGATAGAGTTAAGTAATTAGATTGGTTAGTTATATAGATTATAGAAATATCCTTAAATATGAAATAATCTTTTTGGCAATTATTTTTTTTTAACAGATACGGAGAATAAAGGATAAAGTGAAATAATTCGATTTCAACATTTATCAACAACGAAACGGGTCGAATCGAGGATCCGCATCCATAACCGTATAAGGCTGCATAGGTTCCGCGTGTTTATCCGAAATAATAACCAAGGATCCGCTTTTTCATATATCTCATCAAATTGTCTAAGTTAACCTTAAACGAAATTTTAAATTTACTCTTTAAATGCAAAAATACCAATGGCATTATTTGTAATATCTTACACTTCATAGGGTTATTTTATATTTAGTGATTCCAAATTAATAGTATAGATATATATATATATATGTCAAAGGAATATAGATATTCTGACGATTTTCGTTAGTTTTAATCAAATATATGACATAATATATTCCTTTGACATATATATATGAATATTATATAAAAATAAGTATGTGATTAACTATTTAATTCATACAATAAAACTGAATTATATAAAAATAGTACATGACATAACTATTTAATTCTTATGAGTTTTATTATTTTGTAAATTATAGATTATATTAATAAAATATTAGTAGGTAATAAATTTATTTTAATAGTTATAAACAAAATCATCTTAATATTGACTTATTTATTTTATAATATTATTATATTTACGTAAATGAATAATAGAATAGGTCGGCGTGCTGCTCGTACAAGAGCAACGAGTAGTGGTGGCGGTACGAGAGACAACGGTGCAGGATCATCGACATGTTGTAGGTATTAGCGGTGATGGTCCAACACGCAACATTTGTTTACTTAAAAAAATCATCAATTATAATTTTATTTCTACATCCGTTTTAGTTTTCATTAATGTTTGAGGTTTTTGAAAATAGAAAATGTTGTTTGCATAAATGGATGCTTAAAACTACTTTAATTCTGCTTGTTCCTGTAATTAATGAATTCAAAGCGAAAGACTATATGATTAGGTTACCATTAGATCTTCATAAACGAAGAATAAAAGCAAAATTTTATGAATTAATCATGAAGATGATTAAGTGAAAGTTAGAGATGAAATGCAAAATATATTAATTATTTGAGAATGTTTTGATTCTACAACATGACATTAAGCGTTTATACTCGTGTAGAAGTTAATACAATCATAATTTAGACCAAATCAAATTTAATTAGTTGCTAGAAAACAACTTTACTCTTTTATAGTGTTTCTGTTTAATTTTTCTCAACTCTGTTAGGTTGAGTGAAAAAAAAAAAAAGATAAAGGTGAAGAGCTGATAAAAAAAATCAAATTTTATGTAGAAAAGTCTGCTAGAATCCATATATTATATGATGTGGAATTTATCTTTTACGAGTATTGAGAAGATATTTTCCAATAAAAAGCTCTTTTTTTGAATAATGTTATACACTAATGTAAGAAATTAGGAATAGGAAAGTAAAATAATCATTCAAGAATCTAAATTCAGTTATGATTTGATGTCATCTATATTTATTATTTGAATTAATAAATTACACATACAAAAAAATAAAAAATAAAAAAATTTAAATATCCTAATATAAATTGCAAATTTTTTAAGGGTAATATTACAAACTAGCCAAATAAAACACATGAATTAAGAAACTAACCATGCGTCAGAATTTTTTGGTAACTAACCTTTTTTTGGGAAGCGAAATAACCATTATATCCTCTGGACGATAGGCGGGAATGCTACATCTCCGACAATAGCAGTGTAGGTGTAGGGAACAAAAAAATAGTAGGGACACTACCTCATAAAACATTCACATGCAATAGCCCGCAATGCATTAAAATAGCATGCAACAGAATACAGCAATTAATTACAATTGCACGCATCATGTATTTGACTTACTACTGTAGCTATCTAGTGAACATAGTTAGTTGATGGGCATTTAGAGTATTATGTGGAAGAATAGTATTGACAAAAAAATGACACATGGTTAACCAAAAGATTTAGTGAATTACTTGATCCCTATGAACGTATGAATGTTCACATAGAGATCAAACCATGCTAAACAAGTCGTTATTGAAGATTTGAAGGAGTAGACTTAGACAACTATATAGAGAAAAAACATGCAATATATAAATGCCTTAGAAGTATAGAGCTCGAAGCAAACATACCGAAGATGAGGTAATGAGTAGATCGCTACATTAAAAACACATGCAATAGAAGAAAAACGATTGCAAGGATTTCATTTTCCGTAGTATACAGTTAGCCGCTATTTTTCGGAATCACATGCAATACATAAATGCTTTAGAAGGAAACATATGAAAGAGATTTACACAACTATATAGAGGAAAAACATGCAATATATAAATGCCGTAGAAGTATAGATCTCGAAGCAAACATACCGAAGATGAGGTAATGAATAGATCGCTACATTAAAAACACATGCAATAGAAGAAAAACGATTGCAAGGATTTCATTTTCCGAAGTATACAGTAGGCCGCTATTTTTGGGAATCACATGCAATACATAAATGCCTTAGAAAGAAACATATGAAAGCGATGATGATTTCTATACGGTACACAGACGCTCATATACACGAAACAATGGACTTGGTGTAAAAATTTAGTAAGGGGCTTCGAAATTTACAAAACCCATTGATGGAGTAAACATAAAGGGTACAGTTAAAAACACATGTAATTTTGTATTAACGCATTAATCATTCATGGCCAACTTGCAGTGAAATAAAATTATTGTTTAATAGAGGATTGGACACTCTAGCTCTCGCAAACACCAGGTATCTGATACGTATCCTTGCATTAAATGCGGCGACAGTGATAATATATCTTCCAATGTTGCATTGGGGAGGGGGGGGGGGTTGACAACTTGTTCTCCTTTATAATTTTTAAAAATACACAAACGGTGGAAGATTTGAGAAGCACACAAACGACACGTCGCATATGACGTATTTGAGACGACGTCAAAAGCGGTAGAAGATTTGGTAAATCTTCGTTTCCATACGTGTGAATGCGTCAGTGAATGGAAAAAGGTCAAAACAGCATGGGTTCTCTTTTAATTGCATGATATATTCGCGAAATACATTTAGATGTTTGATTTGACAGTTTTTGAATAAACTAATTCGCTGAATCTCGCCGCCCTCGAGGCTTGGGGGGGGGGGGGGGGAATCACAACGTTTTCAAATTTCTGTGGCTCAACGTTTTCAAATTTCTGTGGCTCGAAATGTTTAAAACAATGTTGACAAAAAATATCTAAATAAGTGTAGCCCTAATTGCAGTTTCCTATAAAACAAGAGAGATGACAAGATATCAATGCTCACACATCTTCTTCTTTCCAAAAAACACAGACAAATAAGTAAACAACATTGAAGAAGTTTTTGTTACAGTCTAGGTAAGCACTAAATGCATGTTCTTTTGGTCCTTGAGCTATGCTATCTTTCGTTATATCATCAAGATTAATAATGTTAACTTTTAAAATTTAATGCAAACAAATTCTTTTGTAGGTACCAATGGTTGTTATTACCGAAATAATAGACCCTGATGTACGGACGGTTAGCGACTCATGGGCGATCGGAGCAAATGGTAGCTGGGTTTTCATCCCCAATCCACAAAACGCTGTTTGACGGATGAGCATCCAAGAGAGGGAGAAAGTTGCTGTTGTCCGATCGCTTGTCAGAGAAGCGTATGGAGTAGAGTATGTTGGCTGCCATCTACACATGTCGTACCAATGGTCTGATTGGATGAATATTGAAGCAAACTTTGGAGGGAAGACACGACCAGTACCGATAACAACTGACGAGACGATGGGCATTTTTCTGGCTATGCGTTATGAGTTGGACGACTTGAACTTGTTTGTTTCAAAAGAAAGTGAAGATTGGGGTTTAAGTGCTGGCGAAACTAGTGCTACATCGACTTATGGTTTGCCAAACAGAGGGAAAACGCCGTTATACTGTGATGAGGCCCCATCTCCTAACTACAACAACTCCATGTGGCATAAGCTAATGGATGATGACGCGGTACTACGGTGGATGCAAGAAACGCAGCCACAGGGCGGTCAAGTAGGAGAATCTTCTTCCAATATCCATCAAATCATGCTGGGTGCAAACGTTGGGCGAGCCTTTGTTATTGCATCCATTGGTTGTGAAGATAGCGATAGCATGGACGTTGATGAGGTATAAATATGTAAAATCTGTTTTCATTCTAATTATCCTCAAAGGTATAACATTAATATGAAAATAATTTTCTACTTTGACGCTGGTGGAAGCCTCAGATTTAGTGGAGACAGATTTACTTGCAAATCTTGGAATGCCGGCAATAAATCTAAGTGGCAAAACGAACGTTTCAGACAATGCGTACGATGACAATGCCGGAGAAGAGACAATAAGAGAGTGTAATTTCTTTGGACCATCTGCAAACTACATGTCCGGACCACTAGGAGAACACTTGGATCTCGAGGTTTCCTTACATGAGGTTCTAGAGGACATGTGCCTGACTTCAACAAGGATGCCGCGCCTACACTAGATGACCAAGGCGAGGAAGGTAACAAGAATTTTTATATAATCAGTCTGTTTATTTTAATTGTGTATGATACATAAATACACTACATGATATACGAATATAATAGCATCAACAATAGACTATGTTTGGTCATCTGCTGTCTCTCATAAGTACATGTTATATATTAAGAACACATGCTATATTCGGATTATAACTAACCTTTTGCACCTCATCCGGGAAGAACAACAAGATCGTCATCGCTTCATTTAACTTTCGTAGTATCATCGCTATGGTTGAGTGGATGGACCGAAAGAGGGGTTATTGTTTTATGCTTTCATGTTTTTATCTTTTTTGCCGTGGAACCATTTATCTAGGTTAATAATCTTCGATTGTAAACCTAAACTGTTTTCATTTCTATGAAATATTTACATTCTTAGCAAAAAAAAAGAGATGTTCAGTACGAAGACGATGAATTGTTTGTGGGGCGTGTCTTCAAAAACAAGCAAGACTGCAACGTCAAATTAGTCGTGCACGCGCTTAATCGACGGTTTCATTTCCGTCTAGACCGCTCCAGCAAGAAATTGCTCACTCTGACTTGCGTTTCCGAATCGTGCCCCTGGCAAGTGTACATAGTAAAGTTGGAAGACTCTAACAATTATCAAATTCGCAGAGCAACACTGGAGCACACATGCACCATTGAAGAACGAAGTAATTATCTACAGAGACTTCTTCTGACCGATCATTCTGTTAGAATTTCCTATTGGAAGGCATAGAAATCCCGGGAAATTGTTATCGAGGAGGCAAAAGGATCGGCTGCGAATAGCTTCTCTCTCCTACCGGCTTAGATATATGTACTACGGGAGGCAAACCCAGGATCCATTGTTGATCTTAAAACAAAGGTTGGGTATTTATAGGTTTGAATACCTTTTTCTAGCATTCACAGCATCTGTCGAAGGCTTTCCATACATGAGGCGTGTCATTGTAATCGACAGGGCTCACCTGAAAGGAAAATATGGAGGCTGCCTCCTTACAGCCAGCTGCCAAGACGCTAATTTCCAAGTGTTTCCTCTAGCATTTGGAGTTGTGGATAGCAAAAACGACGATGCTTGTGAGTGGTTTTTCCAGGTTTTGAGCACAGCAGTACCAAATGATGCGAGTCTAACATTCGTTTCAGATTGCCAATCATCAATTTACACGGGACTGCGAAGGGTAAGCCTAAAACGCATTCACTTCCATACATGTTATTGTTTATAAACCTTGGAAATTTTAAATAAGTTGTACTGTTTATATATGTTTCATACAATATTTAAATATACCTTGCTATATTAACTTATACATAGACATAAAGTGTGTATCTGATGATGTCTGTGAGATGCAAATTTTGAAGTGAATTTGAATTTGTTTACATGTTACGTTGTATTACAGCATGTAATTTAATAAAGTTACATCTTTATGGCTGTAGGTGTTTCCAAAGGGTAGGTATGGCGCTTGTGTAGTTCACCTCCAGCGGAACATTGTAGCTGCCTACAAGAAAAAACACTTGTTGTTCCACGTTTCCAGAGCTGCTAGAGCATTCAGGATCTGTGAATTTCATACATACTTCAATGAGGTGATAAGACTTGATTCGGCTTGTGCACGCTACCTAGAGTCAGTTGGCTTTTGTCATTGGACAAGAGCTTACTTGTTGGGGGGACGGTACAACGTAATGACTAGCAATGTTGCTGAGTCTTTGAACGCAGTGTTGAAAAAAGCCCGTGAACTCCCCATCATTTCTCTGATTGAGTTCATTAGAACAACTCTAATGTCATTGTTTGCAATGAGGCGCGAGGCAGCCAGATCAGAGACATTAGCCCTGCCACCAAAGATGAGAGAAGTGGTGCATCAAAACTTTGAAAAGTCAGTGAGATTTTTCGTTAGGCGCATAGACATGTATGATTATGAGATCCGAGGAGAAGGGTCCAGTGTTTATCATGTGAAGCTCCTGGAACACACCTGCTCGTGCAGATCATTTGATTTGCTTCACTTGCCTTGCCCGCACGCTATAGCTGCAGTAGTTACAGAGTGGGTTTCTATACAAGGACTAATGGCACCAGCGTATTCCGTTGAAACTTGGCAAATGTCGTACCAAGGGACTATAAAACCAGTCCCTGATGTTGGAGATGTGTTTCCCTTACTTGAATCCGTAGCGTCTCTTCAACTATTCCCTCCTGCAACCCGTAGACCGCCTGGAAGGCCAAAAAAGAAGCGTATAACATCAAGGAGAGAGTTTCAGGTAACAATTATTCTTTTTGTCAACCTTTAAACAATTTACAGGTTTTCCTTCTAACATGTGTGGTTTGTAGGCGAAACAACGTCAGATAACACGTTGTTCACATTGCACATGCACTGGCCATAATCGTGCCACGTGCAAAATGCCCATATAGAGGTATGAATTGCTATCTTCTAAAATGCAATGTGTGGTTTAATAATAGCATGTCAGGTTTTGATATAACATGGTTTGTATATTTCTACTGGGCAGGGGTAGTGGATGTCTCGCGTTGTTTGCATGAGTTGTAGTAGGTTATGGCTTTTAATCAAGGAGAAGTCCATCAGAAATGGAGATATATCTAGAAGGAAGGCTACTTGGTTTATGTACATGCTAGCATAGAGACCTTGCTTTGGGGTGGCGACTTAAGCTAAGGACTGATGCAGTCAAGTAGAACTCATTCTAGCCGGTGTTGGCTTTTTGTTGTTTTTTGGTGTTTCTTTGTAGATAAAGTAAGAATTACCCCCTCTTGTATCCTGACCGATGATATTAAATAACAACGCGTGTGTTTAATTAAAATAGAGTGTTATTACTATCGACAACAAACTCCACCATAGACAAAACCTAAACTAATACATGGAGTTATTAATCAACCAATGCCATCTGAAGAAAACTCATGTGATTCCAAAACCACTAGGAGTAAATTAATGCCATGGGTGGATATCTACAATGACGTTTCATACCTGCATTTCCAACCATACACGAGTACCAATAAATGCATGTATACATAAATTACCTCATAGAGCTATTATTCAACCAATGCTATCTGCAGAAAACACATGTCATTCCACAACCACTTGGAGTACATTAATATGATGGATGGATAGCTTTAATGACGGTTCCACCTGTCTTTCCAACCATACACTAGTACGAGTAAATGCATGTATACAATAGACTTGTTTACCCTCTATTTAAATATAACATGGCTAGTTTTTCGCCAATCAACCTATTTCGATATACAATAACCAAAACTGCAAAGGTAGAACGACTCATTCACTAGATTTGGGGGTCAAATGAGAGAGTATAGACAGCATCCTGTCTACATGATGATTGGAGGCTTATTCAGGACCCAATTTGAAAAGGCTTTGGAGGCAAACAACCCGGAAGCGCATTACTTAGAAGGTCTAAGGTATGCTTATTGGAAAAAAGACATAGCGATGGCAAAAAAAACATATTTTCAAAGCTGTAAACATAGTACCTGAGGCAACATTCGTCTTGGCTATGTTGTCTATTTGCGCTGGAGAGAAAGGGCTAGAAGTGTTCTTCACCGACCAATTGTTTGCACAACTATGGGCTGAGGTTTTAGGTATGGATGACTCTGTCTGCACATCTTGAACGCATGAATATCCGTAACTGCACAGCGTACGCCCAAACGTGGAATGGCGCCGTCCCAGAGTGTTCAGAGATCCATAACATATACAACCGCTGCGAAGAGTGCTACATCTTTTGGTGTTCGAAGGAATTTTGTCGCCGTTGTTAGGTAACACAATGTTATAGATCTAACCTGTTGTTCCTTTGCTATTCTCAAAAATATATTGTTTTCTTTAGGAAGCGCATGAAAAATATGTTGTTGTTTCTGGTTTTTTTTCCCCCTCGTTTGTTGTTTCTTGTATGTGTACTATGTTGTTGTTTCTTGAGGCTTGAATGTAAAATAATAAAATATGTATCCATTTCTAGTGTTTGAGTACACATAAAAACACTATGACTAAAGTGATGATAAGCTTGCTACAACATGTATTCTTTAAAAACCGATGTAATATTTAAAAACCCAATGTTATCCGTACAATAAGCTTGCTACAAACAAATATAACACAACAAGATTGGAATAGCCAGAAATTAGAAAAATCGTGATATTCGTTAAAAACAGGATGCAATCATTAAAATTAACATGAGCTTTGTAGATATTCGTTAAAAACAATTGCATTCATGAAGATAACATGAGGTAAATAAACGGTAAAATTTGTCGATTTCTTTTAAAAAAGAGATGTAATATATAAAACAACATATGTCTCATATATATAACAGTACACAAACAGAAAACGATTTCATTTATGAAATAAAGTGCGGGACATCTCCAAAAGGAAAGATACATAATCAGTAAGGTACAAACAATATTGTATCATGCTAGGCATACACATCAATCCCAATATATTACAAGATCCGGTTAAAGGAATAGTCAAACAGTCCCATTTGCTAACTCATAGGCAGCGATTATGTATTTTTTTGTAGTAGTGAACACATCAACAAGCTTCACACGCTTGCATGCCTCAATCCCGCCAACAGCATGAGCTTCAATTAAATGGGCGGCCATAACTCCTGAATGACGAACAAAACAAGCCTGCGGGATCTCTTTCTCCATGTGAACAACAAACGGCTTTATATAGCTTTCTTTTCCCCACCTTTTTTTGAAGCAAATCGAAACAGGTATGGGAACATCTCAGCCAAGGGCAAAAGAACAGTCTTCAGCTTCGGTTCACGCCATAATCCTGTAAAACAGTCTAGCACACTCATCTTCCAATCCTTCATATTAACAAAGAGCCCAACCCAATGATGTTTGCCACAAAGAAACGTAATGTAGACCCTTTCAAACCCAGTGGGAGTGCATTATAGAAGATCGTGATCAAACTCATACATCTCTTTATCTATTGTCTTGCTAAACTTGGGGTAATACTTGAATAATTCATAAACAAAGGTGGAATCAATGAATGCGACATCTTGGTGCATCAAGATACTAGTTTTGGCTTACCAATCAATCCTTATGCTATTTATGAAGATGTCCATAACCTATAAAACAATAAAAGAAGGTTCTATATGCGTATTTCAAGTGAGAAAATAAAGACTTTGAATAATAAAAGAGATAAGAACATACCAGTTGCGGTACTATTGACTTTAAATCAACAATATCTCTAAGCTCAGTGGATGAGAGGGTACGATTCGTCCCAAAATTAACCTCTCTTCAAATAGAAGAGAAATAAGTTAGCAAAAATAGTAGGTATAGATGGTATTTATGCAAAAGAGAAGAAACTGTAACTTTTTTACCTAGCCAAGGAAGTTATGCGTCTTATCTTATCCACTCGGCCTACATTATGGCAAAATGTAATAGTCCTACTACTTGTGCATGGTGCAATGACGGTGTCAGATGGAAGCTGAAATTTGCAGGAAGATAATTAGTAGGAAATCTAACATTCTTAAGTGATAAATGCAAGTATTACCTCAGATGTCTGCAGAGGATTAGGAGAATTAGCTTTTGATGGCACCTCCTAAAATACAGAAACACGCTTTTTAATTAGGTTAGTCTACTATTCTAACTTAATGCACCATATTTCTAAAAAAAGGTTTAAAAGATTTTGATAAGAAGGTGCTGAATAACTCTATTCTACTATTTATACTTAATCCATACTATTTATAGAAATAGGTTGAAAATATTTAGTTAATACTCGCATAGAATTGGTAACATGTTGTTAATTAAAGTCATCTACTATTTATACTTAATCTACCATATTTGGTAAAATAGGTTGAAAATATCGTGTATATCAGGTGTTTTAAAATAAACCTTGTTTTTTTTGAAATAAACCTTGGTTATTTTTTCAAAAACCTAATACACTGGCAACAGAGTTTTATTATCAGAAGAAATACATGAATGAAACCCATAAAGCATTATACTTTATACATTTATAATCATCAAACTCCCAAACTCTTTTATACATTCAACCTATTTATACTTAATACACCATATTAAGACTCAAATTTTAAGATATTTATACTTAATGCACCATATTTAGGTGAAGACTTAAAGATTAAGATATTTATACTTAATGCACCATATTTAGGTGAAGACTTAAAGATTAAGATATTTATACTTAATGCACCATATTTGGTAAAATAGGTTGAAAAGACTAGGCATATCATGTGTTTTTAAAATAAATCTTGTTGTTTTAAAATAAACCTTGTTGCTTTTTAAAAAACCACATAAACCTTGTTTTTTCCTTGGAAACTTAGCTCCAGTATCTTTAAACTCTAAAAAGCATGACTTCTACTACTATGACCAAATACAATGCCCAAAACTACTAACATTTAGGAGGAAGAGTGTGCCTCAATGTCACCAAACTTGGAATCGTCAACCATGAGCTGTTCATTAGTGGTGGCAGTTGGGGGGACAGATGTATCGGGAGATGATTCCACTGGATTCAGCAAATTCTCCTTAGGGAGCATGCCCTACAATAAAACATTTTCATTAGAAGAATAATAAGCATCATTTAAAAACCCACACAAGCAAACAAAAATTTAAAAACCAACTTTTGATATGACACAACGTACCTCATTCTGAGGAGGCATGGATTCATCACCCAAGTCCTCTTCAATGCAGGCAGCTGAAGCGGTATTTACTTCCTTATCTCCAACGGTTTTTTCAGAATGAAGCCTATTAACCTGCAGGAGACGGAGATATATAAAGAACCCAAATCAGTAAAACAACTATACAAAAAGTAAAAACTCACTTCGGATCCATCTGTACTGCGGAGATCTGAGTCAGGGACTACATTTATGCCTGCAGCTGCAGCTACATCAAAGTCGGGAACCACAAGAGACGGTAAATGTGTGTGATCCTGCTGTTGTCAAGAAAACAACATAGAGACGGTTTAAATAAGAGTGAGGGAAAAAATGGACTAAAGAGCATCATGCAAAAGGAAAAAAACTAACTTCTAATGCATCTGGGCTGCGGAGAGCTATCTCAGGGACAACTTTTTTGGCATGAGCTGGAGGTTCATCAGGGTCCTGCTGAGATACATCTTCTGCTTGGTGTCGAACACCAGACGCATGGACACCAAGATCTTCAGATACAGACCCATCTGCGCCACTAGCAACAGTAGTTGTTTACCTCTTTTCCTCTTCTGCCCATGTAAAAACAGTTACCATAGTCAAAAATCAGCCAATACTAAAGTCATAAACAAACCTAGAAAACACAGAAACCTTTCTGCCTGCAGCACATTGCCAAGTAGCCATTGTTGGTAGAGATGGCGCATCATTCAATTCTGTCAAGATATTTCCTAAGACAGATTCAAGTAGTCCAGATGCGTTCTCTCCGCCAGAAATGGATCCAGTGGCTCCTATATCAGCAGAAGATGAGACTCCCTGTTGACAATTACCACAATTTTTTTTCGCTTTCTCCACAGATCCATCTATGGCCTCTTCACCACTGACGCCATCCTTTGTTGATTGCTCACCATTTCCATCTACATCCCTCAGAATTTGAACATTAGAGTTTCTAACACCTCTAAGAGCTTTTGTAAACAGCTTGGTCATACGAGCTTCGGAATCCGCCTTCAACACATGGTTTTCCATTCACTTTTCCTTCAAGTCAACGTACTGTTTGAGGCCGTCAGAAATGTGGAACTTGCCTTTTCCTTTACGGTTTTTTGAGGAACCAACCAAGCCATTTGGGGGGTCTAAAGTTTTATCAGCGACAGTGTCCTGCGTGCTATAAACATCACTGTTGTCATTCCTATAATCAGGCAAAAAATCTGGCACCAATCCCCCAAGGAACAGTGAGGCATCAAATTGTTGATGCTCGCGTACAAGTTGGAGAAGGTGGTCAACACCAGGATCAGCTTCGTCCTCCAGCCATCCACTGACGAAAGGGTCACCATTGACATCTCCACTTAAAATAGACGGGACATTACTTTGGAAAAATAAAACACATGTTATCTATATGTAATACATACTACATACATAAGGATACGCAATATACATAAAACAATGTATACATATCAAAACAATTTCAGAAAGGACAACAAAATACATGCAATGATTACAATTACAGAGATATTAGGATATATAACAGGCTATAATTAAAAATAATTACCTATCAGAAATTCATTAAAAAAAAACTAGACTGTTAGTAACACACGCTATGAATATATAAAACATGTTATATAGAAAATTCATACGATATACATATACAGTATATAACACGAAAGCACAACAAAATACATGCAATAATTACAATTACAGATATAATCGTATATATAACAGGCTAGAATAACCAAAAAAACCTATCATGAAGTCATACTATATGCATAAATACTACATAACATAAACCTATGTACACATAAAAACCTTGAAATTAAGTCAAAATACATGAGCTAATTACAAGCCCAAATATATTTCAGAATATATCATGCTATAACAAAAAATAAATAAAAAAAGACCTATCATAACATAGCACCACAAAAAAATCATTTTAAGTTTACAAATAATGCAGTTATAGAGATAATTGGATTAGAAATTCGTACCAGGGACTTCTTATCAATCTTCCACACTATATCCAGCTTCAAACTCCATAACCGCTCGATTTCAGAGTCAATATCCTCCATCTCAGAATCCCCTTCTTCGTCAACCTCAGAGAATTGCAACCTCAGGGAACACAGTGCAACAATAGCAGAGTAAGGGCATGAGGGAAACCTTGAACAATTGCTGATTTCCTCATTAGCTTATTTGCTCCCATTGCTCTAATGCTCTTTAGTGTCAACAAAAACGATGTAGTACCCCAGGGATGATTTAGAAAGTTATCACGATTTTCTAAGATCTCTGCATGAACTGGAGATATTTTGGTTCTACCAGACGTTAGGCACAGAACACCATCAATGAGAGCAAGAACAGCGTACCGCAATCGCATATCTTGGTCTTCTACCAAATGCTTCTTCAACCGACCAACAACCCATTCAACAGAAACATCGCCGCGATCAAATAGCTTGTACCAATATTTCCCAGGCATAAGTTTTCGTTTGCTCTTCCTCTCTTTGACAACTGGGGGTTTGCTACAGTTTAAACCTGTGAGTCTTTCAAACTCTGAAATTGAAAAGCGAATAGGCGACCCTCCAAAAATGAACCAGATTTCATTTTTTTTGCTAACGACAAGCTGTCTCGTTAGTAAAAAATGAATTAATTTGCCAGAATATGCCGCTCCCTCTAGCAAATCAAATACTTTCCCAAACTGGGATTTCTTCAGAATTTTCATGTCTTCAGTATCTAAACTGTATGCGATTTCGTCAATGTGCCCTAGCTCAGAGTAAGATTGAACTCTCTCACCGTTGGGTTCAGATCCTTCTCTAAACAGACGCATCGGTAGTGTTGGGTTTGTCATCTGAGTGAGAAAGCGGCAAAATGGGTCAAAAAACTAATGAATTTAAACAAAAAGTAGATCTGAAACGTCTTGATTCTCTCTTCACCTTATTTTGTAAAAACCCTAGGCTGCCAAAACGCCGAATGGATTTTTCTAGAGAAAACGACACTCGGGAAGGAGTCGAATGCAGAGAATCTGAAAAACTGCGCAAATATCCAAAAAAACTGTGAAAAGTTCCAAAAAAATTTCAGATTTGCTATTCATGGAGTAGAAAACCCTAAAGAATCACAAAAAAACAAGAGATCCTTGGATTAATCAGAAACGAACCTTCAATTTCTGTCAGATGGAAGAGAGGGATTAGTAGATTTCACAGTTTATCGCCTTTTGGGGAATTCGCAGGCGGAGCAAAGATGAAGCGGCACCTAGGATTTCGACTATCTCTCGAGGAGGTTGTCAATAAATGAGAGTAAATAATTTTGTTTAATTAAAATTATATTTTTCTAAAAACGCAAAAGGAGCCCAAATATTCAAATTTCAAAATAGAGGTATCATTTGCCTATTGAAATATTTGTCCCCTCTACCAAAACACATGCGTAGGGAGATAATTGTAAAAACATATGGTTTTCCGACAGATACTATGCATGTATGGTTAGTTTGTGAATTCTTTTTGAATTCAAGGTTGGTTCCTATAAATTCCCATTTTTTAAAAGACCAAACTAATTATTTTTGTAGACACCAAACTATTTCTAAAATATCAAATTAGAAAGTTGGTTAAAAGGTTACGTTATGCACTTTTATGCTTAAGACCCAATCTATTTGACTCAGCCAATCATAAATCTCCACGTATGTGGTTATCAGCCAATCATAAATCTCCACGTATGTGGTTATCTTCTTCGATAGTATTCATATATATCCGACGGGATTATCAATGGCATCGAGAAGATAATCTCCCAAATGTCATCTTCAACTTTCAGGTATTCTTCATTTCTTCTCTCTCGATTTCTTCAGATCTTTAAATCATTCGATAGAGTCAACGAATTTCTCAGATTGATTCAGTTTCTTGCTTGATTCTAAATTTGTCGAATCTATCATTGTTTCAGTTTTGCATTAGATTTTGTGAATCTAGGTTTAAAATTAACATTTAGATTTGCGATTCTTTGTGGCGACAGGTAAAACTGTGTCTAGATTTGGGAGATTGAAGTATGGGCAGATTCAGTGTGATGAATCATTTGGTGATATTCTCTGTGTTCTTGAGCTCAGTGTTGGTATATAGAGGAGATGCTGGGGTTACAAGTAGTTTTATTAGATCCGAATGGCCCGCGGTTGATATACCACTTGACCATCATGTATTCAAAATCCCAAAAGGGTATAATGCTCCACAACAAGTGCATATAACTCAAGGTGATTATGATGGTAAAGCTGTTATCATCTCATGGGTTACACCAGATGAACCTGGTTCTAGCAAAGTATATTACGGCGCGGTGCAGGGGAAATATGAGTTTGTTGCTGAAGGGACATACCATAACTACACATTTTACAAATATAAGTCTGGGTTTATTCATCACTGCCTTGTCTCTGGCCTTGAGGTAACAATACCAAGAAGATTTTGCATTTCGGTTTTACTTTTTGTTTCTCAAGAACCATTCCGAAAAGATATAAAGTAATCATTTGGTGACAATGGAACTATATAATGGTTGTTTGTCTATTGCATTGTAGATTAGTTATGCATTTAGAAAGTGGAATCAGTATCAATGTTTTTTTCGTTAAACCTATCTGAACCTAGTATATTTGATGGGATCTAAGATTATATTCAAATGCAAACTATACAGTGTACGAATACAAATTTGAGTTTTTTCATCTCTGCCTTGTCTCTGACCTTGAGGTAACTAAAGAAAAGGATCTTGCTTACCGCAGAACTGATATCTAATGTTCATTTTGTGTGGCAAATTGTGAATTTGAAACTATATAATGGTTGTTTGGCTATTGCAATGTTTTTGCCTTTGGACCTATGTGTTTATATTTGATGCAAGTTTCTTTTCTTTTATTTACTGGGACAATGCTAATCTATATGTGTTGCCTATCAGCATGATACAAAATACTATTACAAGATCGAAAGCGGTGATTCTTCTCGTGAGTTTTGGTTTGTTACACCACCAGAGGTACATCCAGATGCTTCCTACAAGTTTGGTATTATAGGTATGTCAGAGTTACGTATCTTCCCTGTGTTAATATTTTGATCTAAATGCATCTGCCCTTGTTCCAAGACTTCGTTCTTTAGGATTCATTGCAGAGATAATTTGAAATATTGTTTCAATGAGAGTTTCTTGACTTTTTTCTCCATTTCTGAAAAGCCAAACTCAGTTTCACGTACGAATTATTGTAGGCGATATGGGCCAAACATTCAACTCGTTATCCACACTGGAACACTACATGCAGAGTGGAGCTCAAGCTGTCTTATTTCTAGGAGATCTCTCTTATGCTGACAGATATGAGTATAATGACGTTGGTGTGAGATGGGATAGCTGGGGTCGTTTTGTGGAGCCTAGTACCGCTTATCAACCGTGGCTCTGGTCAGCAGGAAATCACGAAGTAGATTACATGCCATACATGGTAAATATCTGAGTCATCCTGTACTGTCTTACTAACCTACCCAGGTAACATATAGGTTATTCTTGAAATTCGAGTCCCATGGAATCAACAAAGTAGAGTTGTTCTTGTTCCAATGCTACATTTCTTCCATTTTAACAGTTCTCAGACATAGATCAATTGTTACAGGTGCTTAAGAAAGTACCTGAAGCTTAAAGAGTGAAATGAATTGGTTACATGAACTTTGATATAAGTAAACATATAGGAAGATGAAACTTTCATTATAGCTATTATTCTAACTTCTCACTAGTCAGATTGTGTGCTTGACTTCTGTTTTTGTTCCTCCTTAGAGTTCTCAACCGTGTAAAACATTTACAGGGGGAAGTGACACCTTTCAGGAATTACCTTCAGCGTTACACTACGCCTTACTTAGCCTCAAAAAGTAGCAGTCCTCTTTGGTATGCTGTTAGGCGTGCATCCGCTCATATCATTGTCCTCTCCAGCTATTCGCCTTTTGGTAATACCTCCATTGCTCAACAACACCCTCTGCCTCTAACTTTTTCTTCTTTTACTTATAAATAACACCAATGAGTAAATTTCTGTTGTAAATCTTCTTAAGCATGACTCTTTCCGAGTGTTGTGCAGTGAAATATACCCCTCAATGGCACTGGCTTAGTGAAGAGCTTAAAAGAGTTGACAGGGAAAAAACTCCTTGGCTAATTGTTCTGATGCACGTCCCAATATACAATAGTAATGAAGCACACTTCATGGAGGGTGAAAGCATGCGAGCAGTTTTTGAGGAGTGGTTTGTCGAACACAAAGTGGATGTAATCTTTGCTGGCCATGTTCATGCCTACGAGAGATCGGTACTTGCCTTTACCAGAAACTCCCCACAGATTTTATATGCTTCATTCTCTTTAGTGAAATCTTTGATTTTCTCATCTCAGTACCGAATATCAAATGTGCGGTATAATGTGTCAAGCGGAGATCGTTTCCCAGTTCCAGATAAGTCAGCTCCTGTTTATATCACAGTTGGAGACGGAGGAAATCAAGAAGGTCTGGCTGGAAGGTGAGTGACATGAACAAATTGTTAGAGATAGAATCCAATTCCAAACTAAAACCTTTATTATGATAATAGAAAGATAGAACAATAAAGTAACAAGAGTATAAACTCCCCAAAGAGAACTAAGTTCTCTTCCCTCGGCCTAACCCGATAGAATCCTCCAAAGCTCTCAATTGCTTGGATAGGTTTCACAAACAAAACCTAACCCTTATTTATAATAGAACATAAAGTAAAAGACTCTAGGAAAAGTAAATAAGAAAATGGAAATCCTAAACTATTTTCTAAATCATAAATTAGGAAGTATTCATATCACAAATTCAATGAAATTGCTGGAACAGAAAATGAGTGTTCCTTGAATGTGATAAGAACGAACCTATGAAACTGCTACTCTTATCCTAATTCGCTAAAACCAGAGAGACTTGAGTAATGAGAGACTCTCTCAACCAAATGCCCAACCAGACCCGAAATCAATCTGCTGAGAGATCCTTATAAACCCAGACCTCGCTAAAATGATCCCTAACCAACTCACAACAACTAGTCTGCTACATTCCGTCCTAGGCTAGTAAGAGTATATATAGCCAATAGTTGAGCTGCTGAACATCTTCAGAGCTGATTAAAATGATAATAACCGCTCTCATATGCATGGTTATCTTTAGTAGTTATACTATTGGGTGATGAGAACATGTGCCTTTTTCTTGTTTCAGGTTTAGGGAACCACAGCCAGATTATTCTGCATTTCGAGAAGCTAGCTACGGCCACTCTACTCTGGATATAAAGAACCGAACACATGCGATATACCACTGGAACCGCAATGATGATGGGAAGAAAGTAGCAACAGATGAATTTGTGTTACACAACCAGTACTGGTAAGTTTTCTAATTCTCACTTTAGTAACTGCATAGATGGAGAACTAAGTGAATACAATGCGCAGGGGAAAGAACATTCGACGGAGAAAGCTTAAGAAGCATTATATCAAGAGTGTTGTGGCTGGTGGCTGGATTGCCACTTGATTCACCAAGTCTGCCTCATGCTTTCTATTAAAGTGTGTGAGGATATTCTTTTAACTCAAAACTTATTACTTATATGCTTATAATTTGATGTTAAATTTCTTTCCCGCTTAAGTTTTCTGCCATCTGAAATATGATGATGGGAATTATGTATTCTTATCACTCTTTTAATGATGTGAGGTCTACTTCTGGGATTTTGGGTTTTGTGAATAATGTATTCCTTATAACGGTGTTAAGGAAATCTTTCACATGGGTTGAATTGAGAAGTCCATCAAATGGACGTCCACAATGTGTTTTTACATCAAGATTTGTCCGAAGAAATGTAATCAAACTCTTTCTGATGTTTCAAACATCTGATCCAGCTAAAGTGGGTCGACTTAGCAAACATCGACTCTTGTATGGTATGGGTTTGTTCAATCGTATGTAGATTATTTGCTGTTCACTTCAGTATGGGATAGAGTGTGTCTATGAGTTATTACATGTACACGACTTGGTGATTTATGGAAACCATTTGGTGAGTTCAGGAGATTCAAACAAAGGTTATTTGAGCAGTTGCTTCCATATCAAAGACTTTAGGGAAGATAAACTACCACTTCATAGGAATTGAGGTTTCTTAGAAGGACACAAGTTGATGAGGTCATCGACCTAAGCTGTGAATCAAACCAAGACAAACCAAACATTCCCGAAGTTAAGGATGGACCAATGACTCGTTCTAAGGCAAGAAGGCTCAAGGAAGGGTTTAACAAGGCTGTAGAGACTCTACTCAGCACCATGGAACTTGGAGAGATGTCCAGAAACACTCAAGTATCTACGACTTCTCAAGAAAGCTCAAGTGCACCCGATTTGGACCTACTAGAGGACTTTGCACGTCTCAGCCTCAAGGAAGCAACTCCAACCGAAACCCATTGTAAGTCTATTTCATTGGCAGGTGTAGGAGCTAAAAACATCAAGATTTCAACAAAGAACACTTTAGAGCTGCAAGATACGTCCAAGACAAGCAATGGATCCAACAAGCTTCAAGTAGAACAAGAAGACAAGCTTGAAGGTAATCACGTGGAAACTCTTGAAGATCTTCATCAATTAGAGCTCAAAGGACTCCAAGAGGAGGAAACCATCAAGGAAATCAAGCTGGACGGACCAGACCCAGACAAGACCACTTCAGCCTCAAGCAAGCTCACTTCAAGCCAAAATCAGGTATTTTCAATATTTATGATTTGTGCAGGTAAGAATGAGTTCTCCTAGTGGTTTAAGCATCCCAGGAGACCAGGGAACGAGCCCCAGCAAGTGAGCAACGTAGTTAGCTTATTTTTGCTTATTTTCCATTTTTGTTGTTTAAGTACTTTCCTTTTCTTTTAATTTCCAATAAGTCTTGTTGCTGTGTCGTTTTTGGTTATTTGAGTCGCCCTAGGGCTAGCTGAAGAACCCCTTTATAAGGTTCCCCTGCAGCTTTGTAACATTCACGCTTTTTCTCATATCAATAAAGTAGAACTTTCTTCCTCTCAAGCCGTCGCCTTGTAGAGACTGTTGCTTGTTCTTAGGTTGTGTGATTCACCTAAGCTCGAGTTTACCTTGCTGTATCAGAGATCCTTCCATCATCTCTGTGGTGCCATCGATCCACTTCACATCCATCCTTTTGATCTCACAAGAGAGAGCGTCACAGCCAGCTTGTTTGATTCCGCATCGACTTCAGGCCTCATCCCTTTGAGTCTTGTCGTATAAACTCACCCACTGAAACTTAAGAGAGTGCGCTACAGCCAGCTTAAGTTTCCCATCGATCCTCCTCATATTCACTCGTCCACGCTTCAAAACATCAAGCTCGACCTCACGTCGAGATAGTCGGTCGAGTCCGCCACTCGAGTCAGTTCCTGCGCCCTTATAAGTCTCTTAACCGAGTCTTATATCATTTTGGTATCAGAGCCTAAGGTTCCTACCTCAGGTTCTATCCATTCTATCCCCTAGAATTCAATTAGCTTGTTTTAAAATTCTTGTTGCTTGTTTCTGCTTCTGTTTCATTATAAAAAGAAAAACCCTATAAGCACAAAAAAAAAAAATCGCTTTCTTGGTTATTGTTTCTTATAGTTTGCTTATCTTTAACCATAAAAACCCCATAAAAAGTTTCGTTTGATTCTGTTTTCTAGGTTGTTAGTTTTGACTAGTGTCTGTTTCAAGTCTTTTTTTATTAAAACCAAAAATCAAAAGAAATTGTTTACTGTTCTTGTTTCGTTTTATTTGTTTCTGTTTGCATTTAGCACTTTTCAATTCTGTGGTACCTTTAATTTCTTGTTCTTTTTGTTGAGTGCAAGTGACAACAACACCTAAGGAGTACTATGGCTGATGGAGATGAAGTCCCCCAGGATGCTATCCTGCAAATGCTCACAGCTATGAGAGAGGAGATGAGAGGAATTAGAGACCGGGTTGGAAGATTGGAACAACCTCCACCACCTCAGCCTAGAGCTGGAGAGAGGAATGTTCAAGCTAGGAGAAACATCCGTGAAGAGGATGATGAGATTCTGGACGTGGAGGAAGATGACATACCACCTGATCCTTTGTTGCGCCAACACCAACGAAGAGAAGACCCTCTGAGAATGAATCAAGCTAGACGAGTAGAACCTCGTGACACTTACAAAGACCTGAAACTAACACCACCTACTTTTGCAGGAAAATCTGATCCAGAGGTCTACATGGATTGGGAGAGACGTCTAGAGTATATATTTGACTGTTATAGCTATGGAGAACGCAAGAAAGTAGCTGTTGCAGCCGCGCAGCTCACTGACAATGCACTCGCATGGTGGGACAGAAACGTGGCTGAGAGAAGGAGGCAACGTTTTGGACCAGTAGTGACATGGAGTGACATGAAATACCTTCTACGGCTTAGGTATGTTCCTGAACACTACCATAGAGACTTACAAAAACGTTTTCGTAAGTTGTCTCAGGGAACCAGAAGCGTAGATGAGTACTTTGAGGAATTTGAGAAGCTTATGAACTCCCTAGAGCTAGAGGAGTTTGAGGAAGCATTGATGGCCCAATTCATAGACGGCCTGCATGAAAGAATTCAAAGGAAGGTAGAGAGAGCGCAGTATAGTGGATTGCATGAGCTGTTGCATCTAGCTGCCCAAGTAGAACAACAGATAAAGCGTAAGACGAACTTCACCAGTCGCAACAAAACATCTCAAACATGGGCGTCTAGCAGCTCAAAGCCTGTAGATAAAGGGAAGAACGTGGAGATTGATTCTCGGTTCAAGAAGAACAATGCTGAGACATTCAAAACCAACAGACCTGAGCAAGGTAAGTTTCCCAATAATAACTCAAGAGCTCGTGATATAACTTGTTTTAAGTGTCAAGGAAGAGGACATTACGCAAGAGACTGCCCCAACCAGAGAGCCATGATCATCACTAATAATGGCGAGTATGAGTCACAAGACGAGCTAGATGATGAAACCATTGAGCAAAGTGATGACATTGAGTATCCAGACAGTGGGGAAACTTTAGTGATTCGAAGGGTACTTAGTGCATTTGTGAATCCTGAGGAGAAAGTACAAAGGGAAAACCTCTTTCACACAAGATGTACAGTGAAAAACAAGGTATGTAATCTTATCATAGATAGCGGTTCTTGTACTAATGTTGCTAGCAAGTATATGGTGGACAGGTTAGGTTTTGAGAAGACTAGACATCCTAGACCATACAGACTACGTTGGCTTAATGATCAAACCGAGCTAAAGATATCCGAGCAAGTGTCTATACCGTTTAGTGTGGGCAAATACCAAGATGAAGTCACTTGTGACGTGGTACCAATGCAAGCGGGACACCTTCTGCTAGGGAGACCATGGCAGTTTGACAGAGCCTCACAACATGATGGACGAACAAACCACTACTCTCTTACACATAATGGTCGTAAGTATAACCTAGCACCTCTTAGTCCTTCTGAAGTTCATGAACTTCAAATTCGGATGAACAAAGAGGTAGAAGTAAGAAAACCAACCCTTTATTTATCTTCTGGAGCTATTTGTAAAACCATTAGTGCCCAAGGCACTGTGCTACTAATGATGTTTAAAGAGTGTCTAAGCTCAGGTATAAGTGATCTAGAAATTGCACCAACGGTTCAGCCCCTCCTCAACAAGTACAAGGATCTATTTCCCGAGGAGATACCCTCTGGATTACCCCCAATTCGAGGCATAGAGCACAAGATTGATCTTGTTCCTGGCTCAGCCTTACCCAACAAGCCAGCATATCGAATGAATCCTGAAGAAAGCAAGGAATTAGAAAGACAAGTAAGGGATTTAATGGATAAGGGTTACATTAGAGAGAGTTTGAGTCCGTGTGCTGTACCAGTACTCTTAGTTCCCAAGAAAGATGGTACATGGAGGATGTGTGTGGACTGCCGCGCCATCAACAACATCACCATCAAGTATAGACATCCAATTCCACGCTTAGATGATATGCTAGACGAGTTAAGTGGTTCAACCGTCTTCTCCAAAGTTGATCTGAAAAGTGGCTACCACCAAGTCAGAATGCGTGAAGGAGATGAATGGAAAACTGCTTTCAAAACCAAGCAGGGTCTATATGAGTGGTTAGTTATGCCCTTCGGCTTGACTAACGCACCTAGCACTTTCATGCGACTAATGAACCAGGTTCTTCATTCTTATATAAGTAAATTCGTAGTTGTTTACTTTGATTATATTCTTATCTACAGTAAGAACCTAACTGATCATTTAGAACATCTGGAACTAGTGCTTAAAACACTTCGAAAGGAAGGCCTATATGCTAACCTTAAGAAGTGCATGTTTTGTACTAACCGTCTCATTTTCTTAGGCTTTGTAGTGAGTGAACAGGGACTACAAGTCGATGAAGAAAAGATAAGAGCTATCCAAGAATGGCCTACTCCTACCACCATTGGACACGTGAGGAGCTTTCACGGCTTAGCGAGCTTCTATAGGAGGTTTGTTAAAGATTTTAGTACGGTGGCTGCACCACTCACGGCTGTGATTAAGAAAAATGCACCATTCTCATGGGGAGCAGCTCAAGATACTGCGTTTAACACCCTCAAGGATCGGCTTACACATGCACCAGTTCTAGCTTTACCGGATTTTGAAGAGATGTTTGAAGTAGAGTGTGATGCATCAGGTTTGGGCATTGGAGCGGTGTTGCATCAAAGAAAGAGACCCGTGGCATTTTTCAGTGAGAAGCTAAGCGGAGCCACATTGAACTACCCTACATATGACAAGGAGTTGTACGCCTTGGTTCATGCATTG
The DNA here is from genome assembly GCF_000004255.2 of Arabidopsis lyrata subsp. lyrata. Lineage (NCBI taxonomy): Eukaryota > Viridiplantae > Streptophyta > Magnoliopsida > Brassicales > Brassicaceae > Arabidopsis > Arabidopsis lyrata. Next base: position 17,896,876 of record NW_003302549.1, on the reverse strand, counting down.
GAAACATGGCAACACTACCTTCTGTCTAAGGAGTTCATCATTCACACCGATCATGAGACACTTAAGCATCTACGAGGTCAGACTTCACTTAAGAGAAGACATGCTAAGTGGCTGGAGTTCATAGAAACGTTCCCATATGTTATCAAATACAAGAAGGGAAAGGAGAACGTTGTAGCAGATGCATTGTCTAGGAGATATGCATTGATATCAACAATGGAGGCACGTGTAATGGGTTTTGAACACATCAAGGACCTCTACAAAGATGATCCAGACTTTAAGGAAGCTTATGAAGCTTGTGGGAAGGGAGCTTATGGATCATACTATCTTCATGATGGGTTTCTGTTTCGTGACAAAAGGTTGTGTGTACCACAAGGATCACTTTAGAGAATTACTATTAAGAGAAGCACATGGTGGAGGCCTAATGGGACATTTTGGTGTTGACAAAACGTTGGCTGTAGTAGTTGATCACTTCTTTTGGCCTCACCTCAAGAAAGATGTGGAGAAGCACTGCTCTCGTTGTGGCATTTGTCACAGAGCTAAATCCAGGTTACATCCTCATGGTCTTTATTTACCTTTACCTATACCTAACGCTCCATGGGTGGATATATCTATGGATTTTGTCCTAGGACTACCAAAGATAAGGCATAAGGATTCAGTTTTTGTCGTCGTGGATCGGTTCTCAAAGATGGCCCATTTCATACCATGCGACAAGACCAATGATGCCACACAAATCGCTGATCTATTCTTCAAAGAGGTGGTACGTTTACATGGTATACCTAGAACTATTGTTTCTGACCGAGATTCTAAGTTCCTAGGTCACTTCTGGAGAACCTTGTGGAGAAAGCTTGGAACCAAGCTGTTGTTCTCTACCACTTGTCATCCTCAAACGGATGGACAAACCGAAGTGGTAAACCGTACTTTATCTACTTTACTTCGAGTCACTCTTGGTAGAAATCTGAAAACATGGTTAGATTGTTTGCCGTTTATCGAATTTGCTTATAACCATGCTACTCACTCGGCTACTAAGATGTCTCCTTTTGAAGTTGTATACGGATTTAATCCTTTGACGCCTTTGGACCTTTCACCGATACCCCAAGCGGAGCAAATCAATTTAGATGGTCTAAACAAAGGAGAGTTCGTGAAGAAGCTGCATGAGAAGGTCCGAGACAACATACTGAAGAAGACTAAAGAATACAAGAAGAGGGCTGACAAAGGACGCAAGAAATTGGTCTTTGAACCAGGAGAATGGGTGTGGCTGCACATGAGACCAGAGAGGTTCCCAAACCAAAGAAGCTCAAAGCTTTCACCTAGAGGAGATGGCCCCTTCAAAGTGCTAGAGAAGATCAACGACAATGCCTACCGCTTGGAGCTGCCAAGTGAGTTCAATATGTCACATAGTTTTAATGTTGCTGATCTATCTCCTTTTGATTCAGATGATCCAGTTTTGAGGACAAAACCTTCTGAAGAGGGTGGGAATGATGAGGTCATCGACCTAAGCTGTGAATCAAACCAAGACAAACCAAACATTCCCGAAGTTAAGGATGGACCAATGACTCGTTCTAAGGCAAGAAGGCTCAAGGAAGGGTTTAACAAGGCTGTAGAGACTCTACTCAGCACCATGGAACTTAGAGAGATGTCCAGAAACACTCAAGTATCTACGACTTCTCAAGAAAGCTCAAGTGCACCCGATTTGGACCTAACAGAGGACTTTGCACGTCTCAGCCTCAAGGAAGCAACTCCAACCGAAACCCATTGTAAGTCTATTTCATTGGCAGGTGTAGGAGCTAAAAACATCAAGATTTCAACAAAGAACACTTTAGAGCTGCAAGATACGTCCAAGACAAGCAATGAATCCAACAAGCTTCAAGTAGAACAAGAAGACAAGCTTGAAGGTAATCACGTGGAAACTCTTGAAGATCTTCATCAATTAGAGCTCAAAGGACTCCAAGAGGAGGAAACCATCAAGGAAATCAAGCTGGACGGACCAGACCCAGACAAGACCACTTCAGCCTCAAGCAAGCTCACTTCAAGCCAAAATCAGGTATTTTCAATATTTATGATTTGTGCAGGTAAGAATGAGTTCTCCTAGTGGTTTAAGCATCCCAGGAGACCAGGGAACGAGCCCCAGCAAGTGAGCAACGTAGTTAGCTTATTTTTGCTTATTTTCCATTTTTGTTGTTTAAGTACTTTCCTTTTCTTTTAATTTCCAATAAGTCCTGTTGCTGTGTCGTTTTTGGTTATTTGAATCGCCCTAGGGCTAGCTGAAGAACCCCTTTATAAGGTTCCCCTGCAGCTTTGTAACATTCACGCTTTTTCTCATATCAATAAAGTAGAACTTTCTTCCTCTCAAGCCATCGCCTTGTAGAGACTGTTGCTTGTTCTTAGGTTGTGTGATTCACCTAAGCTCGAGTTTACCTTGCTGTATCAGAGATCCTTCCATCATCTCTGTGGTGCCATCGATCCACTTCACATCCATCCTTTTGATCTCACAAGAGAGAGCGTCACAGCCAGCTTGTTTGATTCCACATCGACTTCAGGCCTCATCCCTTTGAATCTTGTCGTATAAACTCATCCACTAAAACTTAAGAGAGTGCGCTACAGCCAGCTTAAGTTTCCCATCGATCCTCCTCATATTCACTCGTCCACGCTTCAAAACATCAAGCTAGACCTCACGCCGAGATAGTCGGTCGAGTCCGCCACTCGAGTCAGTTCCTGCGCCCTTACAAGTCTCTTAACCGAGTCTTATATCACAAGTACACACTTGACATCGTGGCTCTATTTACACCGATCCAGAACAACGACAATTAGTGGCACACACAATTTATTTGACGATTAAGAGTCAGAGTTATGATATGCGGTTCATGTAATATCAGAGTTGATGGAAAGAATCATTGCATACGTTTTGATAAAAAAACAAAAAAAAAAACTCTTATTATTTTATTCATTTTGTACGAAAACAGATGCTAGCTACAGACTGTTATTGAGGTTTGGCACAAAATTGATTCAGAGGGATGAAGGAAATTTAGCCGCAGCCAAATGATTGTTAGAAAGACCAGAAAATGGTATTGTATCCAAAGCAATACTTAACCACAAAGCAGAACAATTTCTGAGTTCATTAATTTATACATACACTAACAGAGTCCAGCGAGGTAGAGAGAGCGATACTGACTCGATGTTATTGCGGTTCCAACAAAATCTATGAAGAACAGTGCCAACATCTGTACAAATGTAGTGAGCAGAAGAAGGCTGTCGATGATCAATCATCCTTACAAGTAGCCTTGTTATGTCCCACTCCTCCACACTTTGTACAACACACGGATCGTCCTCTTTTCCGGTCTTTGATTCTGTTCTCTACTCCCTGAACTCGGGAAAACAGAGGGGGAAGTACTTGTTCATCCTCTTCCTTGCTGCTGCCTTCATTCTCCACCAAAGCTAAGTCAATCGCAACTGCTCCTAGAGCTACTGAGTACGTTAAACGGTAACTATCAACTGTAAAGAAACTTGAACAATAGTCATACAGATTTCTTCCTTTTGTGTTTAGGACAGCAATCGCGTGCTGGCAAGGGAGGCCTGTGGGCTTCCACCCGTAACAGCTGCAGGTTTGGTTACTCATGTCCACAAGCTGAACAGACCCATCATGAACCTCAAAAAGCGTGTCTGAGCAAAAGAAAACTTTTAGCGTGCTTGCTTTCTTGCATTCTTCCACTAGACTTTCCTCCTTAGATGGCACAAGTTGGCTGAACCACGGTTTTGACTTCTCCTGACTACTGTTTACCAACTCCACAATTTTATTCACAAATGCCACAAGTTTCTGGACGATGGAAGTTTCCTGACTTTCTTCAATCCACTTCGAGTAAATCTCTGCCACATCTGACGTAATATGGCTGTATGGTTCACCTTCAAACAAGGCACATGCCCAGTACTTTGATTCAATCTGCATTACCCAATCATAAGCTCTAGGAGACACTCGTCTTATTTGCTCGGTGTAAACCTTAAACCCATCAAGTCGATCAGCACGTGCTGCAGCCAGTAAATAGTATGTTAACGATGGTTTCCCATCTCCAAGAAACGGACCTCTCAGGCTTCTCATAAAATCCTCCATCAAGTAATGTATAGAATAACCATGATGGGCATTCTCGAAAATCTCCAACACAGAAGTCATTAGTCCTTTCTCTCGGTCGGAGACAAAGGTAAGAGCCCGTAAACTGGGCAAAGCTACCTTTAATTGTTCCAGAAACCAACGCCAAGTTTCATCAGTTTCCACATCCACAAGGGCTAATGCCACTGGAAGCACGCCATCATCTCCATCCAAGGCAGAAGCTGTTAACAAAATCTCATGATACCTAGACTTAAATGGAATGGCATCAAGGAAAAGAAGCGGCCGGCAACCAGTTTGAAAGCCATGTAGACAAGATTGGAAAGACAGAAAAAGCCGCTGAAATCTTCTGTCCTCACCAACCACCAAATTAACCATACTTCCAGGGTTTGCCTCAACTACCTTATTCACAAATTGAGGCAAATGCTTATATGCCTCTCTGAATGATGTATGAAGTCCTCCTTTAGCTTCATCAATGCCCCGTCTGATAGTGCAATAACTGAGCTCAATACCAAAATCCTGAAAAATCGAGTCAGCTATGTTCTTAGTCTTCTGATTTGGGTTCTCCTGCAACCTCTCCTTGATGATACCCACTACCCAGTTCTTTTTGGGATGAGCAGATTTCCAAGATTCTCCCCCGCACGTATGCCTTCTATTAAATTTTTTTATCCTGAACACACTTTCAGATGGTACCCATGATGCATAAATCTTCCAAGGACAACCTCCAACTAAACAAACACCACATGCACGATTTGATTCATTCTTCCTTAATCTGTACCCAAAACGACAAGCAACTGCATATTTCTGCAGCGCATCACGAAATTCAACGACACTTTCAAATCCCTGACCCACACCAGTAATGCATCGTTTCCATGAGGCTACCAAGCTCTCTACAGCAGAGTCAGGCGCTAGTCC